>NC_083319.1:72286792-72596490 GCF_963455315.2 Globicephala melas | reverse complement strand
CTTGGATTGTTTCTAGAGATAGAATTCTGGCTTCCTGCAAGTCTGACTTGCAGCAGGCTGGCTTACAGGGCTGTTTATTGTAGTAAGGGGTTAGTTTCTTGGGCAGGTTGCTTCAGGTTATGGGTCAAAGTTCTATTATTTGGTCTAGCCATTGGCTGGTTTTATATTGTCTCTCTAGTGGTAGTAGTTGAAGAGGGAAGTGACTGGATTCATGACATTATCTGGCTGTGGACCTGTCAAGACTTGTTAATATATTGGAAGTAGGAGGGTTAGGAAAAAAGAAGACTCTGGAATCACTCCTAGTCTATAGCCCTAACAATCAGGGCTATAGATAGGTAGTGATAGGTAGTTACTCTCAGAATCAAAGAAGTGAAATGTAGCCTGGGCCACAAAGCGGAGCACTTACATTCAGAGCAGGGGTCAGAAAAGTTTTTCTGTGAAAGGCCAGATAGTAAATTTTCAGCTCTGCGGCCATATGGTCTCTGTCTCTTTTGCGGCCATATGGTCTCCTCAACTCTGCTGTTGCAGGATGAAACAGCCATAGACAAAATATAAATGCAGGTGGCTGTGTTCCAATAAAACTTTATATATGAGCAATAAAATTTGAATTTCATATAATGTTCTTTTGGTTTTTCAAACACTTAAAACATGAAAACCATTCTTAACTCACATGCCTTACAAAAGTAGACAACAGGAGGGTTGGGTCCGAGGGCCATAGTCTGCTGACCCCTGATCTAGAGTCAAGGATTGTTAGGTGCATATAGTAAACATCACGTAATGACTTAATACAAATTATTTTATAGTTCTCACAACTCTATGATGTCAGAACTCATACCATTTTAATAATTAGGTAACTGAGTCTAAGAGATAAGTAACTTTTGCAAGGTCACTTGCCTCATAAGTGGCAATAACATTTGTTACTGAACTAACAACATTTGCCTTGGACTCAGTGTAAAACCTTTCCTGCCATTTTCCAAGCAGGTAACTTCAACACACTTGGCCTTTCTCAGCTTTAGTTTCCACAGTATTAAGAATGATAGTAATATATATTTATCTTTCTATGGTTGTTGTGAAACTCAAATAAAATAATCCACTTTGTAATGCATTTTATAAATTGAAAGGTTATATCTCTCCTCTTTCCCCAACATAGCCACATGGTTTGCTCCTTCATGTCTTGCAGGTCTTTGCTTAAATTTTACTACATCAAAGAGCTTTTTCCTGACCATCCTATTTAAGCTAGCACCCCCTATATTATGATGCTTTTTCTTCAAAGCACTTTTCACACTCTGATACATTGTACCTTTATCTGATTATTTATTGTCTGTCTTCCCACACAAGGACACCATTAGAAGCAATAAGAGAAAAGTGACTGTTTAAGCTCCTGCTATATCCCCAATGCCTGGAACAGTGCCTGATAGAAATAGATTCTTAATAAATAATTATTGGATTGATGAATACAGACATGTAAGGCATAACTTTGTTATAATTTTTTCCATTGTAGCAAAAACTCTAGTGGAAAATCTTTCTCACTGCACACATTCTTTTAAAAGAGGACAGTAGACACAGCACTAAAGTAGCTATGAAAATAAGCATTATAAGTACTAGAACTTTCCTGCTTCCAAAAAAGAACTCCTCTACAGTCTATTTTATTTTTAAGGGGAAATTTGTTGACTTTACTTTGAAGAGTTAAAAGAACTCTTGAGTTTCAGGGAACTGTGTCAGATGAATTCATAATACAATTGTCCCCCCTCATTTGCTGTTTCACTTTCCACAGTTTCAGTTACCTGCAGTACACCATGGTCCAAAAATATTAAATGGAAAATGCCAGAAATAAACAATTCATAAGCTTTAAATTTTGTGCCATTCTGAGTAGCATGGTAAAATATCACGCCATCCTGCTCCATTCCACCCAGGATGTGAATCATACCTTTGTCCAGCAAATCACTTAGTAGCTCTCCTCATTATCAGATCAACTGTTGTCGTATCAGTGTTTGTATTCAGGTAACCCTTATTTTACTTAACAATTGTCCCAAAGTGCAAGAGTAGTGTTGCTAACAATTCAGATATGCCAAAGAGAAGCCTTAAAGTACTTCCTTTAAGTGAAAAGGTAAAAGTTCTCCACTTAATAAGGAAAGAAAAAAATTGTATGCCGAGGTTGCTAACATCTATGGTAAGAACAGATCATCTATCCATGAATTGTGAAGGAGGAAAAAGAAATTCATGATAGTTTTGCTGTCACACCTCAAACTGCAAAAGGTGCCATAATGCATAATAAATGGAAAAGGCATTAAATTTGTACCATAAGATATTTTGAGAGAGAGAGAGGCCACATTCACATAACTTTTATTACAGTATATCGTTATAATTGTTCTATTTCTTTATTAGTTATTGTTATTAATCTCTTACTGTGCTTAATTTATACGTTAAACTTTATCATAGGTATGTACGTATAGGACAAAACAAAGTATATACAGGGTTTGGTACTGTCCACAGCTTTAGACATCCACTGGGGGTCTTGGAATGTAACCCCCGATGATAATGGGGGACTACTGTTACATAGACATTCAGTAAATAAACAAGAAATTTTGTAGTATTAAATGAAAACTATTGGTTGGGTTGGAAGATATCTCTGGAGGTTAATTACCTCATACCTTGACATCTTGTCTGTTACTAGTTGCAGCTACATTCTTGTTTTAACTTTCTGGTCCTAAACCCATTAAGTCATGCTACTTTGGTATAATTCTTAGACATGTCCAGTTTTTCAGGGTTTTTAAATTTTTATTCAATTAGCACTACGCCTCCAATGTCTCCTACTCAACTTCATATATTTGTATATGTGTGTAATTTTCTAGATGTTCCCTGAAACTCTTTTTACCTGTCTCCTATGACTTCCTATTTGTTGATTTACATTTTATTGAAATTTGCTTTCATTATTTTGTTAGTTACTCTTTCATTTCTTGGAATTCAAAATTGCAACATTGAATTATTATATCCATAAATATTTTTGAAAATTTACATTTTAATGATGAAGACAGTCTCATTCACATCTTTTAAGATAAAGATTTCTTTAAAAATCCTAAAGATGCTTTCTCTTAGTTATTGATACTTTTCCCTTTCAGTCATAACCCAGAGATTCACTACATAATCATTTCTTTCTAATATACCTGGAAGAATTTATTTATTATTATCTAAGTATACTTAGATATCTCAGAACAGAACTTGATGTGTAAACTGATGTTGTCTAAAAGAGAAAATAAATAGCAGCAGATTTATCACTATCCTGTTTGAAATTTTTGAATGGGTAATGCCATATTTTGAAACATTGAGAAGCTGCATCCTGTGAAAGTATTAACCACGTTAGAACATTACTTAAAAACCTAATGCTCCAAGTTAAAAATGCATGCAAACTATAATGGCTGTAATAACTCTAAGGAAAACCCCTCCAATCGTGGGTATAAAGAGCAACAGAGGTGTAAATATAGCTCAGATTAATAATTTTTATTTTCTAATATTCACTCCCTGAATATGTACATCATCCCAAGTCATACTTAGGTTTGTTTTAAAATGACAGCTACAAAATAAACAGATCCCAGTAGCTTCACAATGAAAGAAATTTAGCAGATATATTCATCCTAGTCCCACTGACAGTTATACTGAGGAGAATAATAATTTATTAACTTTATCAAAGTCTCGTGCCTATTGTCAAGATGGGACAATAATGGCAAACAATGGATGCTTGACCAAATTTAAGTTTTGTTATTTTAAACATTTTATCATTTGCTGATAGGCTGAAACATGAAAAAAGACATGAATTTCAACAGCATGCTTCAGGACACGGGCAGTTAAACATTTGTTTCCTGTCCTTTTTGATGCTTCCTTCCTAGGCAAAGTGAAAACTCTACCTTCATTATATTTGTCTCTAGGTTGACCTCATTCAGTGAATTGGGGCTACCACTGATCAATATCACTCTTTAAAAAATTAACAAAAATTAGAGAATTCTAGTTGTTTCAGCAATAGCTCAACTGTGTCAGTACTTATATTTTGTCTTATGAGCTCAGATTTTTAATTTTCAACTCTTGTGTAACTTTACAGCTGCTTTTTCTGATCCAATTAAATCCATTTGTCCATATATTCATTCAGAAAACGTTTATTGGGAGGGTACTATATGCTAGGCTCTAAACACATAGAGATGAATTTTACCGCTTCTGGCCACAAGAATTGTACAGTGAGAGTAACAAATTGTGTGTGTGTTTGTGTGTGTGTGTGATAATATCAATACAATACCATGTGATAAATGCCAACCATAGTAACAGTAGAGAGCAAAAGATGTTTTTACTTGCCTTGGCAGAATTGGGAAGGTCCTTCACAAAGAAGGTAACATTTCAAATTGCAAGGCAAATAATATTTTGGAAGTCGTAGGGGAGGAAAGAAGTCCAGACAGGAGAAACAGCATGGTCAGAGGCATAGAAATGTATAGGCAACAAAGAGAATTCAATGGGTTTCATAGTTGGAGATGACAGAAAATGTGACTGCAAAGAGATTAACTGACCATTCATCAAGGATGTTCCATAAAGGACTCAAAATTTGGGAGGAAGTTTGAATTCTAAGATCCCTTCCCACTCTATAATAATATCACCTTTATTATAATATAATAGTATTACCCATATGGCAGAAATATATATTGTTCTTGCCTCAGTGAGTATTTGTAAAGTGAATAATCAGCTTCTAATTTACTTATTAGCAATTAACAAGTTCACATAAAGAGTTTGATAACACTTTAAGTATCCCTATACTCACAATAATTGAAAACCTGCTACTATTATTGATGAATCAGTCTTGTAAACTGTTGAAAGCTGTTTCCTTTAAGATATTCTTGGAAGGAACATACAGCTTGGTTATCACTTGCCTTAACAGAATGTCTTATGGAGAAATGGGTTGAAAAGTTCTATAATGGCTATATTAAATAAAGAGGTAAAAATGATGGCTTTTGTTGTTATAGTAAAAAAAGTGACTCAATATAATATTAATGGCAGATTTCTCTAGAAAAATGGTGTGATCATGATTACAAGAATCCCAGATATTTTATTTGGACATTTTCAATTTCAAATTGTTTTATTCACAAAATTAAATGTCCCTGAGAAACCCAAATATTCATAAACACATTGCTTAATTGTATCACAGAACTCAACATCTCTATTTTTAAGAATTAGTGTTTGTGATAGTCACCAACCATTCTGTGAAAATAATTTCAGTGTATTCTGCTCAGTTCATACAAAATTAAATTTATAATATTATGTATTTCATTGGCAAATTGAACAGCCTAGCATTTGATCCCAATATCTTGGGAAAAGAAACTCTCTAAGTAACAGTGGTCCTGCCAGAGTTTTCACAATCTAGCCAGATCTCCAAGACCTGCCAAGTTCTAAATGTAGTAGAATAAACACAGGCACACTTTCATGGAGAGAGTGTGCCCGTTTTTAATCATCCCTTTAATCACCTCCAACATCTGCCAGTTTTTCTCTTTCTGAAAGTGCTGCCACTTTAGCATGACCCCCAAGAGGCAGGTGCAATATATAAAAAGCATGGTGTGGTACTTTCCAATTGAGTCCCTCTTGGCTTTCAATTGAATGATGTCCCAGCCCGGTTTGGCTGAGATCATACAGGTAACTCCTCTCCCCTACCATTCAATTTGACAACACCACAGGAGTACTGGAGTCCTGAAGGCTTTCTAGCAGTTCCTGAAATAAAATAACATAAAGGAGAAATATCTGAACAGGTGGTTCAGAATTCAAAATGACAAAAATAGTGTGATATAGCTGGACACTAATCTACACATGAACAAAAATAAACAAATCAGAAGAACTATGTAAGATTCATCAGCAAATCAGATGCCTTCATATAAAATAGCAATTCTGATTGCAGATTAACTGGGGGGGATGAAGTATTGGAGACAGTTTACAAATCAGATAGATTCAAAGAGTGCTCCTACTGGGGCTTGGCTTAGAATAAATCCTGCCTGAGTACCCTGAAATTCTGAGTTTAAATAATCAATTACTATTGATTTTTCACTTTTGTTCTGCCAACATTTGGTTATTCCCTGGGTCACATAGCCTTGCCATTTGAGCTAAAGTCAATAAATAATTTATTCATTCATTAGAATCTGTAGAGGTAGAATGCAATGCTGAAAAATTACATTTAAGATTTTCTACAGTAAATATCAATCATCTTGTGTGGGATTTTAATGTTCATGACAAATCTGGGTTACAGACACCAACAAGATAAACTTATGTCTTGTGAGGGACTGGCTTTGATTAATTGAATTGCATTAGTGCCCGAGAAAAGTGACTTAGAAAGAGTCCAACAATAACTTTTTGGACTTTGTAGCAGGATTATGAATATTAATTTGCTCATATATTAACAATCATGAAGTATTGTCATTATATTCTTTATAATTCTTGAAGGCATCAGATACAAATAGAGTATTATGGTCTGACTTCTATTGGCCAAGTCCATTTCAATGATAAGCTGTTGGTAAGAGCATAGAAGTAAAGATTTCTGTAGGAATATCAAAGTATAATAGCTCCCACTTTGTCTAATGGTACAACTAGTGCTCATGAAACCATCTTGATTAACTAGGAAAAGTTTATTCATTTCTTATTTATTACATTTGCTCTAAGTATTCTCTTTAATTTTTATGCAAAAACACCAGAATGCCTCACAGTGCTTTTCAGTAAGCAGAAAGCTATAGCTCTATCAATCACTTCCAATAATAATATTGGGGTTTTTTTCAGTTGGTTTTTTTACGTATATAAAGATGGTAAATGTTGCTCAGAATATTTTGGTAAATTAATAATGTTCTATTTCATCATATCATTTATCAATTGTTTTTAAAGATGTGTAAGAGTTATTTGTTGATTTCTACCTGGAAACCTCTTTGAAGGTAACAAGTGGTATACAGTCTTAACCACATTCTTACTTTTTTCCATGATTCAGTATGTAAAACTCTTAAATTTATGATTATGGAAACTTCTTGGATCTTCTATATCTTCCTTAATATTATGTAGTGTTTCTATAGTGCTTTTACAATTACAGAATTTTTCTCATCCATTTTCCATTCTATCCCCACATCAGGCATTTCCTCTGTTTTACTCCTGAGGAAACAGATACAAAAAGATTAAGTGAAACCAAGATGTAAAAACATTACTTGTAGAACTCAAATTAGAACCCGTCATTTTCTCCACTAGATCGCGGTCTCCATTTGTCCTGCTTGAGTTAAACTTTGAGGATAATTCCTCCTATACACTCATTAGTTCCAAACAATGTTACATAAATTCAATGAAGTTTTGGGTACACAATCTCAATCCAGGACAATGAAGATGTGCCATTATGCTCAACTTTTAAAAATTAACTTATGAATATTAATTTATAAAATTAACAAATCATAGATCATATGAACAAGATTTTCTTCTCCTAAATGAACTATTAATGTAAAGTTGGATTTTCCAAAAATGACCATATATCTTATGTTTCCATTGTAATTTTTTCAAAGGATTTTAAGTTGTGGGGAGAAGGTTAAGCCTTGAAGAAAATACATAAAACAAATATTTCCCTTAAGTTTCTTTCCATTAGCAACCACTAGGAACCCACATGTGGATATTCCAAATCCATATCCCATCACCAAAAGCGCATATTTTAAGCAATTCTTTAGATTCTTATGGATTTTTGTTCTTTTTCACACCAAGTAATTCATTCCTATATTAAGACTGACATTTTGAATCAGAAGATATTTTTATCAAATAAAAAATTAAATGATTGACTATCTCAACATTTTCATTTTACAAACACAAAATGTCGATTTCAAAGATAGATTCAACAGTGTTTTTTGTGACTCTAAATGATATTTTCTTTCTGCTTTTTCAAAACAGGAAAAGAAATTAAGTGAGGGTTTGTGTGGCATACAAGTGAACACAATTAAGGAAACCCTCATTGTTGTCTTCTGAATAGACTTGTCACATTACTATTCACAGCTTTGTCTAGTGACAGTGGAATATCAAAAAGATACTGAATAATATAGCAAAAATCTATTGTGCTACTGAGATCTAATCTTTGTCTGAATGTAATTGCCTTATTAAAAGATTTGCAAGCTTACTCTTCCTGTGATTCTAAAATAAGCTAAGAGAAACCATGCTGTAAAACTGCAACTATAGTCTCTATGATATGGCAACAGCCTGTAAGTCAAACTGAAAATTAAAACCCCATTCCATGGTTCCCCAACAATGGCATGGATGCTTCTAGTCCTACAATTATCCCTGGTGGTATGAATGGCATTTGGAAGACTTTCTTCCCATGAACTTAGCTTAGAGCGCCTGAGGAACTGCTTATGTAAATACGAGTATCTCATTTAGATTGTAATTTATGTTATGTAGCAGTGTCTGATTCTTCATACCTGTTCATTATAGCTAATAGATTCAGGATAAGCTCTTTTGTCTTTTTCCCTACCCTCTACCCCGAAACACCTTGCTCTAAGCCTTCCTAGGGGGAGAACAGTTTCACTGTTCAGTGGAAGTAAAGAAGTAATTGCACATACTGATGCCAATGCCCATTACAAATTGTCAGCTTTAGTAAATAGTGTAAGTGAATGAATCTTCTTCTACTTTTTTTTTTTTTTGCCCTTCAGTCTATTCCTTTTTTATATATTGTAATGTTTTACTTTTATGATACTATAAAAGGCATTGCTTCCCACTCCCCTCACTCCCTTCACTCAGGTATAATAAGACATAATACATTCTCCACAGAAATAATAGCATTAATTCACTTCAGTTGTGACCTCAAGTCTTTATTTGTAATTGAGAAATGAACAACAAACCATTTCAATTTTCTATAATACAGCTATCTCATTTAGGAAACAGTAGGCATTTAACACAACCCCTTCAATATGAGTGGATTGAAGTAGGAAAGCCGGTGAGGATTCATGTGTATTTTAGCACTGTGTAAGTCAGAAGAATTCTTTGTTATGCATCCAGCCTTGGTGGGTTTTGGTATATATTAGATATGTATAAAACCATGATGTATAAATCAGAGAAAGTTTTTCTTCAGTGTTCCCTTTGCACTTCAATAGCATGGGGGCAATCTAGTCGCATAATTGTGAATTTATAACTGCTTGTTTGCTGAAATGAAAGTATAAAGTTAAGTCTACTCAAACTATGACTCATCATGATGATCACCTGGAAACATCAACTTAACACTGAAAATTACATATGAGCTCATGTTCAAAACATAAAAATTTGACATACCAACTACATAAAATGGTATTTATTCAGTGAAAGTATTAACAAAATTCCAACAATGGAAGCTTGTTTATAATAATAAGTTTCTCCTTACAAATTCAGATTTTGGTTAGCTGTTATGGAAGTTAGGACTATATAACTGTCCTTAAAAGAACATTTGTATTCATATTATAGTTATATGAAATAAGACCAAATATATTTGCACATAATTTGCATGTGCCAATATATCTGTGCCTTCATTTTAAATAGTAACAGTTTAAACATAATTATTGCTTCCTAATAGAAGGCCATCACTTCATTTTTTTCACTTCCTTTTTCCTCAAATCCTCACTAGATGGGAAATTGGAAGACAGAAGAAGATGACTATAATATATTAATAGTCTCACAAGTGAATGTCTAACTGTTAGTGTCCTTGAGCAAGAATGAGGTAAATGCTGTCTTATAGTAAGATTAACCCAAGTCTGTCAAGCACATAGTACACAATTGTCCAATTGAAGCAAAATTAATGTGATAAAATTTAGGGACTCTAACTTTATGCAATTCTGGCAAAGCCATTCATTCATTTTCTTTCCAAAAATCTCTTGGATTAGCTGGAAAAATGTAAGCAAAAAGGAATATCCACTCCACCTTATCCCATCAGCATGGTTTAACCAAATTAAACACTCAATATCCTCGGGTACCCAAACTTAGATAGACAATTCTGATGTAAAAGAGGGAGCTATTAATAATTGTACCAAGACAACAAGCATAAACAGAAGTGTCTTGTTAATACTAGGAAGTATGTGTACTATATCCATCAGCCTAATCTCCCCTTTTCCAGGGCGGGATACACTCACTCTTTTCTCTTAGAACAGAGGTAGTGGGGAATATATATGATGCTGTTAACGTATCTCAGATGATGAAGGCTTAACTACTCCTGGAGACATCCTTCTGTAGTCAAAGGGGTATAAACTGAAAAGTTTTAATCTTTTAGTATCTCAATTTTTCTTCCGTAAAATGAAGATATTGGAATGGATAGTTTTAAGATCTCTTTTCTGTTATAATATGCTTGGATTTCCCACATGAACTTGAAGTTCTGTGTTGTTAGGAAGAGGAAAACACAGTGAATGTTTTGCTCCTTGTTTTAAAAAATGTTAGTCATACACTAAACATAGGAAAATATCACTTTTTTTTCTCTTAAATGTGAAATCCTTGACGGCCTGTTTTTAGAGATGATACATAAGCTTGCGTTCTAACATCTTCAAGGGAAAAAACATTTTTTTTACTAAAATCTAAGTATAGAGCAAAATCAAAAATAATAAATTGAAGGTGATGCAAATATTGTCATAAATTTATAACGTTTTAACTATTTTATAAGACAAATACTGATAAATAAATCTCTTCAAATTATGCCAACATCCATCCTCTTCTGAGTTTATATCCTTGTATATAGACTTCTACACCTTCAGTAGAGATTTTCTCTCTCCCATTTCTGAAACAAATTACTTAATCTTTGAAATATTGACTACTCATTTGTTTCACACAAGACAGGAATTTTTCTTAAGTCTCATAGGTTCCTTACAAGCAAGATCAGTTATATTAAAGCTTTATTTGAAGACAATTACTTGAAGCAGATATGGATGATTTAAAAATTAAATCATTAAAATGCATCCAGTACAATCTCATGAATATTCATGGTAAGTTTTCCATTTATTGGCAGCAGTTGATTATGTATTTTGTCCAACTTTTATTTATTTATTTATTTATTGCGGTACGTGGGCCTCTCACTGTTGTGGCCTCTCCTGTCACGGAGCACAGGCTCCGGACACACAGGCTCAATGGCCATGGCTCACGGGCCCAGCCGCTCCACGGCATGTGGGATCTTCCCGGACCGGGGCACGAACCCGTGTCCCCTGCATCAGCAGGTGGACTCTCAACCACTGTGCCACCAGGGAAGCCCTCAACACCCATTTTTGATAAAAACTCTCCAGAAAATGGGCAGAGAGGGAAACTACCTCAACATAATAAAGGCCATATATGACAAACCCACAGCAAACATCATACTCAATGGTTAAAAACTGAAAGCAGGAAGAAGGAAGGATGTCTTCAGGAAGAAGACAAGGATGTCTACTCTCACCACTCTTACTCAACGTAGTTTGGAAATCCTAGCCACAGCAATCAGAGAAGAAAAAGAAATAAAAGGAATACAAATTGGAAAAGAAGAAGTAAAACTGTCACTGTTTGCAGATGACATGATACTATACATAGAAAATCCTAAAGATGCCACCAGAAAACTACTAGAGCTAATCAATGAATTTGGTAAGGTTGCAGGATACAAAATTAATGCACAGAAATCTCTTGCATTCCTATACACTAACAACAAAAAATCAGAAAGAGAAATTAAGGAAACAATCCCATTTACCATTCCAACAAAAAGAACAAAATACCTAGGAATAAACCTACCTAATGAGGTGAAAGACTTTTACTCAGAAAACTATAAAACACTGCTGAAAGAAATCAAAGATGACATAAACAGATGGAGAAATATACCACGTTCTTGGATTGGAAGAATCAATGTTGTGAAAATGACTATACTACCCAAAGCAATCTACAGATTCAGTGCAGTCCTTATCAAACTACCAATGGCATTCTTCACAGAATTAGAACAAAAAATTTTACAATTCGTATGGAAACACAAAAGACCCCTAATAGCCAAAGCAATGTTAAGAAAGAATAATGGAGCTGGAGGAATCAGGCTCCCTGACTTCAAGCTATACTACAAAGCTACAGTAATCAAGACAGTATGGTACTGGCACAAAAACAGAAATACAGATCAATGGTACAGGATAGAAAGCCCAGAGGTAGAACTACGCACATATGGTCACCTCATTTACAGCAAAAGAAGCAAGAACATCCAATGGAGAAAAGACAGCCTCTTTAATAAGTGGTGCTGGGAAAACTGGACAGCTACGTGTAAAAGAATGAAATTAGAACAATACATAACACCATACACAAAAATAAACTTCAAATAGATTAAAGATCTAAATGTAAGACCAGACACCATAAAACTCTTAGAGGAAAACATAGGAAAAACACTGTATGACATAAACCACAGCAAGATCTTTTTTGACCCACCTCCTAGAGAAATTAAAATAAAAATAAATGGGACCTAATGAAACTTAAAAGTTTTTGCACAGCAAAGGAAACCATAAACAAGATGAAAAGACAACTCTCGGAATGGGAGAAAATGTTTGCAAATGAAACATCAGACAAAGGGTTAATCTGCAAAATATACAAACAGCTCATGGAGCTCAATACCAAAAAAAAAAAAAAAAATCCAATTGGAAAATGGGCAGAAGACCAAAGTAGACATTTCAGCAAAGAAGACATACAGATGGCCGTGAGGCACATGAAAAGTTGCTCAACATCACTAATTATTAGAGAAATGCAAATCAGATCTACAATGAGGTATCAGCTCACACTGGTCAGAATGGCCATTATCAAATAATCTAGAAACAATAAGTGCTGGAAAGGGTGTGGTGAAAAGGGAACCCTCCTGCACTGCTGGTGGGAATGTAAGTTGTTACAACCACTATGGAGAACAGTATGGAGGTTCCTTAAAAAGCTACAAATACAACTACCATATGACCTAGCAATCCCACTGCTGGGCATATACCCTGAGAAAACCATAATTCAAAAAAAGACATGTACCACAATGTCCATTATAGCCCTATTTACAATAGCCAGAACATGGAAGCAACCTAAGTGTCCATCAACAGATGAATGGATAAAGAAGATGTGGCACATATATACAATGGAATATTACTCAGCCATAAAAAGAAACAAAATTGAATTATTTGTAGTGAGGTGGATGGACCTAGAGTCCGTCATACAGAGTGAAGTAAGTCAGAAAGAGAAAAGTAAATACTGTATGGTAACACATACATATGGAATCTAAAAAAAATGGTTCTGATGAACCTAAGGGCAGGACAGGAATAAAGACACAGACGTAGAGAATGGACTTGAGGACATGGGGAGGGGGACAGGTAAGCTGGGACGAAGTAAGAGAGTAACATTGACATATATACACTACCAAATGTAAAATTGATGAACCTAGTGGCAGGGCAGGAATAAAGACATAGAGAATGGACTTGAGGATGCAGGAGTGGGAGCGTGAAGCTGGGGCGAAGTGAGAGTAGCATCAACATATATATATTACCAAATGTAAAATAGATAGTTAGTGGGAAGCAGGCACATAGCACAGGGAGATCAGCTCGGTGCTTTGCGACGACATAGAGGGGTGGGATAGGGAACGTGGGAGGGAGGGGATATGGGGATATATGTACAACAGAAACTAACACAATATTGTGAAGCAATTATTCTCCAGTAAAGATCTTTTTAAAAAAAAGAAACAAAAAAACACCATGTACACATTTCTTAATTAACCTGCTGATACTTTCAATAATATTTTCAACTTTATGGTTTTTAAATGATAGCTATATATGGAGTTCTAGTAAAATAATTTTTTTTGTAAAATAATTTTTACTATAACTTTTTGTTTTAAATTTTACCATATTTTATTATAAAATTAACATATAACTATTACCTAAATTTTGTAAAGTAGAGAAAAATAAAAGGAAAAACGTACATCCAGTATCCCAACATCTAGCGACAGTCCTTATTACCCTTTTGGTAATCTTCCTTCTGGTCATTATTCCATAGATTCTTTTAAAATTGGTTCCAATTACAATGTGTAAAACTGTGAATCCTGAATTTAACATTTCACATCATAAAATGTTTCTTATATTAATATAAACTATGCATGAATGTCAATTTAAAGGATGTTATGAGAATTACATGAAGTAAGGCATGGAAAGGACTTAGTATAGCTCATGATACACAGTAACTGCATGTCAGCACATGTCAGCTACCATCTTCACATTATATTTATTATATAATATGCAACCATAAGGCTCTACCATAATATACATAACCATCTAATTATTAAAAGATACTTAGTTTCCTTACATTATTTTTAGCTTTAAAGATAATGCTGTATTTGGCATATTTTGTACATAAAGCTGTTTCCATATTTTTTCTTATTTCCTTAGAGGAAAATTCCAGAACAGAATTACTGAATAAAATGGATGTTCATTGTCAAAGGCTTTTAATATACATCACCAAATATTTTGCAGAGGGTTATTCAACTTCTACTCCCACAAGCAGTGTATAAGATTGGCCCTTTCATGGCACCCTCACTAATATTTAATAATCTCTATTTTTTTTCCTTGGTGTACATTCATCTACTTCAATCATGTTCTTAGCTATATCCGTCTCTAATACCATATCAACTTTTTTATTTTGAAGAGTGAACTTATTGACATAATTTAAGAGTACCAGAAAAGACAGAAAAGTAATACAAAGAATTCTCCAATATCCTTTACCAGATTCCCTAAATGTTAGCATTTTATTACAATTGCTTTATCTTTTTTTTCTCCTTCTCTCTCTCTGTAAATATAGATATAATTCTTTTCTGAAATGTATAACAGTAAGTTGCATAAATGACACTCCTTTACCTATACTTATTTTACATGTGTACAGTACAATTATCAATATCAGTAAATTAACATTGACACAATAATATCTAATCAACAGATTAGACTTTAAAGTATTTGTGCTATCTCAGGATTGGTTTCTATTTTCAGTTTTTTTTTTTCTGAACTATAGGTCACATTTTCCTGTTTTTTTGCATGACTAGAAAAAAAATTGCTTTATGTATTGGACATTGCGGCTGACACACTGTAGAGACTGAATCTTGTTATCTTCCTTTGAAGAGTTTTGAGATTTTGTTCTAGCATAAAAGTTGACTTGGTAGTACTCAAACTCTAAACTGTCTCCCCTTAGCTTTCCAACGTGATATCTCCTAGACTCCTCAGAGTCTTCCTCACGCATGCCCAGTTCAGGGGTTAGCCAAAGATTTTACAGATTTAGGGGCTCCCCACACTGTGGAGCCCTCTTTTATGTCATTTACCCCTTCAATTTTAAGCTACTCTGAGGGCCCTAAATGCCATACTTTATACCACAAGCCAATAATTCTGTGTTTCTTTACTTAAGCTGTCCTGCATTGCTAGGACTAGGAAAGGTCCTCAGGGAAAAGTCTATAATAAATGTGGGTATTACTCAGTGCAGTCTTCTTTCAAGGATCAAGTCACTTTTAGTATCTTTTCCTGCTTTTGGTTAAACTCCATGCCTTCCTTTTTTTTTTTTTTTCTTTTTTTTTAAACTTAATCCTCGGTTTACAATTGTTACATATATTTGTTACATTTGTTACATATAACATACAAATGTTACATATATTGTGGTTATTCCAATACAAGATCCATGGCTACTACTGGAACCAGAATTTAATAGTTTTTTAGTCTACATGATAATCCAACAGATTTACAGCAGCATTTCACAAAGTATGTTCTCTAGAACCCAAGTAGTTCCTTAAAACAATCAAGAGGAGGTTGTTATGTGGTCAAACAACCCTGCCTGGTCTTTCATCCACTACGCCTGTCAGATATTTACAATTGCATAAGTATATTAAAGGATATTCTAAGTCCTTAAGTAAATAAAACTATTAAACTTTAATATTCAGTGTTTCATTGATTTAATAAATATTTATTAACTCACATTTTAGTGTTTTTTTCCAGGCATATCTCATTTGGAACTCTCTTTTATTTTCTTTTAACACTTTCATATTCCATAACCTAGTGTTCTTTGTAACACACTTTTAAAATATTGCATTAAAAGTATGGCCCTTACGTAGATTTTTAATTTTATCTCCTAGAATTTAATTTTAAAACTTTGCTGTTACAGAAAACTGGTGTATTACCACATAAACACATCATATTTGTTTTCTACCTCTATGATTTTATTTAGGACAATTATATTTATCAATATAGTTTCTCCTTAACTGATTAATTTATACTTCCCAATTATTTTACCATGAAAGTGGATACATTTCACTTTTTCCCTTAAAACCAGAATCCCACTAAAGATCTAAGACAGTTCATAATATTTCTCCCATAGGTGTAGCACATATTAGAGAGCATGCAGAATAAAAGTGAAAGCAGAATTACAACACATAAGGCAAAATGTCTTTTGTTGTTTTGTTATCCAGTAGTATGAAACAAAGTACCCCAAAACTTAGTGCCTAAAACAGTGAACAACTTCATGCTAAAACATTTGAAAATTTAGATGAAAATGAAGACTTCCTAGAAAGTATAACTTATAAAACTAATTCATGCAGAAATAAAATTATCTGAGTAGTCCTATTCTATTGAAGAAATTGAATCCAAATCAAAAATCTTGCCACATGGAACACTCCAGGCCCAAATGATATCACTAAGGAAGATTTCCAAACATTCAAGGAATAAACCATTCCAGTCATATTCAAGTCTTCCAAAGATTAGGAATAGAGGTTATAATCCCTAAATCATTTTATGAGGCTATCATAAGCTCATGTATGATATATTTATTAGAGAGCTCAGCCTGTAATTGCCTTCTCCTGTGCTGTCCTTCTCAGCATGTCAATGATTCCAGTTTTTCATTATGTAAACATGTAAAATATAGCATATACATTCAATATTAACTCACATTTCTGAGGTAGATTAAGAGGTACAAACTTCAGTTACAAAATAAATGAGTCGGGCTTCCCTGGTGGTGCAGTGGTTGAGAGTCCGCCTGCCGATGCAGGGGACACGGGTTCATGCCCCGGTTCGGGAAGATCCCACATGCCGCGGAGGAGCGGCTGCGCCCGTGAGCCGTGGCTGTTGAGCCATCGCATCCGAGGCCCGCGTACCGCAAAAAATAAATAAATAAATAAATAAATGAGTCACAAGTATGAAATGTATAGTGTGGGGAGTATAGTCAATAACTATGTAATATCTTAGTAGGAGACAAATTGTAACTAGACTCATTGTGGTGATCATTTGGAAATGTATAGAAATATCAGATTACTATGTCATGTAACAGGAACTAACATAGTGTTGTAGGTCAATTATAATTCAAAAACAAACTCATAGAAAAAGATCAGATTTGTGGTTACCAGAGGCAGGGGAGGTGGTAGGGGAAGAGAGAATTGGAGGAAAGCAGCCAAAATGTACAAACTTCCAGTTATAAGATAATTCTAAGGATATATAAGGATATACAACATGATAAATATAATTAACACTGCTGTATGTTAATTTTTTCTATTTCTTTAATTTTGTATCTACATGAGATAATGAATGTTCATTAAACTTACTGTGATAATCACTTCATGATGTATGTGAGTCAAATCATTATGCTGTACACCTTAAACTTATACAGTGCTGTATGTCAATTATATCTCATTGAAACTGGAAGAAAAAATACATTACTTACATTAAAAACTAATTAAACATTAACATGTGTTAATGTATGATGATCAGTTCCTCTCAGTAAAATTAAGGGACATAGATGATTGGATTATAGGCAGTCTTTTTCCTTTAGATTTGCTGGATATACAGTCAGCCTTCCACATCTTCAGGTTCCACAAACTCGGGTTCAGCCAAACGCAAGTGGAAAATATTCGGGAAAAATATTTCAGAAAGTTCCAAAGAGCAAAACTTGAAATTTGCTGCATGCCATCAACTATTTACATAGAATTTACATTGTATTTACAGCTATTTACATAGCATTTACATTATATTAGGTATTATAAGTAATCTAGAGGTGATTTAAAGTATACGGGAGGATGTGCATAAGTTACATGCAAATACTTCACTTTATATAAGGGACTTGAGCATCCTCAGATTTTGTTATCCTAGGGCGGAAGGGCTGGTCCTGGAACCAATCCCCATAGATACCAAGGGACAATTGTAACGAGGAAAGGAAAAAAGGTTTTTAATGTGTGTTCTGTTTTCTTCTCTTTCTCCCTATAGCTGCTGAAGATAATTTTGTCATTGCCCATTTAGATTCTTTCCCTTCCTGCTTAGAACTCCTTCTTTGCTGGACCTGTTCTTTTGTGATGCAAAATATAAGAATGAGAGAGTGAGAGAGGGAAGAAGGAGGGAATCCTTAGCCACAACGTTCACATCTATTTACATAACAAAGAACTAGGAGAGAGGGGACAGGGAGATTAGAAGACCTGGGTATCTGGGAGAGTTCTGGGAGGTACCTAAGTATGATCCTTCGGAGAAATCTTTACAAGATGAGTAAGGTGTATTTTAGAGAGTATAGTTTGGTAATATAAATTTGATCCCCTTTTTTCTTCTACAGATGCAGGTAAAGATTGAAATTACTTCTTAGTGACCATTGTAGGAGTAAGTATTGTTACAGTATTAGTCTTTGTTTATTTATGACACACTTCAAAGAATAAGCAATGTGGAGCACTACAGTGAGCATGTTCCATTTTTCACAATATTAAAAGAAAAAATTAACCAGATATCAGCTGGGGGATCCCCATGTTTGTGACATGAGCAAACTTGGCTGATCTGATTTACAAAATACAAAACTCTACCCAAAATTACAACAAATTACTGAGGGGCTTATGTTCTCAAAGCTTCTTTAGCCACCTTGGTTCTTGCTGCCATGTTGCAGAGCCTGAACCTGGAATGAAACTTAACCCTCACTCCACTGTACACACACACACTAATGGCATGAAGTATTCATGAGTTTAATGGTTAATTACTGATTTGGTAGGGGAGGATGAGAAACAGGCTTATATCTCAGCAATTCAAACAATTTCCCATGGAATATTAAGTCTGAACTACCTTTAAATACCCTTTTGCCATCCTACTATTGCAATATAGTCCCGGGTTTTCCCCCAGCTTCCTGCTACTCCTGCCTCTTCTCTCTTTCTCCATTCTTCATGCAGAGGAACTTTCCCTCTTCTGATGATGAAAATACTAGTTAACATCTATTGAATATGTCATATATTTCAAACACAGTGCTAAGTGTTTTATACGTATTACCACACTTATTCTTCACAACAATCCTAGGAAGTAACTATTAATATTGTTATCCTTTTTACAGATGAGGAAACCAAAAGGCCTAGTAGTTTTTCCAAGTTTACACAGCTAGTAGTAGAGATGGAATTTGAACAAATGCAGTTTGATTCTAGAGCCTATCCTTTGAACCACTAGACTATGCTGCCTCCAACTATATATTGTGAACTTGGCAACTGCCACAACTTGCAACAAAATACAATTTATTCCACATGAGCTTTTTACCTGAAACCCTTCTCACCAAGAGAGGAATTCTGAGGCCAATTGCTAGGATGATAAAATATTTTCTCATCTCATTAAACTTATATTTTTAAAGCTTGAGACGAAAATCTGGCATGAAACAAACAACAAAAATTATTATTTGATCACACTAAGGATATTTATATTGACAGAGCAATACTTAGACCCAAAGCATGATGATCTCCTTGGGGAATAGAAGACAAGAGGGAAGGATGGGGAAAGGACTGGGAGCAGAGAGGATCTGAAATGGAACTTGTATCCTAAACTGAGTTAGGTCCTAGGGAAACTGTCCTGGCTGCAAAAGTAAAGCCATGTAAACAATGTTGTATCCTACATATATAGCTTTAGTATTCTCAGTCCATTAATTGGAGATCAGAGTCAGGAAATATAGGAATCAAACAATAATTAGGCATTAATGAGCTAGATGGTAGAAATGCAGGAATTCATTGTTCAGTATAAGTTCACCTGAGGGGAGGAAACCGGTAATATAAGATCTAAGGCAGAAGTTAGCTTTATTGACTGGACAAACACAGAGTAGGGGAAGCTACAAAGGAGTTCCTAAGAACATTAGCCCCTGAACATGAGAGTTATGTGGGCATCTGGAGGTTTTTGTACCTGTCAGGGTTCTTCAAAGAATCAGAAATAATAGGAGATTAGATAGATATAGATAGATAGATAGATATAGATAGATAGTTGACATTGATAGATAGAGATGTTATTTATAGATCTTATATTATTCTTATATAGATAGGTAGGGATATTATATAGAGAGATAGATAGACACATATACATGTGTATATATATATGGAATTGCCTTATGCAATTGGGGGAGCTGGCAAGTCTGGATTTTGAAATCTGTAGGGCAGATCAGCAGGCTGGAAACTCAGGCAGAATTTCTACATCACAGTCTTCAAACCGAATACCTTTGTCCAGGGAAACATTAGTTTTATGCTCTTAAAGCAACTGATTCATGTTATCTAGGGCAATCTCCTTAGGTTAAAGTCAGCTGATTGTAGATGTTAATTACAGCTACAGAATATCTTCAGAGCAACAGCTAGGCTGTTGTTTAACCAAAAACTGGGCCCTGTATCTTAGCCAAGTAGATATAAAATAAACCGTCTCAGTATTCTTTGGAGACATTAGATTTTACATCTAGCTACTAGGGGAAAAAAATGTGGAGCAACACAGGCGATTTGCCTCAGTCAAGAAAGACTCAGGACTGAGAGGAGGGAACTAGACTGGTGCTGGTTCTTTGAGCTGGACCTTTCTCTGAGAAGCTAGTGAAATGGGAGGCAGTACAGAATAACTTAGAGGATCATGGTTCTAAATGTTAGGTTAAATGGGAATCACCCGGGAAATTTGTTAATCCCTGCGTTTTTATTCTGTAAATGTGTGCTGGAATCTGTATTTTAACAATCATCTCAGGTGATGCTGATGCAGTTCACACAAAAATGACACTTGAGGAACAACTGAAGTTAATAATGACATTCATCCCATGACTAAAAGAGAAAGTGAATTCCTAAACATAATACAGTCTCAGCGAGGACAAGCTTCACCCACCAAAATGATAGAATGACCAGCTAGACCCGAATCTTATCAGCCCGCTGAAGGAAGATAAGCTCTATAAAACAAAAGGAAGCGATGGCCTAGATATGCCAAATGAATTTAATTTCAGAAGAGCCATTTTTGAATGTACAAATGGAATCAGAACAAGTCACAATTGAAAGCCAATTAAGGATATGGCCTGTACCCTACTTCCTATCCCTACGCCTTTCATTTGTTTGTGGTAATAAAATTAGAGCATAACACAGAGAAATAGAACAAAGTAACTGCAATGCTAACTGAACAGTTTGTTCTCTGTACCCAGTTTTCAAAACTGCTGTTTATGAAAAAAAAAACTTCATTCTTCTTGCCAAATGAGATACTCACCAGTTTGAATGACTTACATAGGGTATATTAGACTGCAAGCATACCAAAGACAAAGCTTCTAATAGAAGATGAGCTTGAAATAAAATTGTAACTGAATTATCGTTGGTTATAGAGAATGGAAAGTAGAATCAAACTTTCATCTTATGGCAAAGCATTATTATTATCACGTGTTTGAAACCATTGTTGTAGCCATACAAGCAGAAAAATAAAAACTTCTCCCCGTTTGAACTCGATCTAATTCATAATTGCCATCCACGGACCTCTAACCAGTTTCCTATCTTTTAGAATCATGGATTTCTAGAACTTTTAATTTGTAAGTGGGCTTGATACAGGCATATCTTGTATATATTGCAGGTTTGGTCCCAGACCACTACAACAAAGCAAATATCGAAATAAAGCAAGTCACATGATTTTTTTGGTATCTCAGTGCACGAAAGTTATGTTTGCACTATACTGTAATCTATTATGTGTGCTATAGCAGTACGTCTAAAGAGATAATGTGCATACCTTAATTAAAAAATAATTTATTGCTGGAAAAATACTAACCATCATCGGAGCCTTTCAGCAAGCCCCAATCTTTTTGCTGGTGGAGGATCTTGCCTCGATGTTGACGGTTGCTGACTGATCAGGTGGTGGTAGCTGAAGGCTGGGTGGCCGTGGCCATTTCTTAACATAAGACAACAGTGAAATTTGCTACACCAATTGACTTTTCCTTTCACAAACAATTTCTCTGTAGCTTGCAATGCAATTTGATAGCATTTTACCCACAATAGAATTTCTCTTAAAATTGGAGTCAATTCTCTCAAATCCTGCTGTTGCTTTATCAACTAATTTTATGTAATATTCTATATCCTTTATTGTCATTTCAACAGTCTCCACAGTGTCTTCACCGGGGGTAGATTCCATCTCAAGAAACCACTTTCTTTGCTCATCCGTAAGAAGCAACTCCTCGTAGGTTCAAATTTTTATCAGGAGATTGCAGCAAATCAGTTACATCTTCAGACTTCACTTCTCATTCAAGTTATCTTGCTATTTTCACGTCTGCAGTTATTTCCTCCACTGAAGTCTCAAACCCTTCAAAGTCATCTATGAAGTTGAGAATCAACTTCTTCCAAACTCCTGTTAATGTTGTTATTTTGACATCTTCTCATGAATCACGAATGTTCTTAATGGTATCTGGAATGGTGAATCGTTTGCAGAAGGTTTTCAGTTGACTTTGCTCAGATCCATCAGAGGAATCACTATCTATGGCAGCTATAGCCTTATGAAATGTATTTCTGAAATAATGACTTGAAAGTCTGAATTACTTCTTATTTCATGGGCTACAGAATGGATGCGTTGTTAGCAGGCATAAAAACAGCATTAATCTTTTTGTACACCTCTGTCAGAGCTCTTGGGTGACCAGGTGCACTGTCAATGAGCAGTAATATTTTGAAAGGAGTCTTTTTTCCCTAGCATCAGATCTCAACAGTGGTCTGAAAATATTAAGTAAACCATGTTGTAACAAGATGTGCTGTCAACCAGGCTTTGTTGTTCCATTTGTAGAGCACAGGCAGAGTAGATTTAACATAATTCTTTTAAAGGCCCTAGGATTTTCAGAATGGTAAATGTGCACTGGCTTCAGTTTAAAGTCACCAGCTGCATTAGCCCCTAACAAGAGAGTCAGATTGTCCTTTGAAGCTTTGAACCTAGGCATTGACTTTTCCTCTCTAGCTATGTAAGTACTAGATGGCATCTTCTTCCAATAGTAGGCTGTTTTGCCTACATTGAAAATCTATTGCATAGTGTAGCCTCCATTGTTAATTATCTTAGCCAGATCATCTGGATAATGTACTGTAGCTTCTACATCAGCACTTCCTGCTTCACCTTGAACTTTTATGTTATGGAGATGGCTTCTTTCCTTAAACCTCATCAATCATCCTCTGCTCATTTCAAACTTTTGCTCTGCAGCTTCCTCACCTCTCTCAGCCTTCAGAGAACTGAAAAGAGTTAGGGCCTTGCTCTGGATTAGGCTTTGGCATAAGGGAATGTTGTGGTTGGTTTGATCTTCTAACCAGAATGTTGTGGCTGGTTTGATCTTCCATCCAGACCTTTTTCTATATCAGTAACAAGACTGTTTTGCTTTCTTATTCATATGTTCACTGGAGTAGCACATTTAATTTCCTTCAAGAAATTTTCCTTTATATTCACAACTTGGGTGACTGGGCCCAGAGGCCTAGCTGTCATCATTGTTCTTTTTGTTGTTTTGAGTGACCAAAAGTCAAAGAAAAAAAGATTCAAAACAAAAGCAGAAACATTAGTTTTTAATGTGTTTATGCCAATCATTTGATTTTAGAACTTGTAACTATTGAAATATCATTATTGATAATAAAAATTCTTATATTTAGTGAGTTTCTAGGAAAACCTTTCATGATAAATATTATAATTATTTTTAAATAAATATTAAAAGAGGTGGGAATTATCACTGTATGACTGGTCCTTGGAGAAGTCACTGCTGGATCAGGATCACACAGGTAGTGCATTGAAAAATCAGAACTTGGGGCAAGGTCTTCTGAAATAAGGTTCAGTCTTTACAGTGATAAAATAAGGAAAATCAGAGTTAAAAAAGAAATCTATTTTCTATAAAACAGGAAGGGTCCAATCTGAGAACATGAACCAAAGGTATATAAGCAAAGGCATTTTGAATCACTGTCCATTATCATATATCTCAAATAAAAAAGATTACCTCTTTCAATTGACATTATGTTCATATAGTAATGAAATCAAATGAAGGATCTGTTTGTTAAGATATCCCCGTGAATGTTTTCATTATTAAGTATTAACTATTTTAACTATAGTAATTATATATTAATTTATTAATATATTAATAGAATTAATTTTAATTAATGTTACTGTATAATAATGTTTTTATAATATATAAATATATTTGTGTAATTATACAATATCATAAATATTTATATATTTTATATAATTATAATATATATAATTATATTTGTTACTCATCAATTATTCTAAACATTTGTTGGGAATCATATTGATATAACATTCACTACACTTAGAAAAAGTCTTT
The DNA here is from genome assembly GCF_963455315.2 of Globicephala melas. Taxonomy (NCBI): domain Eukaryota; kingdom Metazoa; phylum Chordata; class Mammalia; order Artiodactyla; family Delphinidae; genus Globicephala; species Globicephala melas. The sequence goes on along the minus strand of NC_083319.1, from coordinate 72,571,971 downwards.
TGGACTTCCCTGGTGGTGCAGTGGTTAAGACTCCACGCTCCCAATGCAGGCAGCCCGGGTTCTATCCCTGGTTGGGGAACTAAGATCCCACATACTGCAACTAAGCCAACATACTGCAACTACTGAGCCCACCAGCTCTACAGCCTGCGTGCCGCAACTAGAGAAGCCTGTGCACTGCAAGTAGAGAAGCCTGTGTGCCACAATGAAGACCCAGCACAGCCAAAAATAAATAAATAAAGATAGCTTTAAAAAAAAGTCGTGTAAGTCAATATTCATTAAAGTACTCTCCACAGTCCATTTTATTTATGAGGTGAATTATTACTTTATGATACCTAACGTAAACAATTCCATTACTAATGATTTATCAAAAGGAATTATTTTCTCCCTTTAAATTTCAGTCAGTCCGTCAGTGTGTAAGTTAGACTACTGCCAAATGGTAAAACAAGTATTTTGAATTATTTATTTTCAGTTTAAGTTTCAGCAAAAAGATAATATAAGACATCCCCCTAAAGGAATAGTTCACTTTTTGTGAACCATATCTTTAAACATCTAATTATATTTATATAAACAAGATACATTTGTTTTCTATATTGCTTCAATTCTCCTACATTGTCAAAAATAATTTTTATTAAATATTTTGATGAACACACTTCAAACTTGAAAGAATTAAGCTAAAAATAGCTAACCCATGTTTCTTAAATATAAAGTCATAGAAAAAGAAACATCATTCCAAATTTATATTTCTGTAATCAATGTATTTTCAACAAATTAAAAATTCACAGTTCATTTGTATAGTTCTTTAACTCATGAATGCTGTGTTTTGTTTTCCGTCATAATATTTTGCACTAGATGGTGGAGGAGAAAGCAGGTTCATGAAGAAAAGAAAAGAAGAATGGAACAAGGACAGGGTGATTAAGAACAGAAAGGCTAAGGAAAAATAGAGGCCTTGAAAAGTCAAGAATAAAAGTAAAGTAAGAGGCAATTATCATGTTTAGCAATAGAAAAGGAGCCAGAAAACTCTCCATAGGGAAGGGAAAAAGGAGAAAATGGAACATTACAATTATCCCTGTTTTGGGGGCAGGGAGAGGGGATTGGGAACTCTGGAAGTAGTATAATCCCAGAGTGAAATACCATAATACGACAATAAAAATGGACAAACTACATCTATAAGTAACAACATGGATGGATTTTATAATATTGAACAAAAGAATACATATTGTATGATTTCATTTGTATAAAATATAAAGCAAATACAACTAAATGATAATGTTAGAAGTCAGGATAGTAGGCAGAGGCAATAGCGACTGGGAAAGGGCACAATCGACATTTCTGATGCTTTGGTGCTGTTCTATTTTTTGACCTGGAAAGTGCTTTTATGGGTTTCACTTTGTGTCAAGTCACTGAGCTATACATTTGCATTTTGTGCACTTCTCTGTGTAGGTGTTAAATTCAAAGTAGAGCTATACAAAGAAGTATTGAGGGAAAAAAAGCAATGAGATGATGACAGGATGCAAAGCTAACCGCTCAACTTCAGTTATACAATTATTAAGGCTCAAATACTAATACTATTTCATCTGCATGGGCATAACTGCCAAGAAAACAAATTTTTTAATTAAAAAATAATTAAACCAGTAAGCTAAAATAGTTTTTAAATGTCAATTTTTTAAAATCCTTTCATTGAATTAAACAAAATAGGTTTTAAGTAAATTTTAAATGCCAACTACACAGCATTGGTCTTAATGGGGAAACAATAAAAGCATTCTCATTAAATCAGGGACAAGTAAAATACATTCTTTACCATCATTATTGTTGAACACTAATTCATTCATTCAACAAACATTTATTCAGAGTCAATTGGTGCTAGGCATTATTCTAGGCAGCTGGGACAAACTTTGTCCAGAGCAGCTAAATATCTTGCCTCCATAAAGCTTACAGTATTAGGGGAAAATCAATAAATAAGCAAACAAATAAATAAAGATTTGCCCATGGATAACTTCACAGAATAGAAAAATGAATAGTCCTTATGAAATGATTTTACTTTCCCTTATAGTAAAAGAAATGCAAATTAAAATAATAAGATATAATTTTAAAAATTTATCAGAATGACAAATCAGGAAAGCTGAATACACACTGTATTGTATTCTCCTGTGTATCAGAAAATAGGTACTTTCATAAAATGCTGGTTGGGGTGTAAATTGATATACGTTACCAAAATTTTTAAAGTATAAATCATTTTACTTAGCAATTCCACTTCTAGGCATTTTTTCTACAGATGTGCTTGCACAGATGAAAAATGACACATGTAAAAAGAAGTACAAAAATGTTGGTAATAGCAAACTATTGGAAAAAACTTAAATGTCCATCAATAAGGAACCAGACAGATAAATATTACAGGATTTTAAAACTGAAGTTTCCACCAAGGTATATATGAAGTTCAAAAAAAAAGTTGTTAGGGATTCCCTGGTGGCACAGTGGTTAAGAATCCGCCTGCCAATGCAGGGGACACGGGTTCGAGCCCTGGTCCGGGAAGATCCCGCATGCCGCGGAGCAACTAAGCCCATATGCCGCAACTACTGAAGCCCGCGTGCCTAGAGCCCGTGCTCTGCAGCAAGAGAAGCCATAGCAATGAGAAGCCCGCACACCATGATAAAGACCTAACGCAGCCAAAAATAAATAAAATTTACATTTAAAAAAAAAAAACAAAAAAAACCCCCAAAAAACCAAGTTGTTACATGTTGAATTTACAAAGCACATTAAAAAACAATTACTTCATCAAACCTAAAAATTTTTGTTCATCAGAGAACACAGTCAACATGGTGAAAAGGCACCTTACAGAAATGGTAGAAAATATCTGCAAACTATATATTGGAAAAGGTGTTAATATTCAGAATATATGAAGAACTCCTAAAATTCAACAACAAAAAATCAAATACCACAATTAAAAAATGGGCAAAGGGGACTTCCCTCTTGGTCCAGTGGGTAAGACTCTACGCTCCCAATGCAGGGGGCCCAGGTTTGATCCCTGGTGGGAAAACTAGATCCCGCATGCCACAACTAAGAGCCAGCACAGCCAAATAAATAAATAAATAAATAAATTTTTTTAATGGGCGAAGGACTTGAATGGACATTTCTCCAAAGATGATATATAGATTGCCAACAACTGTATGAAAAGATGCTCAGCGTAATAAACATCAGAGAAATGCAAATCAAAACCACAGTGAGATATCACCTCACCCCCATTAGGAAAAACAGAAAATAACAAATACTGAGTGGTATTTGGAGAAGTTGGAACCCTTGTACCCTGTTGGTAGGATTGTAAAATGATTGCAACCACTATGGAAAACAACATGGGAGTTCCTCAAAAAGTAAAAATAGAACCACTATATGACTCAGCAATCCCACTTCTGGGTATATAGTCAAAAGAATTGAAAGCAGGGTATTGAAGAGATATTTGCACACCTGTGTTCACAGCAGCACTATTCACAACAGCCAAGTAATAGAAGCAACCCAAATGGAACCCATTCCAATCTATACAATGGAATACTATGCATCCTTAAAAAAGAAGGAATTTCTTTCACATACTACCACAGAGATGAACCCTGAGGATATTATGCTATGTGAAATAAGTCCAAAAATGACGAATTCTGTATGATTTCATTTATACGAGGTATCTAAAGCAGTCAAATTGATATATATAGAAAGTAGAACGGTAGTTACCAGGGAATACAGACAGGAAGCAAAGGGGAGTTGTTGTTTAGTAGGTATAGACTTTCAGTCCTACAGGATGAACAAGTTCTGGAGCTCTGTTTCATAACAATGTAAATAAACACCACTGAACTGTACACTTGAAAATGGTTGAGATGCTAAATTTTATGTGTTTTTTACCACAATAAAAAAATTAAAAATAACCACTAATATTTAAACTGGCATTACTAACAAGCACTTTATATGAGTTAATTCTTTTAAACCTTACAGGAACTTCGTGAGGAACATAATGCTATTATCTCAATTGTACAGATGAGGAAATTGAAGTTCAGAGAATTTAAGTAATTTCACTTGTAACTGGCAAGACCAAGATGTGAATCAAGCCAGTTGATTTCTAGAGCATATTTCTCAAAGACCTAACCATACTACTTCTTCACTACCTACTAAGAGCCAATTTCAAGACTGGTGGATGCCTCAGCCAGATCAAGGTATGAAAATAACTTAGAGAGCCCAGAATTAAACCCACACTATGATCAATTAATCTACAACAAATGAGGCAAGAATATACAATGGAGGAAAGATAGCCTCTTTAACAAGTGGTGCTGGGAAAGCTGGACAGCTACACGTAAACCAATAAAATTAGAATATTCCCTCACAGCATATACAAAAATAAACTCAAAAATGGTTTAAAAACCTAAATATAAGACATGACACCATAAAACTCCTAGAAGAGAACATAGGCAGAACACTCTTTGACATAAATTGTAGCAATACTTTCTTAGACCAGTCTCCCAAGGCAAAAGAAATAAAAGCAAAAATAAGCAAATGGAGCCTAATCAAACTTATAAGCTTTTGCACAGGAAAGGAAACCATCAATAAAACAAAAAGATGACTTACAGAATGGAAGAAAATATTTGCCAATGATGCAACTTATAAGAGGTTTATATCCAAGATATACAAACAGCTCGTACAACTCAATATCAAAAAAACAAACAACGCAATAAAAAACTGGGCAGAAGACCTGAATAGACATTTTCCCAAAGAAATACAGATGGCTAACTGGTACATGAAAAGATGTCCAACAGCACTAATTATTAGTGGAATGCAAATCAAAACCATGATGAGGAATCACCTTATACCTGTCAGAATGGCTATCATCAAAATGTCTACCAAAAGGGACTTTTGACCCATTTAAAAAAATTTATCAAGCATTTCTCAAGATTAGCCATTTGATTTACTCAATAATAACAGTCATTATTTTTTAAAAAATTAATGGAATAAATGAGAAAAAAATGCCAATATGAAAAAAAAAAGTCTACCAATAATGAATGCTGCAGAGGATGTGGAGAAAAGGGAACCCTCCTACACTGTTGGTGGGAATATAAATTGGTGCAGCCACTATGGAAAACAGTACAGAGATTCCTTAGAAAACTAAAAATAGGACTACCATATGACCCAACAATCCCACTCTTGGGTATATGTCTAGAAAAAATGAAAACCCTTATTTCAAAAGATACATGCACCCCAATGTTCATAGCAGCACTATTTACAATAGCCAAGATGTGGAAGCAACCAAAGGGCCCGTCAAAAGATGACTGGCGGGGCTTCCCTGGTGGCGCAGTGGTTGAGAATCTGCCTGCCAGTGCAGGGGACACGGGTTCGAGCCCTGGTCTGGGAGGATCCCACATGTCGCAGAGCAACTGGGCCCATGAGCCACAACTACTGAACCTGCACGTTTGGAGCTTGTGCTCCACAACAAGAGAGGCCGCGACAGTGAGAGGCCTGCGCACCATGATGAAGAGTGGCCCCCACTTGCCACAAGTAGAGAAAGCCCACACACAGAAACGAAGACCCAACACAGCCAAAAATAAATAAATAAATAAAATTTAAAAAAAAAAAAGATGACTGGCTTAAGAAGATGTGATATATACATATGTGTGTGTGTATATATATATATATAAACATATATGTATATATATATAACGGACTATTACTCAGCCATAAAAAATAATGAAATATTTTTGCAGAAATGTGGATGAACCTAGAGAATAATTGCTTAGTGAAATAAATCAGAGAAAGATAAATACTATATGATATCACTTATATGTGGAACCAAAAAATAATATAAATGAATCTATATACAAAATAGAAACAGACTCACAGATCTAGAAAACAAACTTATGGTTACCAAAGGGGAGAGGAATTGGGGAGGAACAAGTTAGGAGTATGAGATTAACAGATAAAAATTACTGTACATAAAATAGATAAGCACAAGGATTTACTGCATAGCACAAGGAATTATACCCATTATCTTGTAATAACCTATAATGGAATATAATCTGCCAAAAAATGAATCACTGTCCTGTACACCTGAAACTAACACAATATTGTAAATCAACTGTACTTCAAAAAGAAAAAAACTCAGAGTATGGAAACAGAGAGGATTTTGTGAAGAAAATTTTTTGGAGAGAAGTTTTGCACTGATGTGAAGGGGAAAGAATGAGGGATTTTCCCTCTTTCAGCTCAAGGAAGGAGCAGGGCCAAATGCAAAACTTAAGGGAGCTATCTTTTGGCTATTATAAATAATGCTGCAATGAATATTTTTGTGTGGACATATGTTTTCATTTCTCTTGGGTATATCAATAGAGACAGTAAGTACACTAGTGGTTGCCTAGGGCTGTGGAGAAAGTGGGGGTAACTGCTAATGTGTTTTTTGGGAGGTGATTAAAGTATTCTAAAATTGTGATGGTTAAAAACTCTGAGAATATACTAAAATCCATTCAGTTGTACACTTTAAATACATAAATTCTATGATGTGAATTATATCTCAATAAAGCTATTATTTTAAAAATTTAAGAGGATGCCAAAAACACAGTAATCAAGATAAATAATAGTTAATGCAAGATTTTTAAAAAATCAAAATTAATGCAAAACCAATCCACATTGAACAAAATTTCTGGGAATTCCCTGGCGGTCCAGTGTTTAAGACTCCGTGCTTTCTCGGACGAGGGCACAGGTTCGATCCCTGGTTGGTCAGGAAACTAAGATCCTGCAAGCTGTGCAGCACAGTCAAAAAATAAAATAAAATAAAAAACAGACTGAAAACTACATATTCTGGTGGCATCTAAAAAAACAAACAAAAAAATCAAATTTTTAAATAAAGATAAGTTGTTTGTTTTAGGACCTTGCATTATTGTGCAAGGGAAGAGTCATTTCTAAACAGCCCTCATTCCAGGACAGCACAGTCATTGTGTTCTTCCCTCTGGGCATGTTTATGTGGGTTGGCAAAAGTGTGCAACCACAATGGACAAAAGTGAGGCTTTATATATAGTCATAAGGGGAAGCTTTTAACTTTCTTTCACTTGGTTCAAAACATAGGATATTTAGTTAACTATATATAGGGGTGTACATCTTCTTTTTGCCTCAGACACCATTGTAGTTCAGCAAAGTACTAGAAAGGAGCTTTCATTGAGGCTGGTGGGAGAGCTTGAGATGTGTTCCCTGTAGAGAACCCCATGGGAGCTGAGAAGTTCAGAGGGTAAATAAAGGGGGCTAACTAACCACTTGATGATAAAGCCAAGAGAGTTCTGTTGTGTTTAGGGTAGACCACAGTCCCAAAATTGTCAGGGGAAAAGATATGATTCTCTATGGACCAGCTATGGACATTAAATAAAGAACCACACTGGGGCCATTTTTAGTTTGGCCTAAGAGGGCATCTAGAAACTGGCAGAGGGTTAGGGGACCCATCATTGAATAATTATGTAGGGTGAACTGCCTGCCAGGGAAATGTAAGTTGAGGCAGGATAGGAAGGGGCCTGATGAAAGAAAAGGTACATGGCCCATGTCAAGAGGGTCATGTTTGGTGGGACCCCGCAGCGAACCTCTGAAAAACCCACTAGAAAGTCCACTTTAAAAATATGTCTGGCCTAGAGGGCATGAGGAAATGCAGCTTGAAAGGGATCAGTCCATATGTCTTGCCTTTCCCATCCTCCCAGCTCTGACCCCGGAGGGCTCAGAAACTAGCAAATTTCAAGTGGTTAGGGGAAGGGGGTTGAAGGGGCTCCATACGGAAAAAGAGTTTCACATCAAAACAACCCTGTTTCCCTTAAGCTTGGCGTGTTAAATCAATTTCAAATTGATTACCTCTGAATTTTGACTAATCTCTAAGACAGTGCATTCTGATTTCTGAATTCAGTCTCTGTGACAAAGTGAGTATAGAACTATATAATTTCCTAAAAGGGAGCAAAAAAGTCTTGGGGATCTGCCCAAGCTTCCACCTTAGGAGCAGGGGAAGATTATGCCCATTAATTATATCTTATGAGTCTCAGTGACACAATTATGCATGGATATAAAATAAAATATTGTGCACAGTTAAAAAGAATACATCAAAAGGGAGGAGATATGGGGATATATGTATAGCTGATTCACTTTGTTATAAAGCAGAAACTAACACACCATTGTAAAGCAATTATACTCCAATAAAGATGTTAAATAAATAAATAAAACCAAGCTGTACATTCCATAGATTCTTTTGTATTTTGAATAAATCATTCACCAAAAAAAAAAAAAAAAAAAAGAATGCAGCAGTTGTATATGTTTGTATATGGAACTACCTTCAAGATAAAATAAGTTTTTAAAAAGTATAAAACTGTATATGCTGTATGCTATTATTTTTATTTAAAATACTAAAAATAATATTTATGCATACATGTATACATATATATATATACACACAGATATATATGTATTCTGTATACACAGAAACCATTCATTTCTGGAGATTTACACTAGAATTGGTAACTGTAATTGCCTCTAGGGAAAGTATCCATATACATGGAAGACAAGAGTAGGTAGAATACTTACTTCTCACTATACACACACTTGTATATTTTGCATTTTGTATTGTGTATTGCCTATTTAGAAAATTAATGTTAATTAAAAAAAAATGATTTCAGACTCACATGTAAGGATAGTCAAATGAAATTAAATTACAGAATTGACTACAAAAATAGTAAAAGCCAGACCAAAAATGTCATATATACAAGAAAAAGGGCATAGCCTAAGGGCATTAAAAAAAAAAGATAGCCAACAAAATAAGTAGAGGATTTTGGAAGACAGCATGATGTATCTCCCAACATCAACCTCCAATCTGCCCTATCCCCACCTGAACTATACTGTTGAGGTCTCTGAGGGGGTCTTTCTGGCCTACCTGCTTTCTGAAGGGGAAAAATGAAAAATAACACAAGGTGTAGGCAGACAAGAAACATAAATATTACATTTATAGCTGAAAGAATTTAAGTTGATGACATAGCTTAGAGTAGGAGCAAAATGAGCTACCAACTAAAATCCAGAAATAATCATATTTATCTACCAAATCAGAAGCATCATTACCCATCAGAGAAGTAACTCTATCACCTTTGGCACAAAGAGAGTTAAGAAAGGCCAGAATATAGGCTAATGGATCTCATTCAATAGGAAAATTACCATCAGAAGTGAGCAACTTTCTCTTTTCCTTATCCTGACTGGAGAGTAGTGGAAATGATTGCTAAGGAAAAGGAGATAATACAAACAAAGTGAATGATGTGGGCTCTCTCTTTGAAAGAGGTGAGGTCTACACTCAGAATTAAGAGACCACCCTAATTGCAAGTAAATTCCCCAGTAAGAGTGAAATACACCACCCCTGCCCAAGCAGGAGCAATGAACCCTGGTAGAAGACCTTTAATAAAATGTGTGAAGTGATAGCAGAACCCAGATGTTCACATAATCTTGAGTTCTCCTTCTTCCTCACTTTGCCTTCTTGGTCTAGGGGAAAAAAAATCTAGAACACTAGATCCCTAGCCATCAACTATTTATAAGAGGAGAAAGCAAGCTTGTCTTAGTTAAGGCAGCAAGTTGTCAAAGCATTCCTTTAATTACAGGAAAACAAAGGCAGGTCTGGACAGATCCCAATGCACATGCACAATGAAAATAAATAGCAGGCAATAATACAAACACATTAGGAAGGGAGGAAAAATATATTAAAGACTGACATTGAACCAAGCCTAGAAAAAACATAATGCAAGAAAATGAATTACGTTCTCTGCAACGGCTTTGCCATTTAGAATAACTAAAGAAGAACAAAAACACAAATTCAAAAATGAATTTTAAAATAGCAGAATGAAGAAAAGAGGGATTGCAAACCTAAGGAAGTAGAGAACTGAAACAATATTATTAAAGAACTAATAATAAATATTAAAAGCAAGAAAGACCTGAGATAATCATAGAAATGCAAATGAAAAATAAAGAAATTAAGAAATTGGAAAGAAGGTAATAGACACGGAGGACTGAAAAATTCCATGCAACAGAGCAGTGTCTCTTAGGTAGAAAACTCAGGAACACAGCAATGTACCCGCAAAGATGTAATTTTTTTTTTAAATTAAGAAGAAATTTTCTTTGAATTGAAGCAAAAGTTTAATCTGTAGATTGAAAAGAAGCATATGTTTTGATTAGGAAAACTCATCTCTGAGATAAATCCATAGTTAAATTACCAGTCCTCAAGGATAAAGAATTCTTCAGGCACCCAAAAAAGCAGAGCAAATCTCCATCAAAGGGAAATATCTATGCTAGTCTCATGTTATTCCACAGTAACATTCAGTAACAGAAGCCATTGGAAAATATCTAAGAAATTTTGGGGACTTCCCTGGTGGCACAGTGGTTAAGAATCCGCCTGCCAATGCAGGAGACATGGGTTTGAGCCCTGGTCAGGGAAGATCCCACATGCCGCCTATGCACCACAACTATTGAGCCCGTGCTGTAGAGCCCGTGAGCTGTGGCTGCTGAGTCCCGCGTGCCACAACTGCTGAAGCCCACGTGCCTACAGCCCATGCTCCGCAACAAGGGAGACCACTGCAAAAAGAGGCCCGCGCACCGCAACGAGCGAGGACCCAATGCAGCCAAAAATAAATAAATAATTTTTTTTTTTAAAAAGAAATTTTAGAGTAAAGAAATATAACAGTAATATAAACATCCAAAATACACAAAGTATACATGTATACAAAGTATACAACAGCAATATGTAGAACAGGTAGATGTTTTCAAACATGAAAGAAGTCTGCAGAATACAACACCCATGCACACTTCTTCACCAAAACCAACACAAAACATAAACCAAAAAACAGGAACACACACTACTTGCTAATGAAATCCAACTACTTAAGAGATGAGGGAAAAATAAAGAGGAAACACATGAAAAGTCTTGGGTGAACATTGAATCAATTTAAAATATATCTAATTATAGAACAGAATGTAAATGTAAAAACCTTGTCAATATATAAATAATAATGTAAATACAAAGATTGAGAGGTGGGAAGAGGGGCAAAGAGAGAAACTAATGTCTTCATCTTTCAGAGCAGGGAAACAATGGATGCCATCTACAACTGAAACGTGTAGGTTTTAAAGCTATGATTTCAACATTTTAATGTTTTCAGTTATCTCTTCTTAACTTTAGAGGAATCTCTCAAGAGATAATGTTCTCTGTACTGGATACAACATTTATTTGAAGTTTAGCAATCCATTCCAATTCATTTCAGCTTCACTTGGCTTCTTTCTAATTCATTACTTATTTATAAAAATAGCAAGCATTGTGTGCTAATAATGGTAAAAAGGGATTTAGGGTGATTTTTTTAAAAAGCTCTTTTTACTTTTCTGCATGACTTGAAATCATTAAAATAAGCAAGTGTTACATTTACAAAATCAATAAAGTAATTCTTCTTTTAAAAATGAACAGGAAAGATAAGAACGGGGAGACATTTAATTTTTTTTAATAAACTGATGTTGAGCTCAATAGAAACAATGTTGTAATTTAATTATTTCTCAGACTTAAGATTTTCTGTGCACTTGGATAGATCTCATCTCCAAATTCCAGATAAGCGCTTCCATTTGAAAATCCTTTGATTCTGTAAACAGACTTTCGCATGCAGCATAAGTCCTAACACTTAAATTACTGACTTAGCTTCTAAATCAACAGCATAGATGGGATCCAGGGCTGGAGCCAGAGAAAATGATGAAGTTTGAGAGTGGAATTATTACATTATAATAAGAATTCAAAAAAACTGCTTCTACTTTTACAAAGCTATCTTCTGTTCCTTCTCCTTATTCCTGCACCCATTTGAATTGGTCCCCATTTCTTTGGGGGAAGCTCGTTTTTACAGATGCTCTCCTCATATACATAGGTGTGATGCTTTCAGGTTAAAAACAATACTCACAGAACATGAACTCTAGAACAACACAGGCTTTTAAAAACATACATTCCTACAAGCTACTAACTGCATTACAATTTCCTTCTCAATCTCCTTAGAATTTTCAGTGCACTACATGAATTCCCTAAAGTCAAAGAGCCTGTGATAGTTTTACTTGTATATTGTCTTTGTAAATCCTAGTGAATAGATATCGTTACAGATACTTGTTTACCATGAGAAATTTGTTTCTTCACTACACAGATGTGATAGGCAGAATAATGGCCCTCCCTAAGATGTCTATGTCGTAACCCCCAAAATTTGTAAATGTATGGCAAAGGGGAATTAAGGTTGCAAATGGAATTAAGTTTGCTAATCAGATGACCCTCAGATGAGGAGAGTATCTGGATTATCCAGGTGGACCCAATGTAATCATAACAGTCCTTATAAGTGGAAGAGGGAAACAGGAGAGTCAGTACCAGAGGGGTACAACGGGAGAAAGCCTCCACCACCATCACTGGCTTTGAAGACGGCAAGGGGTCAGCAGCCAAGGAATGTAGGCAGCCTGAAGAAGCTAGACAAGTACAATGAAACAGATTCTTCCCCAGAGCCTCCAGAAGGAACGCAGCCCTCCTAACAACTTGATCTTAGCCCGGTAAGACCTGGGCTTTTGACCTACAAAGTTTTGTGTTGTTCTATTGTGTTGTTTTAAGCCAGTGCTTGTGGTAATTTGTTGTAGCAACAATAGACAACTAATTCAGTAAATAAAAGGTGAAGACATAGCACAAACTTTCTCCCTGGACCATGCTTCTGAATTTCCATGGATCCAGGGCAGAATTTCCATGGATCCTTAGGCAAAACATAACGTGGCTGTCTAGGGCAACTTGCTCCCTGTCAGCACCTTACTGCTCCTTTTGGGTAACTTTGCCTCATGAAAACCACAGAATTTAAAAAACGAAAAGGGCACTGTCTGCTATATACCTATACTACACTGCCTTTCCAGGACCAGGCAAGTAACTCATGTTTCACTTTCCTCCCCCTACCATTCATTTCTAAGACCTGGGTGGTGGGTGAAAGAGCTGCAATGAGAGAGACTGCAGTGCACAAAAAGAATGGGTGTCTGAACATAGAAACAAGGCAAGAGATTCATTATTCAAAAGATAGGCATTCCAATGAAAGATTTCCATCTTTTGTCTTCTTGGGGAAAATGTAAGGGGGATAAGGAAGCAGAGCAGAAAGGACACAAGGACAGCTGGCAAGTAAATCCTGTAGCAAAAAATGATCAGATACCTAGGCAGGTAGGTGTTTGTTTAATATTGGGGAAGTCGAAAGGCAGGTATTGAGCACTATGACAGGTTATAAGATCTGTGCACGGGCATACCAGTCAGTTAATTGCACATGAGGATTTAATAATAACCATTAGCAAAGAAAACGGAGAACAAATCAGGAGAAAATTATGGTCAAAGTAGAAAAACCTATAGACTGAATCAATGCTAAGCTAAAAACTTCAAACATAGGGATCCTTATATTACCCTACCCTGAGACAGGTGTTATCTAAATGTGGAGTTGGAGTTACATGCTACCAACAGGTAACGGTTTAAAGCTGTATGAGCAGGACCCAAGCTCGTCATTTTATACTTACCGTGTTCAAATCATAATACTTCTGAGTCCTATTCTCACTGAAGCTTTTATTCGTTAGATTTTACTGTGTGAGTACATTTAGCCAGATAAAATAAATGAGGCAACACAACGCAGTGCAGTAGTACTTCTCAACCTTTGTCGTTGTTAACCCCTACACACCTGGGGGCTGGAGATGATAACATAAATCTATCAATGACAGTAGAGTACTGTAGCAAAGGTTCTCATTTGGGGAGAGTGGGGAGAGGGTTTGTCAGGTGATCTGAAAAGTCCCCTTAGGATGATTCTATCACAAACTGCCTTCTGCCCACACTACACCACCAGAGGGAATCCTCCCTATCTTTTGAAAATCACTGGTGTAGTTTAAAGTTGACCTCACTTGAGTCCTGGCTCCAGGATTAGTTTGACCCAGGCTTTCTCGGATAATTCCTAGCCCACCTGCAGCAGAATCACCTATTATGCTCACTTAAAAATGAAGCTTTCTCAAAACAAAAAAAAAATGAAGCTTTCTCTAGAGGCCCATGTTGAAACGACTCATTGCTCAGTGTCTAATTTTGCAATCACAGGTGAGTATTTGGCACTCTAGAGATTGAAAACTTTATGTTGTGAATCACTTTAGCCAAGTTATTGCACTTCATTGGTTTCTTTATCTGAAAAATAAGAGGCTTGGGCTGGGAGGTATTTACAGTCCTTCCAGTTCCTACACTGTAGCAGAGTGGGAAATACAGGTGATTAAAAGACATGGGTTCCAATATCAACTCCACCACTTACTGTGTGACACTGAGTAAATTATTCAACCTATATTACTCTCATCTGTAAAATGGAATATTATTAATAGTAATATCCACTTCTCTGCAGGGTTGCTGTAAGAATTAGCAATGGTGTGTATAACTTGCTTGATTATTCTTAAAATGATCTTTATAAAGCAAGTGTTAACACCTCACAAATAATGTGATATCTTAACCTCATTAAAGTGTTATCAACGGAAAGCTTCTTAACGAGGGACTGGAATAGAATGTATTCTACACTTTGGGTAGGGTGTATCAATCAACATACTGCTGCATAATGAACCATCCCAAAACTCAGTGTCTTAAAGCAGTAAGCACTTATTATTGTTCATGGGTTTCTGGGTCAGCTGGGCAGTTTCACTCTTGGCTGGCCTTACTCATGCATTGGCTGTGGGTCCTATAGGCAGCTCTCCTGATTTTGGCTGGGTTCTCACATGTGTCTGGGAGTTGACTTGCTATAGCCTGGTCCTGATGCCCTCAGCTGGGATACCTGGGCTCTTCTCCGTGTGCTCTCATATTTGAATAGGCTATTCTGGGATTGTATACATGGCAGTGCCAGGGTACCAAAGGAGAGGAAAAATGAAAGAATTCTTGAGGCCAGGGTACACAACTGGTACACTGTCAGTACTGCCACATTCTGTTGGTCAAATCACTTCACAAAACTAGCCCAGATTCCAAGGGTGTTGATAGAGATGACTTCTCTTGATGGGAGAAACTGCAAAGTCACATTATAAAGAATATATTCCTTTGCTCAAGCCTGCAGCAGTCGTTCTCAAATTTTCATATGCATCAGGATCTCCTGGAAGGCTTCTTAAAACTTAGATTACTAGGTCTACTTCGGTTTCTGATTCAGTAAGTCTGGGATGAGGCCCAATAATTTTGCTTTTCTAACAGTTTTTCAGATGATGATGATGATGTCTGCAGATACTTTGAGAACCATTGGTCTGCAGTTGAGTCCTTTCTATCAAAAAAAATTTTAATTTAACATACATGTAATTTTATTTCTGAATAAACTATTTCCTGCATAGCATAGCATATATTATTCATGCTATATTTCTCTTCTAGTAAAATAAGAAAAATCTAAAATCTAAGTAATTTTTAGAGGATTTTGCTTTTCCCTTTTTTCTGAAAAATTTAATTTCCTTTTGGAGATGGTACCCTAAAAACATAATAAACTCTAGTCAATCAAAAACTATTGAAAGATTTTCTTTCATCTCTCCCCTTGTCTCTCTCTACCTTTCTACATCCTATCCTCCTCCATACAACTATAATTAGGTCAGTGGGGGGAAGGTCTTGTTGAGTCAAATGAGAAAATTTTATTTTATATTTTGTTAAAATTAACTAGAAGCAAACAATTGAATAACTTAAAAGCATATTCATATTTCACTTTCTTATCTAATAGGTCTTTTTATCTTAGGTCTCCAAGTAATGAAATGCTTCTGGAGATCTTTTGTAAACTCCAAGTTAATTGTGACTTCCTAGTTCTTAGCAAATGCATCCAGTTTTCTATTCTTTACTTACAAGGGGTAAAGAAGTACTTACTGGATTCTTACCTATGTTTTGAGAACACTTCCCTGGAAGACAGACATTAGTTACACTACACTGAAGAAATGAGATTTAGGTAGGTTAAGTGTTTTATCTAGATTCATACACTGAAACCAGGACTGCATCAAACAAAATAATAAAATATCCAGATTAGTCCATGTTAACTATCCATGATTAACTCATAATTAACTCACAATAAACATATTGTACATTTCTTTAGTCTTTTTTTCAAAGTGCCAAAGAAAACAGCTTTATTACATTTAGTTAGCATACCGATTCCTTCCTTGCGGGCCTCTCACTGTTGCGGCCTCTCCCGTTGCGGAGCACAGGCTCCAGACGCGCAGGCTCAGCGGCCATCGCTCACGGGCCCGCAGCATGCAGGAACTTCCCGGACCGGGGCATGAATCCGCGTCCCCTGCATCGGCAGGCGGACTCTCAACCACTGCGCCACCAGGGAAGCCCCCTTCCATTTTTTCTTTCCTAATAGATGTGGTTCTAGGTTGGAGGACCTGAAAGGGAGATCAGGGAAAAATGAACTCAGTAAAATATGTTTTTCAGAATGCCTTCAAAACTGTTGAAAGTTAGAATTGTAGAATTTCATGCAGTTCTTGGTAGCAACTCCTATAAATGGCCTAATATTATTTACCTTTTAAGTATTCCAAAGACTTCACTATTTGCCTAACATGGTATTATCCTAAGTGATGCTTGTTGATCACCCACTACATCCCAATCATCACACACAAAGCCCATATATATTATTTAATATTCACAACAACTCTCTAAGATAGGTACGACTTTTATCTTCATTTTATAGATAAAAAATAGGCTTAAATGATTGAATAATCACTTAAATTACACAGCTAGTGAGTAGTAAGGTTGGAGCTCAAATGAAATTCTGTTTTATTCAAAATCTTACTGGTGATATTATTTTGTCTTGCTATTTGTACTTTTTTTTTTAAAGAACTATAGTAAAATTATAGTACAAAAATGAACTATATGAACTTTGAATCAAATGAACACTGAACCTGTTTCAGAATAAGAAATTTATGACAGAATGGAAGGGGAAAGATGAAAAGGAAACATCTGGTTTATTCAAAGAAATTGCAACTGAGCATAGCTATGAAACTGATGAGTTTAGCTAACACATGTGACCAAGTGTGTGGACCTCCAAAGCCGCCACCTTGGGAAGACGTATGTTTATTTAAATCATGCCATCATTGCTGCAACACATTTTAAATTTGATTATTTTGTGTACATACCTAATTGTTTTTAACAATAACAAAAAATGTGTATTATCCAGTTTGTGATTGCTTACTTAATTTACTAGAGTTGACTCTGAACAACTTTTTGGATATTCTCCAAAATCGAATTCAATCTTCAGAGTACATATTCGTTGATATTGCTGGCATTCCCCAAAATTGGGATTCAGATTCTGAACATAATTCCTAAAAAGGGGCATTTAAAATTGTTTTGGCTATGACAGTAAACTGGAGTCATCAATTAAGTAGGTGTTTATAGTCTTCCAACATGAGTATTCTGAATATTGCAATATGAATACATTCCAAGGTGACTATACCTATATGTTTGTTTGGAAACAAAAGCAAAGAGATATTTTATTATGAAAGGAAGGGAGAAAGACATTTGGATTAAATAAACTTTAAGTTCAATCTATTATAGGACAATTATGGGATTTCCTCAAAAAGAATTGTCAATTGCAGGATTTCCTCAAATAAATGGTCCTTAAAAACCTACTCCTGGCTCTATAATTTGAGCGAGCAGATTATCCCACCAGTACTAGTGACCTGGTTATGTGTGAAGTCTCAGAGAAGACTTTACCTGGAATTCTTCAAAATGGTTGATATCCAGAGTCATTTGAATAATTAAGCAGATTTTATTTACAGGCAGGAAACCACAACAACAGTAGCAGATATGTCAGTTAGGAAAGCTTCAAGTTACAGAGTATTCAGCTAAATACAGATTAAATAAAGAACAGTGTGTTTTTTCATATAAAACAAAAAGTCCAAAGTTAGGCAGTCCACGACTAATTGAGCAGCTCAAATATGCCATCAGGAATCTAGGTTCTTCCCATCTTTCTTCTCCACCATCTTTCAAGGATTGCCCTTCGATTTATTGCTTCATAAATGCAGATGGCTGCACCACCTCCCCATCACACAATATCCAAGTAGGAAGAAGGGGGTAGAAAGGGGGGAAAAAGTGGTGGTAGCTGTGTCTATTCCTCTTTCATCAAAAAAGCAAGTTTTTCCAGAAGACCCCTCAGCAATTATGTATTAACATTTGCTTTTCCAGAAATGTGTCAAACAGCCATGACTAGCTGCAAGGAAAATTGGAAAATCAAATATTCAACTTTCTAGTCTCTAAATTAGTTTAAGACAAGGAGAAAGGAGGTTGAGAATTTGTGTTGAGTGCGCCCAATTACAATGTTTGTCTCAATAGTGCTTACACTTTACCAGGCAGTGTTTTTTCACTCTTCGTATCGTTAAATCATCACAACAGTAGTTTATCCTTGCTCTTTTAATTTTACTAAAAAGAGAAGTGTAGTCTAGAGTGGTTAAGAGAATTGTCCAAGTCATCCAGTTGATAAGAATTGGAACGAATTTCTATATGACTCCAGAAATGCTGCTACCCAACATGGGTCAAGAAATCATAATAGCACGAAAATAATGCTTTCCCACAGACTGAGTATTGAACTTGCTCTTAAAAAGGCAGCATGCAGGAGAATCTTTAGATTCCTTATTGGAGTCTTACACAATCACCTTGTTCTTACTTGTAACAAAACTCATGGAGGAGTTCCCAAAAAGGGGAGAGTCAAGGTCTCTTGGGATTAACCACTGTATTCCATCAGTCACTGAAGCCTTAGCATGACTCTCAATATTTACCCACTGGTGGGAGATTTACAGTTGGTAAATTACTTATATAATACCTAGCCTATATATTTTCTAGACTTGTTTTGCTTTTATTGATTATAATCTAGTTCTTGATGTATGCCAAAGAAACTATTTTGTCCTCTATTTTTCCCTGCCACGTACAACAGGGAAAATAAATCAGGCCCCTAATCATAATTAAATAGATTTAATAAAAATAGAAAATATTATCTTCTTCGGGTATTAAACATCCTCTTTTCAGAGTGTACTAATGCTATCATATAGGTCATTATGGAACGGACTAGAAAATTTTGGTAGGACAAACACTTTTGCAGAATGGTAATTTTTTTGTTTGTTTTGTTTTAACATATCTACAGTTTTTCTTTGGGCTTGATATAACCTTCTCTCCTAGAAAAATTTCAATTTACATTTAGGTATACGGTTCTTGCCAGTTTGGTACAACTGTTTTCCACACTAGGCTCAAGTTCTCATTAATGCTGAGTGAGTTGATACATCTTAATAATCTCCAACTGTGTTAACTTCTCCCAGGTGCAGTCTTATGTTTTGCAAGGTTAATACATTTAATGCATACATTTACTGGAGATATTTTTATCACATCTTAAAATTTTCATTTGTTAAAAGACCCAGTTTCTAAATTTATTGTTCATTTCTTTAGTCTGTTTAGAGTGTCGAGGAAAACAACTTTATTCCGTTAGTTAGCATTCTCATTCCTTCCATTTTTCCTCTCCTAAAAGTTGTTCTAGTTTGGAGGAGCAGACAGGGAGATCAGAGAAAAGTGAACTTAGTAAAGTACATATTTTCCAGAATGTCTTCAGAACTGTTGAAAAGCTCATGGGAGTGTGGGGGGGAATTTACCCAGCCACCTAATGAGCTATTCTTTTTTTTCTTTTTTTTTTAATGAGCTATTCTTTTAAAAATGTCCTGGTTGCCTTCAACCAGGGGAATATGCTAAAAGTCCTTAGTGTCTTGCCCATCTAGGTCTTGAAGAAATGGCTAGTTTTAAGAACAACATAAACTTTTATTCTTTATTATTACACTTATAATTAATAATATAATACAAAAGCCATTCAAGCTCTGTTTCCACTCAAAACTGTCTTTATGAACTAACACTTGTACATTATGCAAATTATTAGTAAAACAATGTAAGAGGAAATGTCTTTTTAAAAAGTTTTCTATGTTCTTAAAAGAGCTGTTTACATGGAAACAATTATTTTGTTAAGTATATATAATTCTTATTCTTACTCATTGAAGTCTATCTTTAAGGAGTTCTAAGCATGTTTTAAGTCGGTGTTACTGTTAGTCAATAATTAGTCAATTAACTTAGATTCTCACTAATTCCAACTGGTCTTCTCCCCAACCTCCCCCCTTTATTTAATTATAAGAAGTAAGTGAACATAAGTCCGGTACTACCTTCAAATCATAGAATTGTAAAGAGTTGTAAAAAGTAATTGGTTATAAAGGGGGAAGGTTTTTGTGCCCTTGAAGGTTTATAAGAACTGAAGGAACCACGTAAAGTCAACACCACACCCTTTTTTCTCCTATGTTGAAAGTCTCTGACAAGATCTCTCCTTCCTGTCACTAAAAGTGGTTTCTTATCAGAAGCAATTAAAACCTGCCTGTTCTTTTGCTTTCCCTATGGATCAGAAGCTCTTTGAAGAGTGGCATAAAAATCGTCTTCAGTGCTCTCCCACGGCCTAGAACAGCCTGCACAACCTATATACACAAATTTTAAGTGATAAATAGCAGACATAAAAAGGGAGAGATGCTTCATTAGACATAAAGGTCCTGTTTTCTCTCTGCTTCTTGCTTTCTCTTAACTGCTATCAGGCATCAGCGAAGAAAATACATAAGTCGATTACAGTGTCAGAGAAGTGGAGCCATAAACTCTAATAAAAATAAATAAATATCATCCACGCGGTTCTGGAGAAATCGCTCAGGATGTTCGGAACAGGTGCTTTGTAGACACATCGAGTGGATAGCATCACAGTAAGTTGGAAATGGTAAGCTGAGTGTAAAATAAGTCTATTTGTCCACGTAGAGAAATAGACTGTAAGGCTTTCCTATACTTGAAAAATCAGTGCCTGTGACTGGGAAAAAAAGTATCCGCGGATGTTTCCAACGGGGCAATAGGACGGCAGCGAAGCAACGATTCAAGACTCTCCACAAAGGGGGCGAAAGGAGAGGCGTTTTCACGTGCTTTCTGCCTTCTGGGGGCTGCAGGGGCGAGACTGAGGAAGGAGTGAGACTGGGAGGGATGGCAAGGCTGTCAGGACGGGAGAGGAAGAGGCGGGGTCGCGTCCCGCAAGCTGAGACTTAGTGGCGCATCTGCGGCGCCGGCGCTGCCGGACCCGGGAGCCGCGCAGAACTAGCGAACGGGACGGGGCGTCGGGCCGAGCGGTACCCAACGGCCGGGGACAGAACCCCTGGCCCGCCCCTCCCGTCTGGGACCCGGCACTCACTCCAGCACCCCGGCAGCCCCTGCCCGGCCGGTCCGGCTTTGCGTCGGGGTGCAGGCTTCCTCTCCCACCGGCTGCACGCGGTCCGGGTGCCGGGACCCCTCCTGCAATCTCCTCCCGGTCGGGGTCCTCTCGGGTGGGTTTTATCCCCTCTCCTCCCCTGAGCCCGGCCCCCAGGTTGGTTCTGGGGAGAACGCGGGGCGCGGAGAAGCCCATCCCGTGCCTCTCGGAGCCGCGCGGAGGTGCTGGCGCGAGTTGGCTGACAGCTGTAAACTATCGGCCAGTGAAG
Source organism: Globicephala melas (assembly GCF_963455315.2). Lineage (NCBI taxonomy): Eukaryota > Metazoa > Chordata > Mammalia > Artiodactyla > Delphinidae > Globicephala > Globicephala melas. The sequence continues at coordinate 72,550,434 of NC_083319.1, read as the reverse complement.
GTCCCGGACGCCTGCCCCGGACCCCGCCCCACCCCACTCTTATCCCCACTCCCCCTTCCGCCTGTATTTTTCGATTTTAGGATCTTCTCTTTCCTTAAGGATAAATTCGCTATCTGTTCAGATGAAAATGACACGATGGTTTTCATACTTTTTTGAACGCTGACAGCAGACAGACATAGGGAGGTGGGGAAAGAGGGAAGTGTGTGTGTGTGTGTGTGTGACAGAGAGAGACAGAGAGAGACAGAGAGAGAGAGAGAGAGACCGTCCGACCTAGGGGTGGCAGGGGGCTTCCCTCTCCTGGAGGACAGACAGAATGATACATACTGTCATTAACAGTTTTGACCCACCCAGACCCCACCCTTCGGTTGCATCCATCACACAGTCATTACAAAGGGGCAGCGCTGTCACACTGCCTGCCCTGCTCTGGGGCTCTCGGGCTGGCTTAATGAGGTGCACCCAGCCGGGGCTATTGTGCAGCGCGAATGAGGCAAGAACGAGACGGCAACGATCCTAGCAGCTGATCGCAGCCGCCCCGCAGCAGCAGCCAAGCCCAGACCTCAAGTGGATGGATGCCTCTGGAAGTGTTTTCCTGAACGAACCCAGCAGGCAGTGGAAGACTGTGGCAGGGCTAGCGAACTTAGATGGGGCATTCCTCTCCTAAGGTTGAGCTGGCTGGAGGCAAGTGCAGTCGCTCGGGTGATCGCGGGGGTGCTGGAGGCGGGGGAGGGGTGATAGTCGTGCTGGTTTTAAGCCCTTCCTCAGTCTAAGGGCGGCTTGGATCGATTTCCCTTCCAACCACTCAACTCTCCCCTTTACCTTTTGTCTCGTTAGCTTGGCTTTTTCCGCCCCCATCCCCTCCCCTCCCCGGTGTAGTCTGAACCGTGCGTCTAGCTCTGGGGGTTGTGCATTTTAATGTAATTCTGATTGGTGAATGTTCTCTCCTTTTTGTTGTGATTACTAGAGATACTTTAGTCCTGCCTTCCCAGTTCTGCGCCCTGCACAAGCAGTTTTGAAAAATTAAGTGCAAAAAGCATGACAAAGCAATATGAGGTTGCCGTGGTAAGTGAACTTTTAAACAAAAAATTACCATTTCTTCTTGGGTGCTCGGTCTGTGGGTGGTTTGAAGGGGACTCATCACACACAAAGGGCTGGCGACTGGGAGCTGTGAGCAGGGGGTGGTGAAACAGAAAATAGTAGTTTTAATTTTTTCTCTTTACTATGGGCAGTAGAGGTGTTCCGTGTTTATCTGTTTGATACTCTTGGGAAGGCAATGGGCTTGATGTATTTCAAGTGGGTGAGAGTTGGCAGTCAGCAGGGTCGAGGTGCAGAGGATGGAGAAGGGAACTAGGTTATTGTCTGGTTTCAAAAGAGCCGTGCCGTTCTCACTTCCTGAACTCAGCACAGTAGCCGGGTCATTCCTGACCAAAATCCTAAGGAGAAAAGGAACAATGGGGTCACGCTAACTTACTACAACTATCTCTGTGTCCTCACCTGCACCGTTAGACCTCCCCCTTTCTTCCTTGCACTTCCTCAGGTAGCAACCTTAGAAACCATCATTCTTAGACAAATTTTAAACGCTAACTGATGATCACATAATGCATTTGGAAAGTTGTGATCTTAAAAGGTATGAGGCTGGAGAAAGGGATTGCTTGCTACCCTCCTTCCCACTTCTCCCTGCTTTCCTCCCCACCCCATCCTCTTTTTAAACTAAAATGAACAGGTTCATATACGGGTCCTTCCTCAATCTCCTCTCCTAATCCCTTTTATTTGTTTTAAATGGGAGGTGTATTCCAGGGAAAGATTTCTGAGTCTTGCCCCTTTATCTCATTCACTTTCTGAGAATAACTATCCAACTTAATATTTGTGGTAAAATTTAATAATTTCAAGTTTGGTAAAAGGCTCAACCTTTCCTCTGGAAAATTCTAAATTGTTTGGCCAGCTCTCAGTAGTCTTAACTTTTTCTGTTTGTGAATGTAGTTGCCTTTTGACTTGTCAAGGGCTGTTGCCATGGAGATGACTGGGATGCCCTATATTGCAATGGACCTGCACATTCTCTGCTGAGGCAAGGCCATCCAAGTTTTCTCATTTGAAGGATGAAATGGAGGCAAAAATGCCCCCTTGAAAGGAATTGTTCTCATGTTTTGTTGAAACCATACTTAACTTTATATGTGTGTAGATGTATAATTGTATGTGCTTACATTTCTCAAGATCTATTCTGAAATAAAGATTTTTTAAGTTATAAATATCTTCTGATCATAAGAAACACAGATAACTTTTAAACTGATTATATTGCAATAATGATTAATGTATTTTATTGGGCATATACTTTAATAACTTATTTTAACAACTGACTTATTTTTTGTCTATTCTACATGAAGCTACTGTAATTTACCAGTAACTATCACAAGAAAGTGTTACCTTATAGCTAGCTTTCAAAATCATCACTATTTCAATCACCATCCTTAAAACAGTTTTCAGTTTGAGAGCTTAAACACAAAATGACTAACTAAACTACTGATCTGTTGGTACAGGAAGAATCAATTCAGTAAAGTTTTGGCTCTCAAAAGAGTTTAGATTAGAATATAGTATTTTATATATTTTTAGGATATATATTTAAATCCCATTGAAATTAGGAAGTTTGTTTTTCTTATGTACTGATATTCTTAGAGTACAGATAGTCAACTAACAATGTTTTTAACTATATAATTTGTTTTGGACCATACTACTCAACTCTCATACCTATTTAATTTAAATGTATGGCCTGTACATACATAAAATTAGATTGCTTTGATATTTGAATTGAGAAAAACATCTTTAATCAGATTTATTTTTATCATACTCATAATCTCAAACAAACCCTCAACTTTACTGTAGTTTTTCATTTGCACATTAAAAATACTATTTCAGTTGAAGATAATCATAACAATTATTATTTAAAATAAGTTGGATAATTGAGAGTTGTCTTCTAAATGATAATTAATATTAGTGCATATGTTTAGTTTCCTATATAAGTACTTAGACTAGAGCTGTATTTTCCTGGCACTTTCACTTACTAATACCCTAATTCTGTGGCTATTGTAGGTTTGCTAAATATTCTCAATATGGAAATTTCTGTATATCAGAATATGATACTATAATCATTTCTTTCTTCAGTGTTCTAATTATATATTATTGGCACATTGGAAATACAGTGGCCATGTTTTGATATTTTCCCTAAACCTCTGTCCATTAGAATAAATTTTACAAATAACAGAAACCTTATAATGTTCATAAGAACAAAATTCTAAGTGTTTTCAACTAAGCAGTATTTCTATACTCTCATAGAAATATGCATTGTTTCCCATAAAGGAGAAAAAAATGGGTGAGATATGGGGGCAGGGGGAGGGTAGCCAGGGTCATCTAATGTTACATTGTAGGTTTTGCCTCTTATACCATTCTTGGACATAAAATGTGCTTGCAAGCAAAAAAAGTAAAAAAGAAATGGCTGAAGTGATACTATGATTTTAAAAATTCAAAATAACTTTCATTTATTACATCTAATTAGTATTAAACTTTAATGTGTATCTTATATCAAATATAAAATGTAAAACAGCTAAGAAGCTAACTTTAATAATTAACATTTGTTGTTTCTCTACCATGATCCAATCACATATGTAAGTGCTTTACATATATTATCTCAGTTAATCTTTAGAACTCTCTAGGTGGTAGGTTTTAGCATGCCTAGAAACTGAGTAGTTAAAATCAGACAGCTCATAAACCATAAAGTGAGGATTTGAATCTATCTGACTCTAAACTTGGGTCTAAAATCAAGCAAAATGAGAATCAAATAATAGAAAATATGAGCTGATTTACTCAATTTAAAGAGACCTTCCACATAAAACCCATATAATCTCCCCAATTCCAAACATAGGAAAGATTACCTGTTAATCTGGGCACTTTCCTCAATAAAACATTTTGAAGAAAAAAAAATCCTACTGAAACATTCCTAATTATATTCCCAGATTGGGATTGGATACTTTATGCTGGTTTGGCCGGTTGTTTCTTTTTGGGGGCACTAATGGAGGATTTATTGCCTCCTCTGTCCCATCCCAAAAATAAACAAAAGGAGAGGAAGATTAAATCAATTTAATGACAGAAGTATTTTCAAATATGTACCAATATATTTGAAACATACACAACATACACAGATATGTACCAACAACTTAATAAAAGGAAAGCCTAACTGAAAACCCAGTTTTCCTTAAATATAAGGGACATAAATAAAATAAGCAGAGTGATTTTTTTTCATTTTACCAACTTAAATTCAGATTTAATTTTCCATTTTAAAGACTTTAAAAATTCAGTTACAATAACATTTGATAGAGCAATGAAATATTGTATGCTTTTATAGGTAGTAAATCACTTCATGATTTTTTTTGCCATATATTTGTTTTCTAAGTTAGAGTTTAATCAGTTAAGTTTTACACTAATTATTCAGTGAATAGGGGCCTCCATTTTAAAAACTACCTTCATTTAGTGAACTAAAGAGACTTAAAGATAGAAAGTGATATAGAAAATATGGGGTCTCATTTTATGATTCCTTTTTAAATATGAAAGATGATAGACTCTGAAATACTGGGGGAAAAAACCTTTCCTTTTAAAAAGCTCTAATTTTGCTCTTTTTTATTTATAAAATCTTTGAACCTAAGAGATTGGGACATAGATATTAAATTTAAAAATATTTAAGGCCATCATGTACATTCAACAGAAAACTGTTCAATTTTTCACTTTCACCTGAGAGGAAATGAAAGCACTCTATCTGCAATTTTTGCAGTAGATGGGCTCCTGAGTTGTTTTGTGTGGACCTTTTTTTTAAAAAAATGGAGTTACTTTTTTAAAAGGCAGAGAACACACATATTTAAAAAGGCATACATACATATTTTTAAAGGCACACATATTTAAAAAGGCATACATAATTAAAAATTTTGAATTAATGCTCCTGATAAGTGAAGGACTTTTTAAAAACTGATTTATCTATTTTGTAAGTTTGATTTTTAACAAGTGAAATTGTCCAGCTCTATCATGTTTAAACCCTATTACTATGAGAATTCCAATAGCTTTTTTAAGAGTCTGATAATTTTGGACTTTTAAGAACCATGTTATAAAGGGCTGAATTGTGAGGCTTAAACATTTCAAACTCCCAAATAGTCTAGCAGTCAGTCACATATAACTCAATTCTACTTCACTTTGACCTTGGAGACCATAACTTGAACTTTTACCTCTCCAACCTAATTCTAGTTATTGTCTCATTTTAATTAAAATTCAGGCTGGGTCTTCATCATAGTTAATAAAATATTTGTATAATCTATTTTATCCTTGATTTGGAAATTTACATTACATTATTATGTACTAAAATCATAGAGTTGTATGTACAATTTTCTTTCCCTTCAAATTCATCAAAGTACACAAGTCTGTATATATGAATAATAAATGTACAAAAAGTTATAGTTATATTAGTATGAAGCAAAAAAAGTTATTAAAGCAGTTTTTCAGTTTCAGTTTGTGGGATAATGCCACGAAACTGAATTTTACCTAATGATAATATTAACATTCGTTATTAACTAAAAATATAAGAGTATTTTAGGATAGGTCTGTGGAGTCTCTTCTTGTACTTCACCACCCATCGCTGTCCCATAACCTCATACAAAATAATAATTTCACTTGAAAAATTAGGAGGAAAATGTGGAGTATGTTTAAATTAGGAAAAGAATGAAAGGACCTTAAGATAGTTCCTGCATAGGTCCTGAAATCCTTCATGTTATGTATTTCAATTATCCCTTTAAATTCTTTCAAACATGAAATCTTTACATTTGTGTTCAATGTAAAGTTACATGTTATGGACTTTCAAAGCCTCTCAGAGCATGAAAAGTTTATAGGAAAGGGCAGAATACTACTAGCTAGGTACCACCAAACCTGACAGACATTGACAAAGGCTGAGAAAGCAGTGTTAATGGTTCTAAATTTAAAAAAGAAAGAAAGATATGTAAAGCTAGTAAAACCTGAAGACGTCATTACCATTCAGAAATGAGAATTCCGTTTTTTTAGTGTTTCCAGTAAAAATAACCGTTGGACACATTATAAATATTTAATAAAATCTAAAACATTACCCTTATCCTTTGCTAAAGATAAGGGGAATAAAGATTGCTACGGAAATCTAGACTTTGGAATTTCTAATTTCTCATTGCTTAATATATCACCATTAAATTTGATGTTATGGCAGAGATGGTATTTAATATATGGTTGAGCCTTAAGTCACCATAACATTTTGATGTGTCTTGGAATACAAAAATGATAAACTTCACTCAACAAACATTATTGCATGCTTATTAGGTTTAAGGTACGGTGCTAGAGCCCAGGAATACCCTGCTGAAAAAGATGGCTTTGCTGTCAAGCAATGCAGTCTGTATAGGAGACGGGCATGTCAACAAATGGTTATACTGCAGTGACATAATTGCTATCAGAGGTGTGTACAAAGTGCTTTTAGAAAGATAGAAGAAGCCATCACCAGTATGCCTGCAGTTGGCTTTTGTGTGGGTATTCAGGAAACGGTTCCCAGTGGAGGTGAAGTTTTGCATCCCGACTTGTTCTTCCATTAAAAAGAAAAGTGTAATAATGGAACTTCAAATAATATAAAGAAAAATGAAAGTATTCATTTTCCTAGTCTTTACATTTTGATATGTACTTATTATGAGGGAGAACAAGTTGTCTGTGTAGGATGCTGAATTTTTCAAGATTCATTAGTGTAATTTCTTAGACACACTGCCTTTGACAAATGTGCACAGCCGGGAAAGCCTTTAATATATTGATTATGTTAGTGTTTTGTTGCTAGTAGCATAATGGAGAAAGCAAAGGCTCCATTTTTATTCTTCTGTGCTCTACCAAAAAAAAAAAAAAGTATCTTGTAAACCATGAAAGGCACACAAAAGCAAAAGTAATTAAATAACATAAATGGTGAGGGAGATTGCCTGTGATCTGGGCTAGAATTAGAAAGAGAGGTGTAAGAAAGAGGTTATTTGAGAAGAAATGATATGAAAATGTTTTAAAATAGGAAAAAGAGTTCTGCTTCATAACAATAGGGCATCAACTTAAGCGATTTCACTTTGCTTTGTATTGCTTTCACATTTACAGTGGAGGAGGAAAGTACTATTAATCTCTAATTTTCCTTATTTATGATTAAGTTTCATCATTAATCAGACTAAAGCCACCCTATTTCCTTTTTTAAACTCCCAAGTGCATGAAAAATCTTCTCTTGAGAGTGATTAGTCCTTCCTGTGAATATCATTTTGCATTTTGCTCTCTGATATCTTGACAATACAGTTTAGCCCATTCCTGCTGGGATTCTCTGCTGGCAACAATTTTTTATTTCCTTGTGTTCATTTTTAGGAAAATCCTCTCAACATTGTTATATGTATTATTTTATAGGAAGGAAGCATGTAAAATACTCTTGAACTCATTTTACTTGTGAGTTTGAATAGCATTCAGATTAGAATGATTTTCCCAGAATTTTATAGGCTTGCCCAATCCAGCTGTATATTTTATATGCTAATGTAAATTCTATTTTTGTTCCCCTTGGGGGTTTAAGTGATTATAATTGTTGCTCTTCAAAAGCCAAACAGATGATGATTGCTGCTTCAGGAGTATACCAAAAGAAACTGGCTTTCATTAAACCTGCTCAAACACTTCATAATTATCTCCATTTTATCTAGCTAAGAAGCAGGAAAAAATGGCAAGTACAGTTCATTGAAGCCAGTTCAGTTATTTAAACATCGCTTTATTGAACTAGCAGGAGGTGTTAAAGCAGGGGGAATGTTTTCGTTCTAACACTGATATGTAGCCAGTGGCCCAGCTCAAGAGTTAGTTGAGCATCAAATGCCAGAGGCCACAGGGAATGAGAGGGGAGATATTTAAAGCCATTCTGAGAGGTGTCCTCTAGTGGATACAGTAAATAGTACTGCAGTGGCAGCTATTCTGAAACAGTCTTTTTGCTTGTTCTTCTTTCTGTAAGTTCAAAACGGAGTTAGTTATTTAGTATCCATTAAGAAACACTCAGAAATGCACGCTAAATGAAAGGGAAATTTCCTATAAAATGTAAAAAAAAAAAAGGGGAGTGGATATTTATAAAGTCTAAAAGGATGCTAAATCCTGAGACTGACTGACATCAAAAGTCCTTCATGGAATCTTTATGGTCACATGACCCTTGTGATCTAACCATGGGTCGGAAAGAAGACTTTTATGGAGGTTGGTTTTCCTCAACTGAGAGAATATTTCCCACAGGTGACACAAGGGCTCTGAGTTATCTGTGCCCCAGTCCTAGTGAGAGGGTGGAGGGGTAGCCTTGGAAATAGGTTGCATTGGAAAATATTTCTGACCACATACATCGCTGGCTGTCCTCCTAATGGCACAGTGAGGGTCCATGAACTCTCACCCAGAGGAATAGAAAAGTGCCAGAGTCAACAGCTGTTCAAGCTTCCAGCTGTGAGAAAGCAATTCTCTGCCGGTTAAATGAAAAATTCTGAAAGGGCTCTCTCCTCTAAAATTTCAGAGAGCCACGTTTTAGACACCAATTGTCTAAGGCTAGACTTAGATAAAACATTACATTCATAAACCAAAAAAAAAAAAAGGAAAGTTTCACTTTTTCTACAGATTTTCACGTTCCAAGATAGTTCAGCAAGTTTGAGGCAATTTCAATTTTTGAAGTTTTAACATAGGTTTATTATCTTACAACTTGATTTTGAAACTTTGGGGGAATCGTATTGAAAAAGGAAAGAAAAAAGAAAGTTTACTTAAGAAAAAGGAAATATGTTCCTGAAAGGCTTTGGATAATTTGCTAGTAAGTTGTGTACATTAAAAAATAATTCTTGGGCTTCCCTGGTGGCGCGGTGGTTGAGAGTCCGCCTGCCGATGCAGGGGACACAGGTTCGTGCCCCGGTCCGGGAAGATCCCACGTGCCGCGGAGCGGCTGGGCCCGTGAGCCATGGCCGCTGGGCCGGCGCGTCCGGAGCCTGTGCTCCGCAACGGGAGAGGCCACAACAGTGAGAGGCCCGCGTACCGCAAAAAAATAATAATAATAATAATAATTCTTTTCCGCTCCATTCTTATGCGACAACAATAAACGTTTTCTCCAATTTTCATATATGTCATCTTATTTTGGCTTCACAATAACCTCATAAAGTAAGAAAATCAAATACTATAATTTCATTTTACATATAGAAACGTAGAGATTTACAAATAGTTTTAAAACTAGAATTTGGGTAAACCAACTTCTTGATCAACATCTTAATCAACATTAAGATTTGATCTACAAAGAGCTTGGCAATACATGATGTTGAATTGTACCTAGACTATTCTGAGTCATTTCTGAACCCTGAGGTGGGGTGGGAGGTAGAATGTTCCCAGGTAATATTTTCCCAACTAGATCTTATGTGAATTTGCATGTTTAGATCCAAGGAGAGAGTATATCAATGGCCCACTCTCTAAAAACTCTCTAAATTCAAAATTCTGTTTGGTGGTATGGCAGTATCGGAATATTCTTGGATTCCTGCACAGAGCTGTGCCGGGGTATAAATAACTCTGGTTGACTACAAGCAAGGAAGGCCTTAAGTCTGAGACCATACCAGCTGCACCTAGAGCTACCCTAGGCAAAAATGGTGACAAAATGGTGAATGATTGGTTATCTCACCTCCCCATCACCTTCTCTTGATACCTCTAGGACCTGCTATCCCATATGTCCCTAGGCTCGTGCTGCCCCCTTTACAGACATTGGTAAAACCCAAGATCTACTAGGACAGTCTCTCTTTCCCTTCCAAGGTGACAGACAGGTTGTTAATCTAATAAACTAATCTCCACTAATGGGAAGATATTAAGGAGAGTCCAGGTTTCAGTTAATATTTAAAGGTTGCTCCCAGGTAAAATGCCCTCATTTTTGTTAAACGATCATGATGAGTAACTCATGGGGTGGTCATGTCAGGCCAAAATACATCTTTTTCTAGTAACTGCTTTTCTTAACTGTGTGGCACTCCTGATCTCTATCACCGAGGAGAGGAGACTGCTTACTTATCTCGAAATAAGACAGTTAGAAATGAACTCAACAGGAAGATATAACGCTGAAAAAAATTGATTTGGTAGTATTGGCTTATCTGCCTATGTTATTAAACAGAAGCAAAAGCTACGAGATGTAGTAAACACTGAAATATATCCATGCCAGTGGAATGACTGTAATCTCCCAGGGTTATCTCACGTGTCTATTCCTATAATAACAGGAACTTTTGGAAAATCATGCTTACTCTGTGACCTCACAGACATCTGAATGTAAATAATATATTTAAAGAGTCTCCCAGGTAAATCTCTTTCAGCATTATCCAGAATACATATTTGGCAATAACTCCAGTTCATCTGCTCAGTGGTGAAAGCCAAACCAAAATAGTTCAAGCCAGAGTTTACTTTAACTCCATGTTAACTGAGCAACTGAAAAATCTGTATCAGTTTTTGCTTTAAATCAGTGGCTCATCAGAATCATGCATAGAAGTTTTTATAAACATGTATGCTTAGACCTTACCTCGGAGTCACTGAGTAGAATTACTCCTGGGGTCAAGCCCAGGTATCTGTACTTTCAAAGAAAGCCTCCACAGGTGGGTTGAGGTATAGATGCACAGCTGTGTGTGAGAACCACTGGGCTTTCACCTCATCTCACCAGTTCTGTCATTCATGGAAGATCCACTCTGTGCCAAGCACTCTCCTAAACACTTGACAAATGTTTTTTCACTTAATGCTCACAACATCCCTAAAAGGTAGCTATTATTTTTATACTCATTTTACCAATGAGAAAGCTGAGGCTTGGAGAGATCAGGCAACATGCCTAGAGTCATATACCAAGGACAGGGGAGAGGCAGAACCAGAATCCAGGTCTGCTTGAATACTTTGAACAGCTATAACCCTGAAAAGGTCTTTTTAATATACAGATTGAAAATGTATGGCTGCATTTTATAGCTGTAATTTCCAACCTAGAAGCTTCCATTTTGCTGCTTTGATTACCCTAAGATTATCCGGAGCGCACAGGGATTGTTTCATTTTACGGCCTTAAAAGAGAGCCACTATATTCATGTGAAAGGAGACGTGGTCTAATAGGTAAAAGATACTTTAAAATTATAGGTAAAATGTTTTGCTTTCTTTTGTATAAAGGTCACAGATGGCTTTCTACCTTAGTTCTTAATTCATAAACTCAGGAGCTGCTGTAAACTACCTTTTAATTTTGTGGCTAAAAAATATTTAGAAATGAGACAATGTTAGAAGAGCATGATTTTCCTTCCAGGTCAGTTTCTTACTAAAAAACTTTAAATTGTATAAAATCATTGCTGAGAAATGCAGTTTCCAGTGTGGAATATGCAATTTTAGGACATGTTCCTTCTGATTTGGGGCTTAACGCCATTATTTAGAATAGTGATGACTCATGTCTAGGACTGAAATCTGTTTTTCATGGGTTTATACATTTTTCCCCTTGAATTGCACCAAAAATGGTTTTTTAATTGGCTTTAACTCATGCCCAATAAATTGGACGAAAATTGATTGCCGCAGTCATGTTTGGTTTAAAATTATTCAAGACTGCACCATGAGTCAAATGAGTCCATGAGTGAGAGCAGCAGCATTTTGTGTCCTCTGTTTATGACGAATAACTTTTTTTCCAAAATGGCCACAATTCATATATAAAAGTTAATATACATTTACATTTTATAAAGCTTAAAAGATAGTACCAGGGTCACATTAAAACACATCATGTTAAAATATAAAATTCTCTTATTTTGATATTGTTTCTTAGTACCTTCTTTTTCACTTCTGTCAATACAAATGTATTCATAGCATTCCTTTAAAAATAAATAATACCTGCATTTAACTCTTGTTAGATTCTTGGTCATAATATTAGAATATTTTTAAATGGCAAAATTAAATAAATGAGGATGTTTGGACTGTACCATCCTATAGACTTGAGACAGTGAAGAGTGATTTTAAAGACAAAAATTAAACAGTATGAAAATTGAATTAACTCAGGTGACTGTTTAGGGCATTGAAATAGCAATTCACTAAATGGTACCTGTCAGGAAGCCAGTTTTTGCTCAATCTCATCATAATTCTTTACTGTATTATGGTTTTCATTTATTTATTTGCCATAGAAATATAAGGACTTTGCTAGTTGGGAATTAAAGTTCATTTTATGAGAATCTCCAGCAATTGCAAGAAAGGATAGAGCAGGGAAAAAGAAATGATTAATTAAATGAAAAGAAGAACATCCTTTGATCATAATATAGATAGGCAGTGAGTGAAGGAAATAATTGTTGTTCCTGTGTGTAATTAATATTAGGCAATTTGGGACTTCCCTGGTGGCGCAGTGGTTAAGAATCCACCTGCCAATGCAGGGGACACGGGTTCGAGCCCTGGTCCAGGAAGATCCCACATGCCGCAGAGCAACTGGGCCCTTGCTCCACAACTACTGAGCCTGTGCTCTAGAGCCCGTGCACCACAACTACTGAGCCTGTGAGCCACAACTACTGAGCCCGCGTGCCTACAGCCCGTGCTCCACAACAGAGAAGCCACCGCAATGAGGAGCCTGTGCACCGCAACAAAGAGTAGCCCCAGCTCGCCACAACTAGAGAAATGCCATGCGCAGCAACGAAGACCCAACACAGCCAAAAATAAATAAATAAAATAAATAAAATTTTTTTTTAATGTATACATTAGGCAATTCTAATGGGACAAGATAGTTACATCTGATACTGTATTATTCTAAGAAACTGATAGAGCAATTTCTGAGATTTTTTTCATTTTCCTCTATTAATTTATTTTTCATATGTATTAAATCTCAAGATTTGTCTTTATGAATGAATATTATTTTGTTTAAACTATACAGCTCCAGGGCTGTTAATCTGTGCTTCTCTAAATCTAAATTGTCTTTTAAGAGGTCACTGGTCCTCACGACTCAGTATGTACGTCCTGCTCCCACCTGGTGGGTACAAGGCTGAAGCTTGAGCTCTGGAGCTGTAAAGTTTTTTTCCTCCTCAAAACACTAAACTACCTGTTTTTCTGATTTGTATAAAAGAATGCATGCTGAGAATTTTTACAAATTCAATAATGCAGAAAATGTTAAGAAAAAACTGAAAGTCCAACTCCTATTACCTCAAAATAGGCACTGTTTAATGTTCTAGTGACCATCCTTTATATGATGTTTAATACTTTTGACAATTCCCTAAAAAAGCTAAATAATTAAAATTTCTTCAAACCCCCCGAAATTGCTGGTGGTTAGGACATCTTATGTAATATTTCTCAAAATTTTATTGTATTTGACCTGAATCATTTAAAAGAAGCTAATCATCCAATTTATCTCTTTTATCTCTTTTATCTCTTTTTCATTTGTCAGCAATAGGTAGCACGGCAAGACAGTATAATTATTTTCATTATAAAACGTAGAGTTTTGTTTGTTTATGTTAACTGTAATATCTATTTTCCTGACACTTTTTTTCTCTTACAAGTATAAATTTCTGCTATATTTTTTTGGAATTACTGAATTTTACGTCTGGAAAGTACCTTACAGGTCATCTAATAAATAGTGGTTTAGGACTTGGGCCATAAGAATGGATACTTAAGGTCAAATCCCAGCTCTGTCAAATTCTGGTTGTGTGATCTTGGGCAAATTACTTAACTTCCTCAGTTTCCTCATCTTTAAAATGATAGGATTATTGTGAGGATTAAATGATTTAATGCACGTAAAGCATTAGAATGCTGCCCAGCACATATTATATACTCAGTTCTTGTTACCCATTATTATTATTAATCCAGTCTTCTCCTGGGAATCATGAGGTTTAGTCAGAGGGACTTGCTGAAGGGAATCAGCTAGTTAGTGGGAGAAAGAATACTAGGACTCAAGTCTCCTTTCTTCAAGCCTAGGAATCTTAGCATGATGCATCCTCTCCTAGCATTGTTTATACAGCTCCCTCTTAGGCACAAAGGTGTTTTAGGGGCATCCATAGCTAAGCAGGGTGCAGCATGATAGGCTCTGGTTCCTGGTTTCTTTCCCTCATAGCTTTCTTGGGCATTTTGGCTCAAAAGTATTATTTGTTCAGAACCCTATCACTGTCCTAATACCTGCTGTAAATATTTGGGCCATCAAAACATTTTCATTATTATCAGTGTAAAAAACCTGTAAAGAGGCTCAAATTTTCATGTATCCTTTTGATATGACTAATATGGAGACACACCTCTATTTTAGTATTCATTTTACATCTAGGAAATGTTAGTATTCTACAAAACAGTGCTCTATGAGTTAAAAAATGAGCCCTGACATAAAAGAAAGACTTTTCTCTTTATTGTCTCCACAAGAAATCTAGAAATATCAGCAAGAGAAAAGAAGAAATTTCACAGTAAATTGTGTCAAAATAATTCAAGGAAATGTTTATTTGTTACTCAGACAGCTTAAGCAGTCTGTAACACCATTCATTTATGTTACATCTTCCAACTCATGTTTACAAAAACTGACATTTCAAACAACGTATTCTCTAATTTCTTATACTGAAATGACAGTGACCAAAGACAGTGAAATGACAGTGACCAGACATATTTCTATTACAACAGTATTCTCAGCCTTAAAATGCATATACATATGCTCAATCAGAGAAATAGATTTTCCATTTAGTCACATCAACATGAAGGGTTAAAAGGGGTTGGTGTGAAATGGCAATAAAGAGTAGCTCTGGCTCTTCTGTGTGTATGCTTCTGTTTCTTCTTGGTGCTAATTACACTTCCTCATAAAAGTCTGGCATTCACATGATTGGGCTTGACTTTGAGTGGGTCAGTCCTATCAAATTATAGGATACATTTAGGCTATAGATAGATACCTATTGAAGTTTAGAGAACAGTAAGTTTGTTTTTCCATTGTAACCTATGAACTTAGACATCCAAATATTTAAAGTTTATTCTTTTATCTGGTTTTTATCAAGTTTTGTTTCCTTCTGTTCTAGTTATTCACTGAAAGTCCACACCTGTAGCTGAATCTATACCAATCCATGGCAAAGTAAGCCCAGGAAGGAACTGAAAAACTATAAACCATACACAAGTTTTACTATTCTTCTGACATTCTTTGTTTTACAATGTCAAGTGGACATTGTCTCCATTTTGTTTCATTCAAAACAAACTATTATAAAAAGCATAGTCTCTTGTGCCCTTTACACAGTCTACCTCTATGTTCCTTTGGATATTTATTTTGTTAGATTTTTCAAGCACAGAAACCTAAGAAATAGAAAACTAGAGCAGAAATTACTGTTAGCCTATGTAAATGGAATAAATATAATAGCCTATAAAAATATATGTGGAGAGAGGAAATGAGCCTGGGGAGAGGCGAGTGATGAGGAGATTGAAACTGATTTCTTTCAAGGCCATAAATGACTAGTAACTTTGAAAATCTTGCCATAGAGTTAACATAGAATGGTAAATAAGAATGGATAATGTATGCATATATATGACACATATATATTTGAATAATAAAAGTTTCTCGGCATAAAATCAAAATATTTTAATTTGATTAGACTGTGATAGTATATATTTGACTCAACTTGATTTCAGTGAGTAATTAACTGAATTATAACCTATACTTAATGGCAAACACTAACATTGTGAGCCTAAATAAAGGAACAATGGTTGTAATTAATGCCAAAGAGAGTAACATTGCAGAAAGACTGACATTCAGGAAAGCTATTCTGTATTCCTATTAATCTTAGAACTGTTACCTAAATTCCCAGTGCCTCTGCTATGCTCCTGAAAATGAGAAATAATTTATGTCCTTCCTTACCTCCTGAGTTACAATGATAAATATGGAAAAGTGCATTGAGCTTTTTGTGATAAAAGGTACTATAAAAATCTAAGGTGTTTTTATTATTATATCAATCAAATAGGTTCTCAGACTAAGTTCCTTTTTGAAGACCCACAACTTTTTATGGGTGAATCATGAAATTGTATTGGGAAATATATTGAAGCTACATAACAGGGCAGACAGATTTTATGCCTTTTGGGGCCTTTTAAACTTGGTTACAATTAGAAATGTGAGAAGATATTTATCATAAGATATATCAGTTAGGAAATTAATGAGAGCAAATGAAAATGTTTAAGAGACATTTTATATAAACACAGGAATTCTAATCCTGGCTTCATCAAATAAATGTGCTAAGTCACCATTTTGTTCCATAATCGTAGTTACCGTGTATTGACTACTTCCTCTATGCCAGGAAGTTTGAGTATTTTACACTCATGACTTCGTTGAACCTCACAGGGATCCTAAATTAAGCATTATTATCACCATTTTGTAGATCAGGAAATCAAGGCTTAGAAGATAAAATAACTTGTCCAGGACCCCACAGTAAGTGGAGTCAGGTTCAAATCCAGATGCGTCTGAAGTGAAAACCCAAGCTCTTAAAATTTTCAAAACTGTAGCTCCTAATAAAGCAACATATCAATTTCCATTAAAAGGATTAATTTTTGGACAAACCATACTATTAAAAAACTTATAAAGAGATATTGTATAAATATAGGCACTCAAAAGATGATTGAATCAAACTGAAATGGGTCTTTTGTCAAAGATCAGGAATAAATAGTTAGAAATAGGAAATGATTATGTATTACTCATTTGACCCTCACCTGAAGATAAATGTTATATCTGGAAAGACAGAATTAGTTGTCTGATTGGTTTTTTTTTTTTTTTGGTAATAAAATCATAATCAGTTTTAAATAAAAACATTTATAACTTTTAGGTATTTCCAAAGCATCCAGTATTTTGCCTTTATACATCATAGAGAGACTGTTTACCTTAAAAATCTATGATCCCATTTCCCACAGAGAAGAATTAATAATGGGGAATCACTTGAAAAATAAATTTTGCATTTAAAATTTTAAAATTATTTTTCATCTTTCATAATGAGTTGTTATGCCTTTAGAAATTGTATCATTTATTTGTGACAAAAATTAGACAGGAGTGGTTTTTGTAATAATTTCATGCTAAAACATTTTTCTGTTCAGTAATGAAATTTTTTCTTTTTAAAATGATCTTTTAATTTTGAAGTGTTATAATGATTTATATTTTTAAAGTATCTTTTTCTCACATTTCAAACTTAGAATAAATCTTTTAAGCCTTATGCAAATTCTCATCTTTAAAAAGTCCTACTTGTAATGACAAAGAATAGGTTAAGCAGTCCCTTGTATGCATATTTTCAACTTACTTAAGAAAAATAAAAATAAAAACCATAGCTTGAGACATTTAAGTTGGCAATTCAAATTTGTTTGAGTAAATACTCAACAATACTGTGCTTTGTAACAAGCAGAAAAATGTCTCATTATCAGAAGATAATATAACATTGCCTAAAAGTTTGGGATTCATTAAAAGAATATTTCTTAAAATGCCTATATAGCAGCCATTATTTAAACCAACATGATAACATTATGGAAAATGATGTTATGGAGGGGAAAAGCTAGCTAACATAAACTTAGATTTCTCTCTCATTGAAGAACCCATACAGCACTCATTCATTCGTGTGCTTGAATATTTTTTAATACCTCTCAGTGTTACAAGGCATGAAGGATTTTTGCAAAAAATGTTCAACAGAAACATGTTTGAGATTCCATGACATATTTATTTGATTACTTCCCTATGAGTAATCAAATGACAATTTCAAAGATTAAAAGAATTGTTTTTTAATGTATCTAAATAGTTTAATAACTATTGAAACGTATACTAGCATCTTACATTTTTTCTCATCATTTTTTCCCAACAGATTTATTTTTAATTCTTCTTCACCCCACTGTGATTTAAGCAACCTTTATATTGCCAGTTAAGTGCACTCTGACATTGATCAAAATTTTGGGGTTAAACAAAGTAAAAACTGATCCATTTTCTAAAACTGTGTTAACCATGTGTTATCAGCTGAAGGTACGCTTTTAGAAACGTTGCTAAAACTTAAAATATAAATGCTGCCTGGAAAATGCACTGCATCCTCTCATACTTACACACTCTCATAAATGCACACCAGTGAATTTACAATCTATTCAACCACATGGAGAACCAGATACAGCACAGAGTCATCAGTGAATCAAGGCAACAGGGTCACTGGCTATATTCTGGTCATTTTACATCTTAAACTTTTTGTGAAACATTTATTCAAATAACGCATAGAACTTCATGCTCCATACCCATAAAAGCAGACAGAAGAGTGTAGATATAAAGTGTGCTGAAAGAATCAAGTGATGTCAAAATACACATGTGGAATTTCTTGAGTTTCCTGAAATACCCCATAGTAATTATCTAGGTAAAGGCAGAGGGGATGAAATATAACTCTTATTCTTGTAAGTAGCTAAAGCAGATTCGTTTCTGTGGTTGACAACTTCTTCGGCTATTCTAAAAACCATCCTGGAATCTCTCCTGTGGCCCCATCACTTCAACAAAAAGGTCAGGTTTACCTCAGTTTATGGTAACTCCTCTGCATCTGATTGATCTACTTTTCTTACAACAAAAGGAAAACTTTAGAGCCCATTTGGAATCTGTTTCTAATACTGTAGTCAGAGAGCTTCCTCTGCCCTATGCTCTGATAAAGACACAATTCAGTTTTTCATCAGATTGGTTTAAATTGTCCCTTAATCTCTATTACACCAAACTTCACACAACTTTATTCTTTTCAAATTGTTTCTACATCGTAGTTATGACTAGGAATCATGACCAAGATGATGTGTCCCTTTGCAACTTTTCCTCACAGCTTCCTCTCCCCAAATAATTTTTAAAACCGGTGGACTTTTTCTCTCACCGCTCCCCTCCCCCCATTAAAAAATATATCCCATTCCAGGCGCCCCCTCTCTGCCTGCCGAAAGCATTTTAATGACAGTTTACTTTAGCGGTCTGTCAGCCGACTGCTGCCTCTGCCACCTGAATTTCAATTTCTTAATTTACAGCCCAGATAAAACAGAATGGAGCAGGATCTGGGCTGCTCTCTACATTGGGTTGGCCTTATCAAGCGTGAAGTTTGGCGCATTGCAAACGTATTCAAGTGATTATCTGTTGAGGACCTCTCGAGCCATCTCCATCTCTGCAGCGGGCTGATAAGACAGCTGTTTGTCTAGCCGCTGTCTCCCCGGGCCTCAGTCTTCTTCTGCTACAAACTCTGCCTTTGTCCCCGGGCCCTGGTACGGTCACTTGCTCTATGGGGCAAGGGTTTGATCTGAACACACGTGGGGGAAAAGTGTGAGTGTGTGACAGGGCAGAGGAGAGAGGAAATAGGAGGGGGAGAGCAAGGAGAGCGAGATAGAGGGGAGGAGGGAAAGAGGGTTAGAGATCCGAGGAAGCTGGGGGCAGGGCTGCGTGCCGAGCGCAGTTGATAGCTCTGATTGACTGGTTGCTCAGCCCGGCTTTATTATTTCAAATTAGACGTGCATCGCACACAAGTGGAAACATAAATCTTCAATATAAGAAAGAGCCTCCGAGCATCGGAAGCAGAAAAACCGTTTCTTCCCAGGTCCCGGTAAAGGGGCCGGCGAAAAGACTGATTGCCACCAGCTGAGACAGATGGTTTCCTTTAACTTTGGAATCTGCTATTTTTAATTACTTGTATTAATTTTGCATGAGATGTATCGGCTCCAGGAGGAAGCTTAGAGAAGGCTGTTATCATCCCTGGAAGAAACGGACACAAAGCTCCGACTTGCCCTTTCTCACCTCCAAGTTTTTTCTTACCTCACCCTCCCTCGTCGCCTAGATCACCCTTTGCATGCTCAGGAAAGACGTGAGTTTACCTTGCTAAAAGTTGGTCCTGAGTAAAAGAGAGGAGGGGAAGAAAGCTGAGGGCATTTGCAGGAGCGTTTAACATAAATGATCGTTGATCCGAAGCTGCAAATAAATTTTCCGAGACACTCCGGGGCACGTGCAACAGATTTCAGCCTGAATATCCGCAGGCAAATCATCTAAAGGAGAATGCACCTCATACACATTTTGCTGAGAGGAGGGGGAAAGGCGGTCGTGGTAGGGGACGGGGGGGAAGAACAATATAGGCTGGTCTTAATTTACCGCGACACATTACGTTTAATTTTTTTAAAAACCTGTACAATTCACGTGTCTTTAAGTGTAAACAGTAACCTCGGAATTTAGGGTAAATTCTCGCTGAGTCTGCTCCTTTTACAGCCTTTTCCCTTGAACAGGAGTTTAAAGGCATGATGTAAAGAGAAAGTAAAGGATGTTTGTGGTCCTGCTCACTGCCGTCTCTGGCACTGTTCCTAATGGAAAGTGTTTGCAATATAAAGGGTTCTTTGCGAAATAGTCTCGGAGGTCACTCACCTTCGGATAAAAGGCTTTGCCCCTTTGCCAGGAGATGGAGGGAGCCGGGGGAAGAACGGGGGGAGGGGAGAGAGGGTCGAGCGTGTAGGCGTTTTTGTTGCGATTCCCTCTGGGAATTTCGAGGATTAACAAATCTGGAGTAGGTTTAGCTGACTTTTCGATGACTACCTGGATTTGCATTTATTTTGTATGACCTCTTTGATGACTGACAGGCTCACTAGGGGAAGAAGTGTCTGGAAAGAGGACAGTGGAGGGTGCGCAGCGAGTTCGGGGCGCTAACCTTCCTGGCGGTTTGTCACTATGGCCGAGTCCTAGCAAAAGCCAGCCTAATTCAAAATAAACGTGTTTCTATGGAGTAGGACAGCCCTATAGTCTGTAGAAATGAAATGTTCCCAAGAACTGTAGTTTCTGTGTCTCACTGGGAGGGACAGAAAACTCCAACAAGCTTTGCAAACCTTTATTCAGGCTCGGCTTGTCTCTGTCCATGGTGCTAACTCATGCCTCTTTCTTTAGCCCGGTTTCATGTTCTAAACTCACATTGGTATCAATTTTCTCGACATTTTTTTTCCTGTTTTCTAAACTGTGGAAGTAAAGTTGACGTACTTCTTTAAGAAGAATAAATAAAATAGTAATCATCAAGCTATATAATAGCTCTATTTCTCACTCAGGCAGTAAACTGTCACACTTCTAACATTATGAACAGCAGACACCCCCCTCCATCATCCCAAACAGCCCAACAAATTAACACAGAATAATATTTTTATACATCTGAGAGGGTATAATGTTTGGAACTATCACCCTAAGCCAAACATTGTAAACTCATTTAAATAGCTTAACTGCTTTCTTTACTTTAAAAAAGTTACAATTGTACTTTACAGCCACCTTTATCATAAAACCCTAAAAGTATCCTCTCTTCCTCCCCAGAACTAGTGTAGGGGGGTTATTTACCATAAAAGACATTGCCCGCAATAGCTTACGAGTATTCCTATGAATGACTGTTCCTTTATAAAGATATTTTAGTAAAATAATCAATTGAATTCATTACTTTTTCTGCTTTGAGAACTATTCTTTTTGCAGCTTTCTCCACGTCGAACTTTTTCTCCAAGCTCTCAGTGACTCCCTATATCTCTCCCTTCTCTGTTGTGGTTTAATATCAAGTACTTTGAAGATATATCAGAGCTAACAAGACAATCATAATTCAAATGCTTTTCTAATACAAGATCAGATGCTGTGGATAATTCTTTACCTAGCTATGAATGAAGAGGGATTGATTACAATTGCTTAATGTGGAGTGTGATGTTTACACATAGTCTTTATTAATTGCAAGATAGAGTATGTTAATATTTCAGGCTGTAACAGCATGAATTTCAAAGTGAAATATATATCCAGGTATCATTTGTGTTAAAGTGATTGTATTCAGTTTTTATTTTTAAAAGTTGGAAAAGTACGTGTTACTTATACTATATTTATCCATTTAAAAGTTTTTAAATGTAAAAACATCTGTTTGAGGAAGTAAACTAGTATTTTAAGACGTTTTCAATTTCTTAAATAATTTAACTCCACTTTATCTACATAGAAAAAACAACTTGTTGAAAATGAAAACATTCTGAAAAATATTTGCTCCTCTGAAAAAACTGAAAAAAGCGTACATACTGAAGCCATAAAATTTAGCATTTTGCATTTGAATGGACAAGTTTGCCATTTTTCAGGTAATTTCTTTAACTACATAACACACAGGCTGGATTTTCATCACTCCACACCACACCCAGCTTTCCATACCCACCCTCCCCCAATCCTTGCAAAAATATACTACTGTAATCCACAAAATCTTTCTTGTGGATACAAACATCAAAAAATAAAACAAAGTATTAGTTTCCACATAATTAGATGGAATTTATGTAATTGTAAGTTAATGGTAAAGATTTTCTTCAAATTGTTGAGAATATTATGTGAACAAATGCAACTAATTCAATATTAAGAGCATATTAACAAGGATAAAAGACAATTCACTTCATTGGTAATTCTGACTAAACAGTATTACACTTTTACCCAAATTGTATTTATTACCTTACTCTTTGTACTGATCTAGGGGTGAAGGGAGGGGTTGAAGGAGAATGACAGCGAACTCAATCTTCCAACTGTTTATTCATACAGTGATTACTTTATTGTAGATGAGGTGGAGGTTTTCTGTTTTTTCCCTTTATTTGTTGTTCCCTCAACCCCTTGACTCTCTTTCTTCAAACAGCTTTTCTTTCTTCTGCCCCTGAGTTCCACCCAGGTCTAGAGAATAGTTTTATGTTGAAATTAGGACCCCAGGCCTGTTGTTATATAAAAAGTAGGGGTGGGAATTAAGGCATGATAATTATAAATGTCAGTTATATAGATTCAGGCCTCCTTTCCCAAGTCCCAGTTATTGTTATCCAAAGTATAGAACTCGGACATATTGTACGGGCTATATGGGACATAAACAGGTCTTCTGTTCTTTGCCATTAAGCATCTATCAACACTCAAAGACACTTTCAAGGAACTATGATTTACTTCAACCCTGACTTTCTAGTCATTTTGCTTTGTGACTATCTGTCCATTTTCCCTGCATTCCCATTCCACCCCCCTGCAGTCTCTAACTCTTACCTGTGCCTCCTCTTTCCGGCATTCTCAAAGATAGAGGCTAGTAATAAAGAAACAAGTAAAGGAATTTCTTTTGGAAAGGAATGAGCTTCCAGAAAGATGTTACACTGTGCAAGAATTGTAAGTACTGTGTAGGAAGCTGGTGTTACCTTTCAAGATTAAAAGAAGAAATCCAAGCTGGAAAAGAACCTAGGTCAAGTGAATATTGTCTCTACTTATACATCAAGTCGATCCTGAGAACTACAGTTTCACTTGGAGGAAGAAATAAATACCATGAATAAAGCTATATTTCATCCTCCTGAATGTTATTAAAATATGGGGTTTAATAAAGTAGCCTTCATCTATAAAACAGAAGGGTTGACAGCACTTGGTCTTCTGGTTAAACTTTCTAAATCCTCAGAGTAAGAGTCCAGATAAAGGCTTGACTATCTTTACTGTCAGCAATACATGTGTGGCCCAAGAACTGTACTGCCACCAAATGCAGAGGAGTGGCTTGTTCTAATTTTATATACAGCTGCTCTTTTTGAGTGTCATCATACACCCCAAAGTGAAGGACCTTAGCTCAACTCAGCACCTCTTCCCCTGGACAGGATGTTTATCCTGCACTTTTCTACTCTGACATGAAGTGAAAGGTAATTCAAACCGTGCAGCTTTATTTGAAAGCATTTCTGACTTCATTCTTATCCTAAAAGACGCTTAAAAAAACCCAAACAAACAAGAGAGCAGTAATATGCATATATTAAAATAGAGAAAGACATTAAATTACCTAATATCTAATATAGAATACTGGAACACAAATCGAAAAAGGCATGCGTGCAAGTAATGGATGTACATTCATCCCTTTCACTCAGTTCAAAGAGAGGGAGCTCTCAGTGACTCATACATAGGGGACAGAGTTTAATGTTATAAAGAAAAGTGCCATAGATGAGGCAGTGATGGCAAAGGAAATGAGTCTTTCCAAAGCAGAAAGATTTAAGAGGAAAGGAGATCGTGCCATATCGCAAAAACTCTGATAGTACTGTTCCAACCCTCCCACGTTGCTCTCTCCCCATCTCTTTTTGCTTCTTGCATTTCCCTTCGCCACCAGTGTTAAGCGTGTACCTCCCCGCACAACTTACCTTGAAACGGGACTCCATTGAGCTCTCGAGAGTGACACAAGGACCTAACCAATCATATCGCGCGGCCTCTCCTGGGCGGCCTCAATAGAAGCGTCTGGACCAATCAGGATCCTGGGTAGATGAGCAAGTTGAGTTGTGGCACGACTCAGCGTATACTTCCGCGCGTGCTGCCCGGGATAGGAGCCTGGCAGAGCAGCTGCACACACGGCAGTGCGGAGGCAGAGAAGGGGTTGGTGATACGGTGCTATAAATCTGTGGTCCAGTCCACCTCCCTTTTAAGACGTCCTCCCCCCTTATTTCTGTTCTCAGTTAGAGATGCAGCAGCTTACTCCTGTAGCGACCTACTAAAAAGCAACAAGGAGAAAGACATCGTCTTTTTGAAAAAACGTTCTTTCGTCTCTTTCTTTGTTCCTTCGTTTGTTTTTCTTGCCCCTTTTTGTTTAGTTGAACGGCAATAGGAGGGTAGTCTCCGTCTTTTTAAACTCTCTTTTTTAAGTTTCCCCTCCCCTTTCATATATTTTTTTTTTCGCCATTTCTCTTAGCGTTGGACTTTGGGGTCGAAAGCATTTCTTTTTATTTGCTTCTTTTAAGCCGAGCACAGTTTTAGGTTTCGTGCTGTCTTAAGAGAACTATCCAGCAGCCTCTTGCTCATCCTTATTGGGAGAACTGCACCGTTACTTTAAAAACACATATACACAAAAACCTTAAGGGAGAAAGGTAAGTTTCGGTTTGGTTTCTTTAATCATTAGTTGCAGCGATGCGCTGGCAAACCCAGAAAACCTGTAAGTGAGCAGAATACAGAATACGAAGTTAATTGCACATGTTTGTATTATTTCAAAGATACTGCTCTGCTTTTTAATTCTATAGACCTAGACTAAAAGACCGTGGACGCATGCTTGACGTACTGAATATTCACAAATGTCAATGGCAGAAACTTAAGTGGTAAATGTGGCCAGGGAAGAACAGGGGTACAATGGGAGTCTAGATATTGAGTGAGCTTCGGGATTGAGGTTGGAAGTTCATTTCGTGGGAAGAGAGGGATAACTTGGGTTTGGGGGGGGGCGGGGGGATGCATGCCTCTACTTTCGCGAAGCAACCGAAGGACCGGAGAGGCTTTAGGACCATTAAGGGGAATCAGAAGCCTGGACTTGGAGATTAGACCAGCGAAAACCCCCGACTTAATTGCATTAACCAGATAACATGTGCTGGGGAGATGGGATTGCCAGATGGAATTTATATGCTGCACTAGGCAGCTAGTTGTAGTTGACTGAAAAAAGTACATGCCGCCTGAGGGCTGGGGCTGGGCTGGGGCTGGGGTGGGTAGAAGCTGTCAAAGCTCATCGTTGCGAGGTGTGCGGGCTCTAATTCACGGCCGCCAATGATCATGGTTGTGTTTAAAAAGAAGATAGACAATTTAGGGCCGAATTCTTAAGCCTGTACCGGATATGAGATTCCCTTTGTTCAGAAAAGCGTAAATAAGATCCTTGGAGCTGTGTCTGTTGGAGGGGCGGCTGCCTGGGAGCCTCGCTGTGCTGCGCGCTGGGAAGTGGATTCCAAGCCCTGTCCTTGGTCCTACGCGGCTGACTTCGCCTTCTGGGTGAGGGGGGAACCCCCTTCGCAGCCGACAAGGCTTCGCAGCCACTCAGTAGCCAACTCGGCTACACATCCCTCAACCCCTTCCTTGCGGCCCCCCACCCACCCCTTTTCTCGAATAGCTATTGTTAAACTGACGCCTGGAGAAAGATGGTTGGGGATGAGACGCTGGGCAGACACTTGCTTCATTTTAACTTTTGTGATTTCTCAGGGTTTAGGAGAAACCAGCTGGCTTTCTACTGCGAAAAAGAGAACACAGGGTAGAGGTGGGAAAGGGGGAGGATGTTCGCGGGGCGGGGAGGGTGGAGGGAATGGTGGTGGCAGTGCCCTTGCCTGAGAGAAGTTTAAATTATTGGCACGAGGGGGTGTGGGCGAGTGTGTGCATGAGAGCGCCCGTGTGGTGCTTGAGAAGGAGAGGATTGGGAAAAGGTACAAAGCCGGCTGGCTTAATTTCTCTCTGCTCTCCATCCCACCCACCCTCCCAGTTCGAAAAGCCAACGCGCGGCCGGTCTTCTCCGGACTCGACTTTGCCATCTCCGGGGTCCTGGGGGCTGGGGATAGCAAGGTGGCAGTGCCCACCCCGGGATCTCAGCGGCGAACAGGACTTCGCGTGGCCATTGTTGCTTAATTTATGCCCAGCACGTTGCCACATACCCACCTATTTCACGTCTGTAAAGAATTAATATGAGAGCTGTATAACTGTGGGAAATTGGAGGTTGGATACATTCTCTGTGGGTTAGCGAAACTGATGTCGAGACTGGGTATTTTCTCTCGTAATTACCAGCTGCAGATCTGGCTTTACTGTGGCCAGAGTGAGAGAAATTGTCAACCATTTAGAATTTACTCTTAACACCGCTGGGCCAGGATGGATGTCTCTGTACTTTCTCCCCGAAATGAACAGGTTCTTTCCCCTCCCCCGCTCATGTACAAACATTCCTGTTGGTTAAGATTCTAAACCTTCAGCCCTTCCCTACACCCTATTTATTATACCCATCCTCTGGATGTTGAGAGTGGACGGGAAATGGAGGTGGTTTATTTCTTAGGCCTACAGTGCAACCTATAAAATGTAGGCTTAACATGGGGGGGGGCGGGGTACAGAGCAGACAATAGTAACCTAAGAAATTATTTTCCTAACTGGAAATCAGTTCCTAAAAGTCAGGGGGAAAGGTGTGAGTGTTTGGGGGATGAAAGGGTATGAAATCTGTTTAGGGCCCATAAGATTTCCTTGGTAAAATGGCTTCTTAAATGGGACATCTGAAAGATTTGTTAGAATCTAAAATAAGTCAAAAAAAAAAAAAAAAAGACGGAGAGAAAATGTTGAGGGTTTAAAAATCACCTTTTGGGGGATTAAGAGAATAACTGTTTCTCTTAGTTTTTGCTGAGTCTGTCTTACACCAGGTACTCCTGGGTTCCCCTTCCCTCTTTTATCCAAGTGCTTGGCAGCCCCACTTTATAAAGCTTAACCTGTTCTGGAGTTCTCCACGAAAACGCAGTGTTTGCCAACTAGAAGTGGTTTGGAAGACTTGGGGAACTCTGTTGAGAGAGAGGTCTCCCATGACTTCAAGAAGTCAGTTTCGGGAAGTAGGGCATCACAAGGCATTCTAAGAGTTTTAGGCTTGGATTGGCAAATTTGGTAGGCCCATTTTTGCCTAACGTTTGGAAACAGGCATTCTTAGCAATCCCCCCTGCCTGGGATGGGAATATTATAATTAACTGTTTAGAGGGAGGTCAAAGAGGCGCAGGCGCTTTGAGCCGTTTCCCCAGGAACCCGTACAAAGTCAATTAAGGTCATTTAATTGCAAATCGTAATTGGGGTGACAATAGAAATGCTGATATAGAATCAATTAGCTATTTCTGGTGTCCCCAGTCTGGGTCCCCCAAAATGAGGGATGGACTGTCTCCATTTCGATCATGGCTGAGCCCCCTACTTTAACTGTCTGATTTGACTTCGCCCAGGAGGGCAATTTTGTCTCCTCTACCTCCCGCCCTGGGTTAGAGGAGTCCTTCCCCGCTTCTCCCCCAGCCCCGCCCGTCGCGTGGGGGGCGGGGAGCGCTGGCCGCCCTTAGCGGACCTTGCTGCATCAAACCCGCATCATGCCCTTGAAGCTGTAACCTCGGTCACGTTCTTGCGGCGACTCAGCCGCCCACTGCTCAGTTCTTTCTCTTACCTCGTGCGATTACAGGTAGGTTTGACAGGTGATATTTTTAAATGTAGTTTTTTAGGGGGAAGGGTTAAAACGGAAGCCTTTGCATTGAAAGAAAACAAACACAAAAAAGCCCCAATATGACAGGTGCTCTCGTAATTAAGCGGATGAGCAGCTGTAAAAACGTGCTTCCGCCGCGTGGTTTGGGGTCGGTTTTGACTCCCAGTCTTGGGTCTGGGTCTGAGGACTGGCACAGGTTTTTCCTGGGGAAAGCGATTGAACTGGGCGTGGGGGCGGGCCAAGGAAAGGCAGCGATGGGACGCCCCCTCGGTGAAGAGTTGGCCGTTTCAGGGCTTCGGTGGGGGGCGTTGGAAGGATGCGGCGAGCGACAGGCGCTTATATAGTCGAGTGCAGGATTTCCTACTTTGTGTTTGAAGCAGAGTATAGCACCCCACACAGGTACTCGGGGCTTATTTGAACATCAGATTCCATCTAGACAGGCAGAGAAGGGCAGCGGGGGCAAACCTTTAGTTTTTCGCGGAGGGACCGGACCCTTCAGCTGTGAAGTAGGGAAAAAGCCCTTGAGCTTTGCTTGCAATATGTTAATATATGTATGTATATATATTTGATACACATATATCAAAGTACCCCCGCGCGAATCGCTCTGGCTGCCCGTTAGAGTCCGGAGCCTCGGGGTTTGCAAACTTGCACCTGGTATCTGACGCCTCTGGGCGCGCGACGCTCTCCGCGCTGCCAGGGGAACCTGGTCCAGGAGCCTGCCTGGAATCGGAAGCTGGGAGGGAAGGAGCCAAAGAGTCCGCAGTCGGGCGTGTGCTCCCAGGCACCGACCCTCGGGGCTGCCGGGCAGGGCACGCGCCGGCAGCAGTAGCCGCGGCGCCGCGAACTCGCCGCCGGCCCCGCCTCCTGGCGCTCTTCCAAGCAAGCCCCTCCTCCCCGCCCCGCTACAAACGGCGGGACCGCGGCGCCCGGGCGTCACTGAGGCAGCTGCGGGCCGTGTGAGGAGGCCGGTTGCTGGCGCGGCGCGGGTGGGGCGGGGGTTCCGCTGGGTTCCAGGCCGCCTTCCCGCCACCGTCAGACCTGGGGACGCCGCTGCCGCCGCCACTACCGCCTCTCCGCGGAGCCCGCCCGGAGCGAATCCTCCGCGGCTGTGTGACGGTCGGCAGCGCGAGCCGTAGTAGCTGCAGCTCTGAGTCACAGCAGGCAAGTGCGGGGGTGGGGTGGGGTGGGGCGGGGGCGGGCACGCCTCGCCGGGCCGCGAGTCTGTTTCGGACGCCGAGGCTGAGGGCGGTGCGCGCCGCCGCGGCGCTGTGTTGCGGGGTCCGGCCTCGGCTCGGCGGGAGCCCTCGTCCGGGCTCAGGGCGGGAACGTTGGTGGAGGCGGCGGAGGTTGTGCACGGGAAGTTCCTAGAGCTCGACCCCTGGCGGCGGGAGTCGAGGGAATTGGTCGCCTCGGGAGGTGGCACCGCCCCTCTTGTGGGCACAAGCTGGTTGGGGGCGGCGGGAGCCGAGCGGGGCCAGTTGCGCCAGGCAGCGTGCACAGGCGTGGACGTGTCGGGTTACGGCCGCGGGTGGCGCGAGAAGAACTGCGCCGAGACGCAGGTGAGTGTATTGGAGGGAAAGTGGGGGAGGGGGCTTTTCTAGAAAAAGGGCAGGATTCCTGTGGTGGACTGGCACCTCCGTCTTGTGGGAGGCTGCGTGCACTGGGTTCTCCAGCCGGGTGGTGTCTGGTGGCGTGCCCACTTGGTACGGCGCCTCCTCGCGCGTGGTCCTTTGCGCTCCCGGGGCGTCTCGAGACTTGCTGCGGCCACGCAGTGTGCGGAGGTGGGTTGGGACCGTGGGCGCCCAGGACAGAGCAGGGAGGATCCTCGGGCCGCTCTTCCCCTTGCGCCGTGTTAGGTGAGATCGGGCGCAGCCGCGCGAGGTCGCAGCTCGAGGTCGCATCCCGGGTTTGCGCGCGAGCCGTGCGCTGGGCGGGAACCACGGGGCGGGTCGGGCCGCCGGGCGAGGCAGGCTCTGGGCTTTCGCTTGCTCGCGGCGGTTGCGGCGGCTGCCTCCAGCTCGGCCAGGAGGGCTGGCCAGCGGCGCCCCGGTGCACGGACGTGTGTGCGCGCCCTGGTGAGACTCGTGGAGTCTCGGGTGGACCAGCCTCTGTTAACCAGCAGGTGCTCCTCCAGTGGTCGTGACAGTGACCAGCACACAGTCTTCCCACGGCGTTTCCTTAAAAGCTGACTTGTTATCCTAGAGGGCTGGAGCGCAGGACATTGCCTCTAGATGTGAGCTACAGGCACGGAGCCGTAGCTGTCCAGATGGTCATTTAAAATAGTGTGCATTTTCGAAGATCATCTTTACGATAAAATGTTCATCTCCTATCGTCTATGTTTTATGAAAATGTGAGGAAAGGAGGGTTTGTTACCGGCTATCCTGTCTCCTTTATTCCTTCCCCAAAGGATGGTGCTTAATGCCGCACGAAATATGTCCGGCAAGGACAAAGAGCTTTTTAAAACTTAATATTTTTGTGGACCTACCCATAATAATTGTCTAAATAAAAATGTAGCTCAGCCCCAAACTTATGGCAATTAAGTCCATTTAAAAACTCTAATAGCAGTTGGGATGTAATTTTCCCATCCTTTTAAGTAAAATCGGTTTGTTTGAAATACTGTTCAGTTGCCCTTGAAGACAACATTGTCAAGAATCGTTTCCCCCAGAGTCGCCTGAATTTTTCATTTGTGCTAAGGCCGCTTTTTCTTGCGGAAGCTGACCTGGAGTCTCCATTTTGGTGAGCGGGTGGAAAAGCTTTCCTGGATCTACTTTCTCATCTGGACCTTTGGTTCTAGAAATGGGTGACTCTTGATGGAGGAACTGCAAAGTTACTGCCTTTGGTTTTGAACTGTTCTTCATAATACGTTTGTAGGAATGTTGGTTTAACACTGTTCAGGTGTGTGTGGGGTACATACTTCAAGTTCTCTTGGAAATGGGGGAGAGAATAGAGG
This sequence comes from Globicephala melas, assembly GCF_963455315.2. Taxonomy (NCBI): domain Eukaryota; kingdom Metazoa; phylum Chordata; class Mammalia; order Artiodactyla; family Delphinidae; genus Globicephala; species Globicephala melas. The sequence continues at coordinate 72,519,561 of NC_083319.1, read as the reverse complement.
GGGGAAGAGGAAAACAGTTCTGGAAGATCATGGCTGGGGTGCGGTGGGGAAAATTAGATTTTGAAGAAACACGTTCCATCCAATTTTCTATGCTTCCTCTACTTTCTTTTCCTTCTTGAGAGAATGTTCTTGTGTTTGTGTGCTCAAAACTGGCCCCTTAATGCCCTTTCGGGTAACTTTGTGCTGCCACCTTTCGGGGGAGTAAGGTTTTTTGTTTTTTCTTCAAAGACCCAGCCTTAGGCCTTTAAGGCCCCCCCCCACACCCTTTCTCCCTGTCTTTAGGTGTTTCCTTCACTGTGTCTTGTTTGCTGTTAGAAATCATGCCTGTCTGTTATTTCCTACTGAACCTTATTTTCCTTTTCTAGGCTCAGAATGTATTGGTTGTTAGAGTTCCTTTTTTGGTTTTGGTTTTTTGGTTGGTTGGTTCTGGTTAATGCTTCTTCACCAGAGAAGCGAGGTCCTTCTCTGTCTGGTTCAGCGCTTTTAGTTAAGACTCAGCTCCCAGCTGGTTACTGAAGAACAATGCTTTAAGTGGCATTTCTACTTCCTCATTTCTTAATCCAGCTTTTGGTTCTTTGTATACGGACAGGTGTTCCTGGCTGAATCCTTGTTGCCACTTTCAGCCATTCTAGCCTTCTGTGCTTTTCCTGTTGATGTTATTTTAATTAAAAAAAAAAATACTGCTTTGCCCTCTCAAATGTCTCTTTCTCTTCTTCTCTTCTAGAAGGAAGTCCCAAGTTCTCTTTAAGGACACAACAGAGCCATCCAGAATACCCCAGCTTCTAGGCTGGGATCAAACTTTTCCTCTTAATTTGGAAGAAAAAATATATTTTTTAATTTATGATGCTTTTCAGGCATCAGCATGGCACAAGAGCACCACAGTGGCAAATTACTCTTCGCGTTCTTTCTCCCCAAAGAGCTGGGTACTCCCAAATAGCATCTTACCAAGACTGACTTTACCTTCACCTTCTTGATGGCTTGGTCTGCATGGTAGGGTCAGTTCTTTTGCTTCTCGTTTGAAATCTTTTAAAATCTACCACATTATTACATTCTTGTTGCCACCTTTGTCACAGATAATGTTTATTTGGAAGTAAGGGAGGTTGGAGATCCACGGTATTTAGCCTGGTCAGGTTAATTTTTTTGATGGCATTGGGAGGGGCTCTATAGGTGAGATGGTATGGGGCCTGGGTGGTGTGCCACCCTGTGGAAAACCTGCCCATAGCAGTCCTCCCCAGCTGTTTCTGATTCTTTGGAAAATCAGCTGAATGGGCCAATAATCATAGTAAGCTACCACATTAAAGTGTTGATGATGTTGTGTTTTTTCTTTCTTTTTTTAAAGCATGGGTATTTGGTTGGAGGCAGGGCCACTGAATGGGCACATGACCATAATGCCTCCGCATTGAAATTCTTGATTTTTGAACAAGGGAGCCAGTACTTTGATTTTGTACTGTGACCTACAGATTATGTAGTTTATCCTGCCTGGTTAGAGGCTTTCTTGATTGTTAATATTTAGCTGGCAGCATTGCTGCTTTATGCTAATACTATATTATAGAACTGTTGGAAATCCAAGGCTCTGTGCACTAGTGATGCCACACCCAACTCTTGAATTAACTCTGGAGGACATTAGATGCATAGAATGTTTACTTGCTTTGGCCAATTTCATTTTACTGATGTGGCAGTCTTCACTGGTTCTTGTTACTCACAGAACCCACATGTTGTGTACTCTAATGCCAAATCCATTGTTTTGTTTCTAATTTGGGAAGAACATTTATCGTCTATTTATTTGATTCTAGATACTGGTTGGTTTGCAGCCCTTGTCGATTTCAAGTGCTAAGTGGAAACAGAAGGTGCTTAAGCTTGAAAGGCAATAATTTGTTTTAAGCCTTTTATGTGTTAAAATATACACTTTTTTTTTACTGTTTAAGTAGATTTGGTAACTTGAAATGTGAATTAAAACTAGGAATTAATGTCTAGTAAAAGTCTACAGAGGTTTTATGGTGTATTTAGGAAAATTTTAACTAACAGGAAATGAACAGATTTGGCTTTTAGCATTCATGATGTATATCATGACTTTAATTTTAGTAAGGTCAAAGGAGAACTTTTTTTTTTAACGGGGAGACGACTTTCTATATCAATAGCCTTGTAGTCCATCCTATAAAACAAAACAAAAGGCTACTCCTCTGTAACAGTGGGTTAGGTGCATTTTCATAGCCATCATCCCCGCTATTACCAATGCTATGTTTCCCAAGATTAGTCTACATAAAAATACCTGTTTTTGGTAAAGGTGTTATTTTCTCAGAGCTATGGGTTTGGTGTTGAATGCATCAATTTCATTAATATTCTTAGCCGTATGTTTCCCTTTCGAATGTTGCTTGGTAGTTTTGTGTGATGACAGATAAGGGTTTTCCTTGTAAGCAGGGTTTATGAGGAGGAGGATAGGTGCTTTGGCAAGGAGTGGAATAAGGAGTAAAATAACTGAGAAGGTCATAGGAATAGGTGGCGTGGGGTTAAAGCCAAACCAATTTGGAGGTTGCCTTATTAATTGCAAGTAATTGTGTTTTATGTTTTTTTGTTTTTTTTAAAAAACGTGCACTTTCCTAGTACTTGTCTATATTACTGATTTCTATTATGTCAGTTTCTGACTTAAAATGAATAGCAAAGAAGGTTTGACAGGCAAGACCCTCTTTCCCACTTTTAGAAATTGTTTATTTGAAAAAACTGGATGATTTTTCTCAATAGACTTATTTATCATGAGACAGTTATAGTAAAATGTTAGATTTTTTTTTAAAACATGAAGGTTTTGTTTTAGCATCAGATAAGTTTTGAACTACTAGGTTGAGTTTTCTGTATATTTTTCCCTTGTCTAATCTAATAGTGATAAATTTATACCGACCTTTTTCCTTGACTTAAAAAAGGAGTCTGTCTCATAAAAAGGAAATTTATATTCTATATGATTAGCTTTTCTTTTCCTCCAGAATTTTTGTTGTTGTGGGCTATTCATTACTGGAGATTATTTCAGCAGCTTTAAAGACTATATTAATGGAATATCACAAAAATCCCTATTTTCACAAATATCAGACCCATTAACTGTTCTTTCAGGATGGATTTTCATTTTATTTTGTTTTGCATTTAGTTAGCAGTGGTCAGACTCACTTCAAGCTCAGTATTTTCACTAATTTTATCTCATGAGAATATGGGCAATAGTTATTTCAGAGATCTCAGCTTTCCTGTATTTCCTTATTATGGAGCCACTGTAAAATTGAAATTTCTTGTTAAGATTGAGGAGTTTTGAGTCTCTTTGAGCATCTGAAGAAAGCTGCGGGCCCTCTTTCCCAGGAGAAAGTCACATATACAGAAATTTCCATACAGTTTCTACCATCTTGCCCTCTGGAGTAAAGACTATTAAAATAAGGTTCTATTTAGGAAACAGGACTTTGAAAATTGGAGTTGTCTTACATTGGTGAGAGCAGGGAGAAATTCAGATTGGTTCTTGTGTGCCGTCGTGTTAGTGGTGTGGGCCTTTAGCTTTCATCCAAGGCAGTCTCTAAGCTTCCTTGTCTCCTCATAGGTTGTTTTAAAATCCATTCTGATTTTGTAAACAAATATTATACATGTAAGGTCTTCTTGTGAACACAGTGCTGCCAGTTTAACTACTGAGTTGTCTTGCCTGAATAGATTTTGTCACTTTGGTTGAAATTCTTAATTTAGCAGATCCAGGTGGAAAATACTAGGCTGGTATTCTGAAGTTTCCGTCATCTGGTTTTGGCTCAATTACCTATGTCCTTGGTTTTTTAACCTTTCTTTGAGTGTGAAACCTCACACCTCATTGACGGGGTGAAGATGAGCATATTGAAGTATGAGATTTCTGGCAGCGGAATGACAATGTTTCCTGAATTGGAAAAGTGGTAATAGGTGGTCCCCATAGATGAGTTTTATATATTTGGCCTTCAATGTGTTATTATGAACCATTGTTTTTATAACATACCATCTTTATAACATACCATCATACAATGTGTATTTCTGCCACAGAGAAAGAAAATTCCCAGACTGTAGGGAGGTTTTGGGAGAATTGTGACTTTGAACATTTCAATATGGAAATAGATATAAATATATCAATGGAATTTGGAAGGGAAGTTTAAAATGCATTTTTTTTCTTGAAAATATAAATAAAGCTAAGAGATTACATGTGAAATTATGAGAAGTTAGCCAGCTAACATTCCAGGAATATAAATATCTTAATTTAAATTTTCCATCTTTTTTCAATGAGAAGTCAAATTTTAAAATTGAAGCGTTTACATTAAAATAATCAGCCCATATCTTCTTGATTTGAATTTTGTTTGATCTCTTATCAAGGATCTATTCCTATACATGAAAAAAATGAAATTTACACTGAAATAACATTTTTCCCCTGTTGGTTTCAATATCTTTTTACCACCCCAAGTGAAAAGTCATTGATGGATGCCCTATCAAGTAAGTTATTGGAAATGGCTCACTTGTTCAGTTTTTAAAGGATGTTTAACACTTTTTTATTCTTTAGGCATCATTTGTGCATATCAGAAGTATAAGAGGTATGTCTCAAAGCAAATAAGTCACAGTGTGTTTGAAAATAAATTCACCGAATTGGGTAAGGTAGGGAAAACACTCCTGGAACTGTTTGTACTTGATCTTGAATTTCCTCTGAGCTGCTTTTCAAAAGTGAGCTTTTTCTATTTCACTGTTGCTGCTGCTCTACTGGGGGTACCTTTGGTGACACGAGGATCATCCATCTTTATTGCAGGACTATCTAGAACATTTTAAATATACGAAGTTTATTATAGAGTGAGCAAGTTTTTATGACCTCTTCCCCGGTAAGGCCTATTTCTGTATGAGTTTGCTCAACACCACTTTCTCTCCCCTAGGTGCTACTTAACTGGTTGCTGGCTTATTTTGTTTAAACCCTTGGGGTCCTTTTTGGCCTATGGCTGTGAATGACTCATGGACTTTTCCCAAATACCAGGTCATCAGTGCTTTAGGTTTTCATCCCTTCCTTGCCGTTGTCCCTGCAAAGAACTTGAACCACCCACAGCCTTCCACTCCTCTCTGTGACGCCTCTTGCTAGCCCTCTGTCCCTTAGTCACCTGTCTATGCTTCGGAGCCCTGTGCCAGTTCTGCTGCTAGCCTGGCAGTTCTGGGTCAGGCATAACCTACGCACTTGTCCCTTTCTTTTCTTATTCAGCTTCCACTTTTGCATTGGCTCTTAAGCATTTTGTTACATTTTATTCACTGAAGGTTATTTTCTGTCATCAAGACAGTTGCCGCTATTAGAGGACGAAAGGGAGAAATGGGTTATCAACTGACAAGTGGATTCTGCCACGGGTCCCAGATGGTGGCCCATGGGCTGCATATTCTGGGGCTGTTTCATTTGGCCTAAACTGTGTTTTAAAAAAAGTAGTGAGTTGTTGATTTAGGCATTGGCCAATATCATGTAAGGATCTAGAGCCATATTTTGTGTCTCTGGAAAACGTGTGAAGGTGGAGCAACGCTGAGCCCATATTCACTGCACTGTTTACATGGAGCATGGTTTATTTCACTTCAGAATACATTGTTGCTTGGCCTTTGTGGGTATTTGAGTTTGTGATTCTAATGCTTCAGTTCCTAAAGCCATGGGAATTAAAAAGTTTATTAAAATATCTAGACAAAGGCAGTAGTTCTGAAGACTTCAGTTCTTTTGATTTTCTTTGTGTTTGCAAATAACGTTTGAATTATGTTAGATTGTTCCTTATAAATTTACATCTTGAAGTCTTCTTTATTTTACATAGAGAAGTCTCGTCTTGGACCTCCTCTTCCTTAATGCCTGGCTGCAAGACAGCTTCTCGTTCCTTTACAAGATGTGCTTGCATCAGGGTATCTTACCTTTTTTCCCCTCTCCCTGGGATTTTAAACTTGCCCTCATTGGGAGCAGAGATTTCTTCCTGCCTGTTGCCTGCTTATATTTGTTCAGATGCTTTGAGGTCAGCAGAAGTTGCTTGGTGCTGTGAAAACTAATAGGATGTTATGAGCTGTTTCAAAGAGCCCCATGGCCCACCTGCTAACCTCATTGCTGATGGTGTCAGCTTAGAAAAGACATTCTCCCCTCAGAATGCTGTAAAAAAGAGCTGATATGAGAGGTTACCAGGTGTGAGGTTTATGTGTGTGTTGTTCTTCTCTCCTTTTCCCCCTTATTTTTTTTTTTCAGTTTTCAGCCTTTTCTAAACCCCCTCTCCAGAAACAGCAGGGCAACCCAGCAAAGCTTTCTCCCACGTGTGCAGTAGAGCAAGCTGATACGCCAGCAGAAGTAGAAAGAGGCCCCACATGTCGTGTTTGGACCAGTGTTGTAATTTTATTTTACAATAAGGAAGGTGGATATTATTAATCTACTCCTGAGCATAATAGCACAATTTGAATAGCAGAGAGCAACTTTGGTGTGCGTTAATGTCTAGTGAGATGAATACAGATGAATGGTAAGTAGGTAGAAAATGTCAGTGTAGAGCTTTCCTTTTGGTGACTTTAAGCACTTACATTTCCAGTTAACTTTTTGTTCAGCCCAGCACACAGATATGAAGACCTGTTTTATCAACCCAGCATTAATATAGCTTCTGAGGATGGAACAATGCCTATAAAGCCCTGCTCTCCTGGCAGCCACTTGAGCTGGGCCAGTCATAACAAGGAATTAGAATGTGTCCCTGTATTGAACATCTTAGCAAAACCTTTCAGAATAGTAGGAGCTTAATGCTGGCAGTTTTAAAAATTGGTGCAGTTTCTAGCCCAGCCACATTTTTTTAACATTTGGGAGTGAGTGAAAGTGTGTGCTTAATTTGAAAAAAACTAATTTTGAATTAACTGTGTGTATAGTTTAAAAAATACTGTAGGTCTATTCTGAACTAATTTTTAAGAGGCACTTTAAAAAAACTCTTGGTACCAAGCATCTTCCATGATTATATGATTCTTTTAGATGAATATATTGCTTATTTTGACATGCCCTGGAGTGTCTTGTTGAGGGGCTTCCAGGGTGTCTTCATTGTTGGGTGGGGTGGGGCATTGAGAATTTGTTTTTTAAAAAAAGAATCGTGTTTTATCTTCCTAAAGGTTGAGAATTATTGTCATGGAGCTTCTACTGTGCTATTAGAAAGGCTTTGGTTTTGGTGGGCTGGTAGTTACCTTGGAGACTAGACCTTTTCCAAATTCATCTAAAGTTTTTTCTTCTAGTTTTTTTTAAAAGGATCTTAAGAAATGTCTTCACGTTTTTTTGTATTGGGACCATGTTCAGAAGCCAGGGAGTTTGTGTAGTACTTATGGTTTCATCACACATTATTACTGAGTGCTAGGTACTGAGAGAGCTTTAGAGAAATTTATAAAGCATCCTTGTACTCATTCCTTGGTCTGCCTGCTTAAGGAGATGCGGCAGAAAACGATACCACAAGCCTCCCCCTCTAACTTTAATAGTAGTTTGAGGACTTGAGAAAAGGGACATATCTCTATAGTCTGGGCATTAAGGATATGGCCAGGATTCTGCATATTGTTTTGGGGACAGGAGTGTGGTTTTCTTGGTCTCAGTTGTTTTGTGTGTATATTTGCTTAGTTTTTGTGTCTTCCCTCCTCCCTCCCTCCCATGTCATTGTCATTCCTTTTGGGTCTCTCTTTTGTTGTATGAATAATTACTTCCTAGTTTGCCAGGAGTCCGGTCACAGGTAAAGAATGTTTATGCAATGCAGAACCTGCCAAGTTTAAGTTGTGGCTGGAGAGAGACACCACTGCGACTGTCTTAATTCTGCTCTTGTCCAAAGAAGATCGGATCCCAGGCATGTGTGTGTAACCACTTGAAGCCTCCAGTGTTTCCCCCATGGTTTTACTCTCTTGATAGCATGATGTGCCAGGAGCTTCTTCTGTGTATAACATTTATTTTTCAAAACATTTAGGAAAAAGTCATAAGGATGATAAAGTTTCTTGGACTCCTTCCCTGTTAGTATAGTTCCAGTAGTAGTAAGCCAGTGACAGGTTAGAATCTGGGATGCTTTTAAAAACACTGATCTATACCTTCTCCTTGATTCTTGCTCATGCCTAAGACCACGTCTGCCAGGAACAAGGGTTCTTAAGGCTGCTGATTGTAGCTTTCTCATGCCAGTTCTTGATGTTCTTAGGTCTGCCTGTTGCTTTCCTCCATTAATGGCATTTACATTTCTTACTTCGGAAAGGTGATTGGACAGCCTGTATGCTGCTTCATCTCCTTGTTTTGCTGGAGAGGCTCATTCCCTCAGGTGGAACTGGCTCTTGATTCTTGGACTTTTTAAAAAGGATTTGGCTAATCTACCTGTATTGTTTGTGGACAGTAGGGGGCAAAGTTTGATTTCTTGGTGAACAACATAGTTTGTGATCCAGAGAAGAAAAGTGAAGGGGTTGGTTTTTCCCCTTTTGTACAACTTCTAAAAGTAACTTCTAAATTATTGCCTTTTGAGAATGCAATTAGAGTAAGAAATTTTGTATTTGATGGGACAGTAAGGAGCTGCCTGTTTTTAGTTGCTGAAAGCCCTGGCTGTTAGGACAGAGGAACAGGTGGAATTAGTAATTGAAGGTGGTGTACTGCCCACAATGATGGAACCAGGAGACACGAGCATTGTGTTTTCTGTTCTTCCAGGACTTCACCACAGTTCCCTGGGATAATGAGTTTACAGATGAGGGAAATGAGGCTCAGAGGTCAGGTGGTTTGTTAAAATCATCCTGCTGGGTGGGTGTGAAGGACTTAGGTCTGTGACTCCTAGTTCACTCCCTGTTACCTTGGTCTCCAGAATGATGTTCTTTCTACCTCTGGTAGTTCTGTTGGTTGTAGTTTCAGGTGGCTGAGGACACAGAGACAGATCCGAGAGGCAGCTCGACGACTGTGTCATCTCCAGGCCTTATTGTTTGGCCCCTCAGTGGTGGGGCTGTTGTAACCTGTAGCCACTCCCAGCAGAATGCCCATACCTATTTCCCCAGGGCCAGGATTCTGACCTTGCATTTTTTTTTTGCGGTACGCGGGCCTCTCACTGCTGTGGCCTCTCCCGTTGCGGCACACAGGCTCTGGACGTGCAGGCTCAGCGGCCGTGGCTCACGGACCTAGCCGCTCCGTGGCATGTGGGATCTTCCCGGACCGGGGCACGAACCCGTGTCCCCTGCATCGGCAGGCGGACCCTCTACCACTGCGCCACCAGGGAAGCCCCTGACCTTGCATTTTTTAAGGTCTATGACCAGATGACTTCTGGAAGAATTCCATCACAGGCTGGTGTCTTGTTGCCAGCTGGCAGTCTCCACTTGCAGGATTACTTTTTGGAACTATATAAAGTATAGATCTATAAGTGAGGAAATGAAGGCACTGTCTTCAGACTTATTTTAGGATTCTGTTAAAATCAAGAAAAAAAGATTGTGATACTGTGAGCTCTATTCCTGGCGAAGGTGACATTCTGATAACCCTAGCTCGTTGTAGTAGAGAATCTGTAAGGGCTATTCCTTAAAGTTGTTACGTTTCTGGGACTAATATGTTCCAAATCTGATGGGCTTTTAGAAATGCACCTATCTTTGTTCTGAGAAGAAGTTGCAGGTCAGGTGCTCCATAGGATGTATGATGTCCAAACTTGAATCAACAAAATATCTACCCAGTAAAGATGGTTATTGATTTATCTTGTTTCTCCAACTTAACTGTCAGAAAAATCTGTTGGAGGGAGGGGGGATGGTGAAGAATACAGATTCAAGATAATCTTTCTGTTCTTCCCTAGAAAGGGGACATCTGTCTTGTTTATTATTTTATCTCTTGCACCTAGTGTGTTACTTGTTTGTAGTAGAAATACAGGAAGTTATTTTTTTAATTCAATTGAATTCAGAGTCTGGAATTGAGATAATACAGTACTTGAAACTTACTGTCAATTGAGAAAGTTTTATTTGCTTCTGTAGGTAAACCATGAATGATAGGTGATCTTATTAAAATTTTAATCACTACAAGGAAATTTTAGCAAAAAATGTTGGTTTAACTAATGCCATATTTCCTCAAGGCTTAGATGTGCAATTTTTACATAGTTTTTGAATCTCATAAATATGTCCACTTAATGTAGTGATGTTTATTTTTCTTACAGCTGGGAAGCTAGTGGTGCATCTTTCAATCCATGATATTGTAGAATAGAGACGCTTCTTGTTAACGTGTCCCTTGGTTTCTTATCTTTGTGTATATTTTACTCTTTCAAGCCTATAAATATTATCCTTGTGCTCTGTGAAGCTGTTGTAAACCTAAAAAAAAAAATAAAAAGAAAATCATCTCTACATATTTCAAGCAAGTGTCTCTGGTGTAAAATTGGCCCAACAGGCTATGCACATAGCGAAGGAGTATAGCATAGCAGTCAGGTGGAATCCTGCCAAGGGTGCTCCATGCTGTTTAGCCAGATTTAGGACATCACAAGATGAAGCAGAAGTTAAGATAGGTATTGAGAATTCAAAGCTGAATAGCTTTTTATATCATTTCATCGTATAGGACACTGCAATCCTAACCTTTGACTTTAATAAATAGCCTGCACTTCCTTTTAATTTCTGTAAGTTTCTTTTTTTTTTGAAGTTGGCCTCCACTATCAAAAGATTTTGAGTGAAAGGTTTCTGTAGTTCCCCAGTTCTCTAAGAAATTCAGAAACATAAAGAGATCAGGGGACTTGTTGTCAGGTCTTGGGTATTTTATATTGAGCTTCCCTAAGGAGTTTTATGGAACTTTACCTGTAAGGAATTTTTCATTGTGGCTGGAACCTCTTTCTCTTCCCCATTCCCTATGATTATTTCCTGTTTGTTATTGTCTAAAGAAATGAAGCAAATTTGCTGACAGTTTATTAAATGACTGTTTGAAAATGTTCACTATTCCTTTTTGCTAGAAAGTGGCTTCTTAAAACTTTAAACTTTCCTCTAGACCTACAGCTTTATAGGATTTAAATTTTTATGCTTGTGTTGTGCCTGGCCTCCTGACCTTAATGATATTTTGTTGTCTTCTTGATTTCTTATCCATTCACTTTTTTTGGATTGTTTATCAACCTCTTTTACTCTGCAGTAGTTTAAAAACAATTATTTTTCCAGCTTATACATGAAAACATCTCAGTTTCCTTAGTTTCATTTACTTAGTAAACATTTTGTTCATATTGTGTACCACACACTGTCTTAGATACTGAGACATAGTGGTGAGTGTGATCTAGTCTTTGCGGACATGAAACTCAGAGTATTGGGGGAGACACATGTTAAAGCTCTAGAAGTTATTATTTATAATGGTGATTTGTGTTACGAAGGGCAAGAGTCTTTGGGGCTCCTAACTTAGTGTGGGGTGGTCAGAGAAGTTCATTTGTTAACTTCATCTTCCCTCCCATCTACCCTCTCCCTGCCTTACTCCATCAAAGGCAGACGTTTTGTTTTTTAATTTTATAGGCAATAGAATATTAGAATAGAAAGGGGTCCTGAAGTTGAACTCTCTTTTTCCCTGATAAATTCATGGTGAACTTTGAATCCTGGATCTGATCCCTGCTATCTAGTTTATATCCCACCAAAGGTCTGGCTTTTTTTTTTTTTTTTTTAAACAGCCAAGAAACAAACTGTAATGTTCTCAAGTATACCAGTAATTTAGCAGCTTTCACACTAAAAACTATACAACCACTGCCAAGTCCAGCAGTGTTATCTGCATAGTCTACATCTTTCACTCGTGGCTTTGAAAATGCACTGCTCTACTAAATTTTGAAGTATAATTTATCAACATTTTTTTGATAGTACTTTTCTAGTGTATAAATTGCGGTTGTAAAAACTATAAAGAGAAATGTCTGTTAGGCTTTTTGATTTGGTCTAAAGGACTTTACCTACTCGCCCCAAATTATAGTTTGTCATTGATTGAATTGTTTGGTTAATTTATGAATAACCTTTTATAGAATCCCTCTGCCAGATCGAGGCAACCCACCCCATTTCTTCACAATACTGTGTTCCTCCCAGTATTCATTTAAATTTGAGCTAAAATCAAATACCATATTATTTTGGAATTGTCTTTGAAACATTCGTTGGGATGGGAGAGGCTTAGGCAGTTTTCTTTGTAGAAACCTTGGAAGACATTTATTGAAAAATACTTTTTTCTTAAAATGACCTGAATGGCTTTTGGGCAGTCCCTTAATTCTAAAGGGCTATGTGTGTTTGTAAGAGATTGGTAGCAGAGTCTGGGAAATTGCTCTAAGTAATCAGAAAAAGACAAGAAGAAAAAGAGGTTAGAGAAAATGAGGAAGCGAATTCTCCATGTGGCTTGTTTCCTCAACCCACAAACATCATCAGAACTATAAACAGTACTGTGAATTTATGACATGGTATTTTAAAATGATACCCCACCTACTTATTAGATCATTACATTTACTAGAGTATATTCTTAACTCATTGTTTTCCTCAGAGAGGTAGACTCTGTTTGCATTTTTTGGACACTTATTAAACGTTGTTTTCAAATGCATTGGAAGCTCCTTGATGTCAGTGATCCTGTTTACAGCTTTGTTCCTCGATATAGTAGATCCCTATATTTTTAAAATAAAGTTTAAAATTATAAAATTACACATGCCAAAAGTAAATACTACATGTAAGTTTTTTTTTTTTCTTTAAGGCATACTCAGCCTTCGTACTCAGGTTAGTGAGAAGTTGCCATGTGTAACATACATATTTGACCAATTGTAGTTAATCAGAATTCTTAACATTTAAACTGAGCACTTTGAGGTTTTTTATGGACATTAATTATTACTATACAATACTATTTAAGTGCTGGATAGTAGATAATACAAAAAGTCATCTTAGAATATTAAGTTAACAGTGCTGTTTGTCTTCATCCATTCCTGTGAATAATTAAGACTTTACCATATCTATTTGCAGTCTCCTAGTTGGTGAATTTAACAGTGGACCACACAGGAAAAGATCTGGGGTGATGCTTCTGTAACCACTTTGACAAGACTGAGATTATGCCTTTTACATGTATTTATGACCTGTTTTATACAGCTTCAAAGCATGCTATATTAAAAAAAAAAAATCCCTGCTTTAAGACTGGATTGAAGTGGCCGTGTTTGCCAGGATTAAGGAGGCAGGCTCCAGGGATGACTGCCAGGCTGGTCTAACAGCAGTGTGAAACCTCCTTTGGCTGTTGGGAGAATGGCTGCTTTCTGCTCAACACTGAGTCTTTTTGGAAGCAGATAGAGAAGTTGAGGTCCAAGGTGGATGCTCTGATCAAGGATGGCTAATCTTAAGAAGGGTTATTGGGCTGGGTATTCCTGAGGTATATGTGTGGCCCCTGTACACACACACACACACACACACGCACAATCCAGGGTACAGCGGCAGCTCCATCTGGTATGTTGCAGGCCTGCCGTGACATAGAACTGTTTGTTCTAAAGCAACTCATTTTAAAGCTGCAATATGTTAAATGGGCAGCCCTTCATTTGAAGGCCCGGGGTATGTTGGCAGTTTATCAGCAGCAGGGTTGTGATCTTGTCACTTCTTGTTAATAAAGGCTTTTATTTAGCTTAGCAAATCATATCTCCTGTTAACATCCACTCTTTCAAATGGTAAGCTTGAAAGGGATGTTTGTGACTTTTTATTAATTAGTAGCCATCAGGGTGCTTTGGTCCTCCCTTGTGATAGCCATTTAGCTGCATTTCTTCTACTGAGATGCGGCTTGTCTTAACTAGGAAAACCACCAGATGATTAAAATGATCCTTTTTTTGTTTGTTTGTTATTTTTGAAATGGTTTTTTATCTTCCCTCTAAGGTGGCCATTTCCTCCAGTCTCAATTTCACTTCCATTTTTAAATTCCTAGCAGGGGTTTTATCAGAGCATTTACTTTCCCAGTGCAGCAGTTTGACTTTCCCAGCACTTGTTTATTTCCGGGCAGCCCAAGAGAATAAGTATTTTGTCTTCAGATTTAATGTGCGTTTCTTATATATAGCAAATTCAAGGACATCAGAGAATGTCAGAGCTGGAGGGGCCCTTATCCACAGTGTTGATGAAAACCCTCATTTTATAAACATGGAATTTGTGGTAAAGGTGTTGCCTAATGTCTTATAAAAAGCGATAGCGGTTGGTGACTCTAAACCCATAGCTGGTTCCTGACATGCCTTTCCTTCTCCCAGTTCCCTCTCGGCACTGCTGCATTATTTCCATTTCATTTTTAAAAATACAGGCGAAGTCTTGGTGGGATTGTAAGTTGATAGGATTTTTTAGAGGGCTTTTTGGCAGCAACTTAGCATAATTAAAAATATAAATTGACTATGAACCAACAGTTTCTATCTTTAAATGTATATTTTTGCTCTCTTGTATAAGGTATTTATTGCAAGCATTGTTTGAAATAGTAAAACCTTGGATATTTATCAGTAGGGAATCATTTATATTAATTTGGGCCATCTCAGTTATAGTCAGCTCCTCTGTATCTGCAGGGAGTGGGTTTCCACGTCCACAGACTCAAACAATTGTGGACTGTATACTATGTTTACAGTCGGCAGATGCAGAACCAGAACCGGATATGGAGGGCTGACTTTGGGACTTGGGAATCCTCGGGATTTTGGTATCTGTGGGGATCCTAGAATCATTACCCTGAGGATACCAAGGGACCACTGTATAGCCATCTATAAAGAAAGAATTCTCTTATGTGCTGATATTTAACTGTAAAAAGCAAGTTGCAAAGATCATTACAGAAAGATCTACCTGTGTGTATCTACTAAAGTATTTGCTTTCCTCACCTGTGCTTGTACATGTTTGTATTGGCTTTGAAAAGGTTCGAATTGTTAATGAAACTGTTAACTTCTGGTGTGTGCGTTGGAAGAATTAGATTTCTTTCATTTTATAGTGTTCAACAGTTATCTTTTTGCGTCATGTATACATTTTAGTTTGCAAAAATATTAACATGCAGTTACTAATTACTTCAAAAGATAATCCCCCTTGTATTTTTCAAAGCATTTTAGCAGATTTTCAGTATTCTCTGCATCTCAACTGTTTATTAATGTTTGGTGCCTCGATAGAGCCTAGCACTGTGCCAGGTCTTTGGGAGTTCAGGAGCAGTAGGATATGGATGCTATCCTTAGGTTAAGTCTAGTTGACAGCCTGTAGTCAGGAAATGTGATGAGTTGATTGTGGGAGAGGGGGTTTGGTGAGGGCTGCTGCATAGTTGGGAAAGGTTTGAGAAACTAGGTAGATGTGAGTAGCACTTTGGGGAGGTTTTATAGAGGTAGAGGGAGACTTTTTTCCTTGGAGAAAAAGAGGGGGATTAAACATGATGTACTCCCAGCATATTGAGGAAATAGCTTTGACTATTAGAGTGTGGTTAGGTTTCTAGAGGGCCTTGAAACTCAGGAAGGAACGTTTCCCTTTCTGTATGGTGTAGGGTGTTGTAAAGCCTTTGGAATATGAGCATAGTAGGAAGAAAACTTGAGAGAAACCAGATTGGGGACAATTTTGTAGGATGACCTGGTGCAAGGAAAACGGAAATAAAGGATGTGGGTTGGTATGGCAAAAGCAGCCCTAGAAAAGAAGGAGCAGGACTTCAAGAGTGAAATGAAATGTGATTTGGTGCCTGACTATGGTGGAATCTAGCAAATGGAAAACTACTACTTGGCATATTGTATACTGTTAGTATTCTCTAAACCAAAGTAAGTATGCAACATGAAACATAACTTATTATGCTTTATAAAGTGTCTTTTCTGAGAACCAGAATATAGAGTTTATTCATGGTTCCCCTATCATGGTTTTATAGAAATTCTATATCAAAGAAAGTTGAACTGATTAAAGTGAGTACTGGGCATAAGAAGTACTTCACACAGTCCCAGGGCTGGAGAAACATGTCTTTGAAGGTAAGGAGAGGAATAGGACACCATTCTAAGGTTTACCTGTATATGCTTAAAAGATTCACCATGGGATTTCCCTGGTGGTCCAGTGGTAAAGAATCCACCTTCCAATGCAGAGGACTCGGGGTCGATCCCTGGTCTGGGAACTAAAATCCCACATGCCTCTAAGGGACAACTAAGCTCACGCGCCACAACTACTGAGCTCGCGAGCCTCAGCTAGAGAGGCTGCATGCCGCAAACTACAGAGCCCTCGTGCTCTGGACCCCACTCGCCACAGCTAGAGAGAGAAAACCCGCACGCTACAACTAGAGAGAAGCCTGCGCGCTTTGACGAATACCCCGAGTGCCACAATCAAGACCCATCGCAGCCAACAACGACAACAACAGAAAATCACCATGGAAGAGAACTTATTTAGCACTGGTGAGACTAGCGATTCTCAAACTTTTTGTTCTTAGGACTCCTTTTTACACTTAAATTATTGAGGACTCGAAAGACCTTATGTTTATGTAAGTTATGTTTATCAATATTTTTTGCATTAGAAATTAAGATGAGAAAGTTAAAAACAGATATTTAGCTCAAAAAACTCCAATAGCATTAACAAAAGTAACATTTTAAAAATGATGGATATGTATATTTCGCTAAAACAAAAATAATGGTAAGTGGCATGATTTTACAGTTTTTCATCTCTTTAATGTCTAGCTTAATAGGAGTCAGCTGTATTCTTATATATTGCACCAGGCTGAATGCAGAAGCAGCTGTCACACATCATATAACCTTTGGAAAGCTCTAGTGTACTTTTTTTTCTTTTTTTTTTTCTGTATGCGGGCCTCTCACTGTTGTGGCCTCTCCTGTTGCGGAGCACAGGCTCCGGATGAGCAGGCTCAGCGGCCATGGCCCAGCTGCTCCGCGGCATGTGGGATCTTCCCGGACTGGGGCACGAACCTGTGTCCCCTGCATCGGAAGGTGGACTCTCAACCACTGCGCCCTCTACTGTACATTTATGAGAGAATGAGAGGAAAAGGTATTGTTTTGACCTTCTGGATCTGTGAAAAGGTCTCAGGGACCTTCAGTGGTTCCTGGACCGCACTTTGAGAACTGCTGGGTCGGACTCATGTCTTCCTGGGATAAATAGGACAAAGCTCACTTGAGCCTTAAAATTTAGAAATCTGTATTACAGGTATTAATGGACAGTCATGTTTCCAGTGGAAGTGCAAATTTAAGAATAAAGGCATGGAATTAGAATAACTGAAGGTGAGATTGTGCTGGGAGTTGAAGCCTCGAATAGTGTGACCAGGTTCAGTCACTAGCAGGTTTTACCTTGGTCCAAATCTTGGTACTTATCTTCCTTACCTTAAAATCAAAGCTGTGACTAGCTTTCAGAAGTTCCATGTAGCACAAACATTCTATGATATATTCATGTATTTTTTTTTATAGTGCTCTCAACACTTTCTTTCTATAAATACACACATGCCCACACATCTACGTACACACATTTGGAGCACTGTAGAAGGTCACATGAGCTAAAAATGCACTTTGGAGTACTTCACCTAAGCATTTTCTTTTTCCCACATTGGCTTCATTGTCCTAGTTTGTTTTTAAATAGAAATTGACTAAATTGTATTGTGGGTGTATATAGAATCTTAACCTCTTTTGTCAGCTGTTGAACACATCTGCACTTTTTTTTTTTTTTTAACCTTCCACTGCATTTATTCACCCCCCCCCCCCAATTTAGTCAAGACTAGGTGGGTAAGAAGGAGGCAGATGAAATATCATCCAAACCACTGTTGTCAGGCAGGGCTCCGCTTGTACATTCCAGGTTGCTGAGGTCCTTGAGAGAAGAAAATGGCACAGTAGTCCCTTCCTTTGAAATGCAAAATGGGATTGGTGGTGGTGAGGTGGTGCCCATTTAATTTTTTGTGATACCACATTTGTTTAATATTCTGATAGAATTAATTACTTTCAAGTCTAAATGAGCAAATTTGAAACATTTCCTGGATTTTAATTTGGATAAAAAATTCCTGAACATTATGTTGTTATATATTAAGGCCTTCATATGTCCAGACGGGATCAAGAAATATCCACTTACATGTGGAATCTAAAAATTACAACAAACTAGTGAATATAACAAAAGAGAAACCGACTGAAAGAGAGAACTAATTAGTGGTTACCAGTGGGGAGAGGGAAGGGGGGAGGAGCAATAATACGGGTAGGGAATTAAGAGGTACAAACTATTATGTATAAAATAAGCTATAAGGCTATGTTGTACAGCACAGGGATTATAGCCAATATTTTATAATAACTATAAATGGAATATAACCTTTAAAAATTGTATAACCAATATAAATTGTATAGCCAATATTTTATAATAACTGTAAATGGAGTATAACCTTTAAAAACCTTTAAAGTGAATCACTTTATTTAACACCTGTAACTTATATTGTGTATCAACTATACTTCAATTTTAAAAAAGTTTAGTTAAAAAAAAGAAATATACATACCAGCATTGTCTAACATTCTTTTTTTAATTAATTTTTATTGGAGGATAGTTGCTTTACAATGTTGTCAGTTTCTTGCTGTACAGCAAAGTGAAACAGTCATACATATACATATATCCACTCATTTTTAGATTTCTTTCCCATTTAGGTCACCACAGAGTAGTGAGTAGACTTCCCTGTGCTATACACTAGGTTCTCGTTAGTTATCTATTTTACACATAGAAGTGTGTATATGTCAATCCCAATCTCCCAATTCATCCCATCTCCCCCCCTCCCTCCTTGGTAACCGTAAGTTTGTTCTCTACATATGTGACTCTTGTTTCTGCTTTGCATAAAGGTCCATGTGTACTGTTTTTCTAGATTCCACATATCAGTGATATTATATGATACTTGTTTTTCTGACTTTACTCTGTATGACAGTCTCTAGGTCCATCCACATCTCTGCAAATGGCACCATTTCGTTCCTTTTTATGGCTGAGTAATATTCCACTGCATATATATATACCACATCTTCTTGGTCTGTTCCTCTGTCAGTGGACATTTAGGTTGCTTCTATGTCCTGGCTGTTGTAAATAGTGCTGCAGTGAACATCGAGGTGCGTGTATCCTTTTGAATTATGGTTACTATAAATACTATGTATTTATAGATATACTTATAGATACTGTAAAACTCTTAGAGGAAAATATAGGCAGAACACTCTCTGACATAAATCACAGCAAGATCTTTTTCAGTGCACTGCCTAGAGTAATGAAAATAAAAACCAAAATAAACAAATGGGACCTAATTAAACTTAACAGCTTTTGCACAGTAAAGGAAACCATAAACAAAATGAAAAGACAACCCTCAGAATGGGAGAAAATATTTGCAAACGAAGCAACTGACAAGGAATTAATCTCCAAAATATACAAACAGCTCATGCAGCTCAATATCAGAAAAACCCAATCCAAAAATGGGCAGAAGACCTAAATAGACATTTCTCCAAAGAAGACTTACAGATAGCCAACGAACACATAAGATGCTCAACGTCACTAATTATTAAAGAAGTGCAAATCAAAACTATAATGAGGTATCACCTCAGACCGGTCAGAATGGCTATCATCAAAAATTCTACAAACAATAAATGCTGGAGAGGGTGTGGAGAAAAGAGAACCCTCCTACACTGTTGGTGGGAATGTAAATTGGTACAGCCACTATGGAGAAACAGTATGGAGGTTCCCTAAAAAACTAAATATTGAGCTACCATATGACCCAGCAATCCTACTCCTAGGCATGTATCCAGAGAAAACCATAATTCAAAAGGATGCATGCACCCCGATGTTCATTGTAGCATTCTTAATGATGTTGTTGATTTCTATTTAATACCAAAGTCCCTTTTCCAGGATACCTCTGGTGGGTGGTGGTGAAGATTATTGATGTTTTGGAATTTCAGGTTGCAAGAAACTTAGTTCTCTGAAAACTTTGAAGTCCTTGAGAGCAAAGAGACACTTTTATATTCTGATAGTTCCGTGTACATAGAGCTTAATATTTATTGAATGAATGACAGTGAAATTTTTATTTCCTTTCAAACACAAAATTCAGGACAAGAAACATTAATCACTTTTTATTTTGGAAATCCCTGTAGCTGTAAAAATCTTCAACCTGAGAAAATTTCTGCCTAGTTTAAAGAAATAAGGCCACAGTTTAAAAAAAAAGAATTACACACACACACACATATTAAATTTGAGACTATTTCCAGTAGTGCTGCTTTTGTATGTCTTTGGGGCTTTTATATTTCATACTTGCAGGTGTCTCAGGGTAAGGGTGACTCTAAAGGTCAAGAGCTGTTTGGAGAAAAAAGCCTGGAGGGCAACTGTGTCTGTGTTATACAGCTCCAAATGGAAATGAAAAGTGAAATTAGAAGGAATAAAGGGGTGATATACAATACATGATATTTCGGCTTGAAACTGGGTCCAACTGTAAGGTTTACTGGTACATAATGTGTTCTTAATCTGAAAAGCCCAAATGAGGTGTTTTTGCTTCAGAAGAGCAGGAAGAGGATGTTAATGCCAGTTTTCCTGTGGTTTCTGCTTAATAAATGAGAATGAGATCCTCTGAGGAGATTTAAGAAGCATATTCATTGCCCTTGAAGGCACCCATATCGAAGGAAGATAGATCTAAGTTAGTATTTGGGTAAGAATTTCAAACATGGTGTGCTTCTGCAAACTAAATTTAAAAATTGGTTTTAAACTTTTACTGTAACTTTATTTTAAATAAGTTGATTTTTTCTAATTTTGCAGATTCATTTGCTAAGAAGGATTCTAGACTGATTCTGCACTCACAGACACCAAGTCATCTGAAGTAGCTTTTCTTTCTCACACTACTTAGATCCCAAGGAGTTACTCTTAGTAAAGATGAGGACCTCAGTCCTTTGAAAAGTGTTTTAAAATTTCATTTTTAGTTTTTTAAGAAAGTGAATGGGGCTGCAGTCCATTTCAAGTTACCCTTAAATGAGAGGAAATGAAGTTGGGGGAAGAGTTGCACTGCAGATTTCAGTCACTTTTGGCATTGAAGCATGCTCCTACCAGCTTGGCACAGTTGCTCTTTGGCTGCACCGTTTGGGGTGTGAGGTGACCCACCCATGTAGGACCTGACAACCTGGTTACTTCTGCCAGTGTTAGAAAAGCTAAGAGTAAGCAATAGGAATGCTCTCATCTTATAGCTTGATGGTTACACCTGAGGTTAAGAATTCAGGGACCTTATTTAAGTCACCCAACCTCTCCCAGCCTTCCAGCTTCTGACCTACAAAATGGGAATGGTGATGATACCTATGACGAAAGGTTAAGTGCGATGCTATAGTAAAGCTCCCCCAAACAGTAGCTGTTTTCTTTTTTCATTCCTGAATTGGAATTCTTTGGAAAACTGAAGATAATGAGATTGTCTTAGGAGAAATTTAAGGCTCTGTTTCTACAGTAGAATCCTTCGAATCCTGCATAAAGATCAGATCTGTCCTCTGCACTAGAGTTCTTGGACAGCTAAGTTTAAAGGCACAGCCTTGGTTTAGATTTGCTGGGAGACCTCTCATAGCTTTTGAGAAAAGAAAAAGAAAGGAAAACTAAAGAGATTTCTCTTTTCAGTGATAAATAGAGCCCTCTCAGTGTTGTCTAATTCTTAATAGATTTCTTGCCCAACTGTGTGTCTCTTGTTTGGTGTATTAGGGCTGTAAAGAAGCTTAGTCTAGCCAGAAGGGACTTGGGTGTGGTAAGGCAATTATAGGCTCTCAATAGATGATGCACTAATTAGTGATCTGCATCCCTTTCAAACTAGGGTGTTGGCTGCTGAGAGTAGCAGGAGTTACTATTAAGCATCAGTGACTAAGAATTAATCTTATTTGGCTGGAAATGGGGATAGATATAGTATAATTAGATGTGAGAGACACAGCTATCAGGCTTGAAAATGTAGGCTCTCAGAATTATTTCAATTTTCTGTACTCCCATGATGGAATAGAGGTGTAGAGTACAAAATACTGTTTGTTTTTTTTTTTACTGGAGGAGACCTAGGTTCTAGCCTGGTTTGACCCTGAATGTCTTAGGAGGGCACCACTTCTCAGGGTCTCTGTTTCTTATGTCTAAAATGTGGGATGGGAAACAAGCATAGGATTGCTTTTCTCCTTTCAAGGTCTGATTTGCAGATGTCAGAACCAGGGGAAGGGTTGGATGCTGTTACCAATGACTTTGTTTTCTTGTTTAGAAGGTAGTAGGTGAGAGTTAAATACTACCTTCTATATTGGGCTTTTTGTGCGCCGTTGTTTTTCACTGAGATGGAGGTGAAATAATTAAAGAAAAATGCTGCTATGAGATTGCATTAGGTTGTGTTAGGCTTTCTCCTCTCAGATTATGTCTGTCATAATTGGGTAATAATTAGTACTTTAGGCCATTATGATAAGGGTTTTTAATAGTTCTTATGCCCTTCACTTTACATGACCACCACCTGGGAGAAAATTTTGTGCACCTATCAAGGAAGAAAATGATCAAGTTCTGGATTTAAGAACCTAATTGTTAAGTCTTGATTAAATGATGCCTGTTAGGTTGTAATTATATCCACCCATAAAAAAAGATGATAGCAGATTTGATTGCTGGGCTTCCTAAAGCAGTCTTTTAAGATAATGAATTTTAATTACATATGTGTGCCTGGGAAGCATTTTAAGCCATTGAGAAGGGAAAAATGGGCAAGACATATTGAAAAAGGAAAGTGTTCACCTAGGTACATAGCTTTTGGCTTGTGGTTTTGGAAGGATAGGAACAGAAAAACATGACTCCTCACTCCATCCCCACACACAGACTCCTCTGCAAAGGCTCCTGGATCAACATTCCTTCATTTTATAGGAAATGTTATGTAACTTTGATCAGATGTCAGAAGGATGTGGCATAGTAGAAGTGGTTGTATCAGCGTCACTTGGAAGCTATTTCTCTGTGCCAGGCCCTGTTGTAAGCAGTCTGCATTCTTTCACTCAAGTTATCAGAACTCTAAGGTGTACGTAGTAAAAATTCACCAGTTTTGCAGCACAGAGAGAAGTGGCAGCACAGAGAGGTTTAAGTTACTGGCCCAAAGACACAAAGTAAGTGGCAGAGCTAGAATTAGAACCTGGGCAGTCTGGCTCCCGAGTGCATGATTTTAACCATGCTAGAGTTCTCTGGGCCCAGGTATTAGACGTAAATTGTGGATCAGCTGGAGTACTATTCTGCTTTTGTAACCTTTTTAGCATTGATTTTTATGAACCATCTCCTGGGATAAAAGTAGCCCTGTAGAATTTAGACACATTTGAGTCAGAACTTTGTAGAAGACAGGTAAAGGGCAGCTCTGGCTGTCACTCCTGCCTGAAACCTTCCTTGGCTCCTTGTGGCTTTCAGAACAGATTTCAAGGACTTTTGAACATTCACATTCTCCATTCTTTCTCAAATGCAATGTTCACTTTGTGAACTAGCCAAATACTCTTTTTTCCCTTGAACATGGTCAATGAATTCTTAGCCCATACTTTTTATTAACTCATATATCTTGTTACTGCAACCCTAAATCCTACACATGTTGCCTTTTTTCATCTCCTCTCAGCCCATCTTTTACTAGTTCTGTCATCACCTCCCCCACTGCTCCATCCCCCCCAGCACTTTAACTCTGTTTTGAATTCCCATTGCCTGGCATTCAGGTCTCATTTAAATGTGTATTACATGAAATTTACCTAATAACAGGAAGATGACTTACAGATTCCTTCACCTGGTTTGTGTTTACACTGCTCCTACTCAGTATGAGGAACTTCCTCAGGGATCACACATTTACTTTGGGCAGCTTATATTTTAAGATTCAATTAATGATTTTCAAAAAATACTTCTCTTTTCAAAGTGCTTTTGTTGGTTTGCATTGTGGGAAAACTGCTTTTTTCTTTTTTTTTAGTAATAGGATGACGGTTCATTTTTGGGTTTAAACAAAAAGTTGGATTCATTCTGGATTTTGGTTCATTTTTGTCTCAGATCTTAGGCCATTTAAATCCTATTGTTAGCAGCTCAGGACTCAGCTGGGCAGATAGTATCGATTGTATAAATCAGGACATTGTAGCATAAAGGTCAGGTTAATTCAACCTGTATCCACTTAGCAAAATTGGCTACTGTGTCATGCTTGTGGGTTGGACTCTACATCATCCAGCTTTGCTTTCCATTACCCTCTTCCTCATCCTTTATGGGTTCCTGTCTATCAAATGCATCCTTATTATTGGCCATAGGGAGAATGTGGTTAAAGTGACAGGATAAGCAAACTTAAATTTAGTCCCTCTGTTGTATTTCATGATCATGAAATTGAATCAGTAGGGAAATCTATACAAAGGACACAAGCAAGTGCAGTTGTTCTCAGAATACCTTTTGCATATTGGGGATATTACTCTTCGTTTTGAAGA
This sequence comes from Globicephala melas, assembly GCF_963455315.2. NCBI lineage: Eukaryota > Metazoa > Chordata > Mammalia > Artiodactyla > Delphinidae > Globicephala > Globicephala melas. The sequence goes on along the minus strand of NC_083319.1, from coordinate 72,495,292 downwards.
TTCTTAATTATAGAACTATGACTAAATGCCTTTTTGTTCAGGGAATCAAATCTGTATGTAGAATTGACAATGGTAGTGTCAAAGCTCCCTGTAAGGATAGTAAACCCTGAAAATACCTTACTTACAGAAAATCATTGCTCCAGTGAGGTAAATCACAGATCTTTGGACTGTAATGACTATGTAGCAGAATTATAATCTGGCAACTTTGGCTTTACTGTTAAGAGTGTGAAGCTGTTTTTGCCTTTTGGCAGTATTTGCTTTCATCAAGATGATCTCAGCTTTCATTAAGTTTTCATCTAATTGAAAAGATTGATTTTTGAGTAGGTGAGAGTCCTTTTATGTAATGTCTCAGAGGACAGAGTGGGGGTCAAATCACTCTTCAAATGGATGGTAATTGTGAAGAAGAGGCTTTTAAAGTGGAGATAGCAAGTTATCCACAGCTTATTGGAACTAAGAGCTTTTATATGTAATAAGCTTCCACATTTGTAAATAACCGGAACCTTAATAACCCAGTAAAAGCCGGGAGACCAAGGTTTGAACCACAGTTATGCTTTCCCGTTCATCACCCTTTGAACACTTGAGTTTTGTATTAGGCACTCCTGTAGTAGGACCTGAAAAGTTCGTCATTCTTCCTTGGATTGCTGAGGTATTTTACTCTTTGTAGTTTTGTTTCTTGTAAAATTAAGACTCAGAAAAATCCAGGGACCAAAATGAGTATACTTCCTATGTATGATATTCCACAACCTGGTGGGAAAAAATATTGAGATCAAGTAAGTCATTGAAGCATTTCCCCTGATCCGTATGGGGGTGGGGTACCACAGAGCAGGTTGTGAAGAGGAGTCAGCATTAAAAACTATTGCTTAGCTCTTGGAACTACTTCCTTGGATACGCTAAATAGCAATAAATCCGCTTTCAGGGAGGAGACACATTGCCATTAAATGCCCTTTTTTGTGTCAGCTTTGTAAGAAACAAAGGAATGTTCTTTCTTAAATGCATGGAATCCTGGTATTTTAAATTCCTTTCTAATACTGGCAATTGAAAATTTCTCCTCTGTGTAAGATGTTCTACATTTTATAAGAGTCCCATTCCTTTGGGGTAATTTTATATGCTGTTAATTGTTATGAACTTCTTATTGTTCCATACTTAAAATTCTGTCTTCTCAGTGTCTTAAATAGTCACTGGTAGGATCTTGGACTCTTTGGGAATCTTTATATAAAATGTGAACAAATAAATTACCCACTTAATCATGAGCTATTACTCTTATGGTCTATGAAGGTAGGGGCTTAATTTAATTTTCAAGGTTGTGGGCTTTGAAAATATTGTTTAAAAATGTGTTTTTAAATGTCTAAAGAGCAATAATGTTATTTTACTCCTGCAGTTTATTTTGATAGCTGTTGATATGTAGAGTGTGTGTGTGTTTTATGTATGTGTGTGTGCACGTACATGTGTTTTCTGTGTGTGTAGAACAAAATAAGAGGGAAAATTTGATTAAGGAGGAATGTTAATCGTTTTAGCTTTCATTAAATATTATTTTTCTAGGAGCTATATATACCAACCAATATGCTCCTGGCACTCTGTTTATCACTGTAACAATAGAGGGTAGAAATATTAATACTTACTTTGCCATATTTTATCTGTATTTCATTGGTCAGGAAATCTCCCCAGATTTTAGAAAGCAGTGCCAAGTGGTTGGTGTACTGGCACTGAAAAGATTAGGTAGCCTTTAACCACATGAATTTTAAAATGATTTCCCTAAACACTAGGGATTGATTGTACAAGCTTTGTGGAATTTTAATAATTAGTCTGGTTTGACAAATGTAGTTACTTGATCTGAAAAGGGTTGGTATTTTGAAATTCTCAAATTGTAGGAATTTTTAAAACAGAAAGGTAGTTTATTAAGTCCTGAATTTGAGAAAGGGTGCTGTCTGTCAAATATGGGTTAATATATATCTTTGCACCTCTTAAAAATTGCTGTTCTCAGAAGCTTTTGAGAACTCTGGCAGGACAGCTTGCCTTTTCCCCTTTGAGGCCTGCTGTACATGTGTTTAACAGTCAATCTGTCTTAGAAAGTGGGTGGTTCTTTCCCCCTTTTGATAGGAAGCTGATGGCCCAGCCCTCTTGGGCACTTGGTGTCCCAGGAAATGAGAAAATGTGAAATAGTCACTGAAGTCCCTGAATGTTATACTGTCAATTTGCTTCTGATTCTGGACCTAGATTGTAGATCTGCTTGGTATCATTTCTCTGTTCTTTCACTCCTGAGTTAGAATGGGAAAGATAAGCTCATCAAGCAGTTTGAGTGCTCTTAGGGTGCTAATCAATGACATTGGAGTATCTCTGGGTGCTGCTGACTATAGGGTACTTTGATTTGGGTTGGAGCAATAGAGCTAAGCCTCTTCTGATATAAGTTTCTACTCTGGTTAGGTTTCTATTCAATACATAAAAACTACTACTTAGAAGTGAAGTTATTGGTGGGGTATTAAAAGTGTCTGTATGATACAGTACATGCTAAGTTAACAGGAAAAATCTCTTGGAGGATAACTTTTAAAGGAACGAGGGATTTGAAGGTACGTGAAGTTTTTATAGTGATGAGCTTGTATGTGTGTGAATTGGAACTAGGGGAGGGAAGATGCCAAGTGGAGAAAATAACAGTTATGAAAGTATGGAAGAGAAGGCCCAGTGAGTGGGACAGAGGCTATTTTAGTGCATGCAGAATTAAGAGCCAGGCATTCACTTTGTGGAGATCTTGGCATGTTACTGTTTTTTTTGTCACTCACATGATAAAAATCAATAAGGATATAATGTAGGTTATGAAGCTCAGTTATGTCCTCAGGAAAAGAGGGTTGATGAGGCTTGGGAAGTTCTTTGGAGAATTGATAGGGGAAGGGATCATTGAAAATCGGGAGAATCCAAGAGAGACTCTGTTTAGAACTTTCATTGCTGGGATTTAGGTGCTGGCTTTGGAAATAAAGTAGTGTGTTTGAGAGGGGAACTGGTTGAACTTGGAGATCAAGTTCTTGGGTGCCTCATGGTGTCTCTAGACCTTCTGTGATGCTTACTAGGATGTAAGATTTAGGGGGAGATAAGAGTCTTCGGAAACTTTCTGAATTTATGTGTGATCTCCCCATTTCCTATTTATATGGAGCTGAAATTTTTATGTGTTGTGAAAGTTAAACATCATTGACTAAGTAGAGCATGTAGTCTGTTTTAATGACTGTTTTCAAGGGCCAGTTGAAAACTCATGGATTTTCTCCTCTCTACTCCCAAACCAAAAATAGTTGGGATGGGGATGTATTATGAAATGCATGGACATGATGTGGAATTTGTGGTGTCATGTTGCCTACTTCTCTTTTACTGGATGGTACCATCTTCAGATCTTGTGTAAGACCTTGGCATGATGCCTTGGTGAGGCTAAAAGCCTATTTGAATAAAAATAAATCGGCAGGCAGCATTTTGGAGTAGAAGATTTTGCCACAGCCTCTTGTATAATGTTCTTCAGTAACTTCCAGCCACCATTTAGAAAGAGGAAGTAGAGCAGAGAGGACATTCTAAGTTGTAACAATGAGAAAAAAAAGCGCAAAGAAATAGGCAAATTTGAGAGGTATTCAAAGGATGGCTATGGGTCATTTTGACCTTGTGCAGGGTTTTTGCATGAGAAGTTGGAAGAAAACATGAGGGCAGGTAAGTTGCTATAAAGTTGAAAATGCCCTTGAATGCAGGCCTGTATGGATGTAATTGATGGTATTTGAGCAGGTGATAGAGTGAGATGTTTTTGGGAAGTTGAAGCTAGCCAGATGGGGATGAAATGTAGGTGATGGGGGGAGACAAACAGGAAGCAATGTATATGGTGATAAAGGTTTGCCCTTGTGTTTTGGAAATTGTAAGATGGAAGTGTGGATGTCAGTAGTGAGAGGAAAATTAATGGTTGTGAATTCAAAAGTAAGGAGGTATTGTTTCGATGACAAAGTTCAGATGCCAGGAGCCCGTGAAGGTTGGGTGGCAGCATTAGGAAGAAAAAGATAATCGAGAGGAAGAATTAGTTTGGGGGTTATATCAGTCTACTTGGGCTGCCATAACAGAATACTGCAGACTGGTTGCTAAAACTAAAGAAATGTATTTTCTTATAGTTCTGGAGGCAGGAAGTCAAAGATGAAGGTGATGGCAGGGCTGGTTTCTGATAAGGCCTTGCTTCTTAGCTTGTAGAGGGCCGCCTTCTGAATGTACCCTCACATGGTGTTAACTTGTGCACACTCCTGGTGAATCTTCCTCTTCTTATGTGGGCACTAGTCCTGTTGGTTTACAACCCACCCTTATGACTGCATTAACCTTAATTACCTACTTAAAGGCTCTGTCTCTCCATATACAGTCAGTCACATTGGGGGTTAGGACTTCGACGTTTGAATTTTAGGAGAGACATTCAGTCCATGACAGGGGTAAAGGTATTTAATTCCTCCAAGGACGAAGAGAAATTAATCTTTTTCCTGCATTTCTGATCTATACTTTTCCTTTTTTCAGTGCAGAAGAGAACTGCTTTCTGATCCTTACAAACTGTCAAAAACTTCTTTTCTTGCTCCTACCCTAGGGATTGGGCATTTCCAATGTGGAGAGTTTCTCCTCGCTTTCACCCTGTACAACAGTTTCTGACCAACTCTACCTTTTAAAGTTGCTTTTTGACAATTGATACACAATTGATTTCTTGTCTCTTCAATTTTATAGTCTGACCTCTTATAAACTGCTTTTAAAGGCACGGTGCTTAAGCTTTAAAAGCCACTTAAACAGAACATGTATTTAAAAGACATGATGCTTTTGCTACAGGTGTCAAGACAGTCTTGGCAATGGTTTCCCTGAATGTCTGCTGAAGTGTCCGTGCAGCTCCGAGATCCTCTGGGCCCCCTTTACTTGGAGAACATTAAGAGGTCAAGTGTTCATGGAACTGGTGATATTTGTGTTGGAAATGTGAAAAGATGTGAGGTTTGGGGTGCCTTCTGTTTCTTTTGCTTTGTGTACTTATGCAGAGTGCACATCTGCAAGTCACAACTTCTTAGTGAGGCCCTGGTTTTCAAACTTAAAGAGAAAATGAGCAGTGGAACTCTAATACAGAAACTAAAATCAAAGCTCTGGGATAAATGACCAAAACCTAGTTAAGTTATTAGCTAGTCAGTTTGTGGTTATTGGCCCCGACCTTGCTTAACTATTGCTTTCCTATCTATCTCTTCAGGGTAACTATGAGAGATCCAAACCTTTAAGTTTCTTCTCTTGTGGGAATGTAGCAGGATTTCTAGCTTTCTTTGGGCTGAGTTATAGGTGTTAGTGAGATTGAGTTGTGAGAACGGAATGGAGCCTGAGATGGATATTATCCCATTTCCTTCAGTCAGGTTTTTACATGGCCTCATTTTATTTGAAAGTAAACTCCCAGGGCAGCCGATATGCCTGTAATTAATCTTAAGTAGAAAATCCATTCCAAAGCCAAAACTATATTTTTGCTTTACCTGTGCAGGCACAGAATGGGAAAGGACATGTGTGGGTCTCTGAGAATGTGAATTCAAATGATTTGGTGAAAATATCCACTGCCCTTTCATCCAAGCAGTCATTTCAGTATATTTTTGTGTCCTCTTCTACGCTTTTCACCAAAAAAAATGTTGTCAACTTCAGGATTCCCTCTCTGATCTCTTCCTGTTAGATATACTCTGTTTCCTGTACAAAACAGGAGAACAGCGGTAGGACACTTCACTTGGTTCTCTAGCAAAAGGATGATTTAGGAGAAAACTTCTCACTTGCTGAAAGGCTTTTTTCCCCTTCTTCCGGCAACTACCATTTTATTTGTGTCTTAAAGAGTTACCCAAAGCATTATAGTGTTTCCCTGTGAGAACTGGTTTCAGGGATTGGAAATTAATGTAATTACTTCACTGTAGGAACATGAGTTCTTCTGAGTTGCCCTACCTTTCTACAGTCAAGAGAGGGTTAAAAGAACACAGCTCTTTTAAAAACACCTTCAAATATCTTTTTTCTAATTTGTAAGCTATACTTAAAGACTTGGACAGTAGAAGAAATTAACTCTTTTTATATCTATACATCTTATTTTTTCCCCATGTTGGCTCCCCTCCCCTTTTTTAAAGAATATTTATTTTCTTAGAGAAGGAACCCAAGTTCTTTTCTAGTTACCAAATCAGGTTTCCATCATAATGACCAGACATGGTAGCTTATATCAATATATTGTAATATAACAAATTATTAAGGAAGCAATTTTTTGCCATTCAGAAGGTGGGTTTAAAGGTCACTTAGCTAAAGGATTATCCACTAACTGTGTGGGAAATCATCTGAAGACAAAATAAGGTATATGAAAGTGAAAGTTAAATGGGAAATCTTGCAGACTACAAGCTTTATTTTGTGTAGGTTATTTTGATGAATAATTGACAGTTTAACCAATCCTATTACTAGATTTGTTTCCTAAATAATATTTGTCTCCAAGAATTCAGTTGAGGACATACAGAGTATATCTTAATATATACTTTTGTATATAAATTATATAAAGTTAGTATATTGCTTAATAGATAAATTCACTAACCATCTGTAAAATGACAGTCACTTGTGGGCGGTAGGGTACATTCCACCTTACCATTTAGGAAAAATTACCATTTTTTAAAAGTTATTTATTTATTTTTACATCTTTATATTGGAGTATAATTGCTTTACAATGGTGTGTTAGTTTCTGCTTTATAAAAAATTACCATTTTTAAATGGCTGCATCTTAGCTCCTTGGGTACTGGCCTGGACTGATGTAGAGAGTAATTGAAAATAGAAACTAAATAGACAGGTCATGCTTCTATTCTACATTACTAAGTCTTTAAAGCTATCAAGGGCATCTAAAGATGTACTGCTAGGAAGGAAAAAAATTGGGGTACTATTTTCTTATACTTCTGGAATACAGACGCTCCAAGTCTGTTTTCTTTTATTTGGATTATCTTCTCATTTATTCCTTCCAGTAAGTGGGCAAGATGGCGTGATTATTTTCTCCATGTTCTAAATGAGGAAATCGAGGCTTAGAATGGTGAATGTTAGAAAGGATCACTGCAGAGCTTGTCGTTATAACTACTGAGCTACATCTGATTGCTCAGCAAGCCCTACTCGTTATCTGTCCCTTCCTATATTTTGTATCTCTGCCCATTTGCTTTAGTCAATTATTATTTCTTATCTTGCTAACATTCAAAGCTCTTTTGTCACATTAGCTATAAAAATCATTTTGTGCCCCTTTCTTACTATAGTCTTCTAAATACAAATTTCCCAGCCTGTACCTTGCTTGCGTTGTCAGCAAAAAAGATTCCAGTTGACTTTCTCTGCCTTTTAGTCACTGCTCTGGTGAGACTCCCTGAATGACCTCTGGCCTGGCTCTGCCTCCACAGCTTCACTGATGCTCAGTCCTGTTTCCCCCTAAAAGTTGGATGCCTTTCCTTTCTCTGATTATTTGGATCTTGTCTGTTCTGCACATCCCAGCTGATACTCCACTTGTTTTATGAAGGTCTTTGCAGTGGCTCTCAACCTTGGCTGCACATTAGAATCAAATGAGGTGCTTTTAAAAATCCCAGTGCCATGGGCTCTTTCGGGAGAGATTCTTATTTAATTGGTCTGGAGTGAAGCCAGGCATTGGTTGTTTCAACTGCTTTACTGAAGTGGTGCAAAGAGCATGTGCTTTACAGTCCGATAGACCTGGATTTGCAAGTTTTGTAGTTCAGGGCAAGTTAATCTTTTCTAAGCCCATATCCTCATCTGAAAAATCGGGATAAAATGACCCATTTCCTTAGGTTGTTAGGATTGCATGGAGATGGTGCCCCTGAAAAGGGTTTAGCACACTGCCTGACACACCCTAAATTAAACCAATACTACCTAGTGTCTTTCTCACCCCATCTAACAATGCTGTCTTTCTTTTCAAAATGCCCAGAGTTTTTGTCACATTTGCCATTTATATATTGCCTTTTCCCCCATGTTTGTATTTTTCTTTCCCATTAAAATTTGTTTACAGGTCCAAGGTTGTCCTCAGTGATATTTTATTCCATTGTGTGCTTAAGTAAAGCCATACCTTTTACCTCTTAAAATATATTAGATATGAAAAGCTTCCAAAGAAAAATAGATATATAGCATCAGAATTCTTTGAATAGAAAAGTACTGGGTCATGTAAGTGTCATTTTAAAATTTCAGTGGCTTAGGTTTTTAAAGGCTTTCTTTTCTTTTCTTTTTTTCTCTTGCCACTAAAGACTGTTACTGAATCCACTGCAAGTTTCCTGCTAATATGCTTTTGAACACTTAGGTCTTAGTTTTTTGTCTTAATAGGCCCCTAGTCCTATCCTTACCAGAAGTTTAATTCCCCCCCCCCAAGCTTCTTTATAGCTTCAGGGTGACTTTCTGAGTGACATATTCTATTTCCAGTGATAAAGGGCAGATCAGCACCAGTTGAAAGGGATAACTCTTGCTATTTTTTAAAGGTGGGTGGGTTTTTGTTGAACTGCCTTTTTTTTTTTTGAGAGTAAAACTTTCTTCTTCAGAACTCCCATTGATTTTCTGATATGTCAGTAATCACCTTTGGGTTGTCACCATTTTAGTAGCTCAGGGTCCATGTACATTTCTAAATCATTCATGTCTTATAAATCTCAGTATGAAATAAGCATCCATCCAATTTCCTTGCTTAGAATAGTCTGAGCTATATATTAGTTTGTCGTGATATAAATTATATCTTTATTGCTTACATTATTTTGATAAAATTAGATATCAAGGTTTTAATTTTCTTAAAGTTCACCTTGACTTTCCTTATATATAATGGAAGAGCGTTTTAAACTACTTCTCCTGTTCTGTTACTTTTTTATTAGTGCACATGATGTGGGCTTTCATGGCAATTCTTCTGGAAGGTGACTTTCCTTCAATAACAGAGATAAATGCTCTGGTACAAAAATGTTTCGGATGTCCTTGAAAGATTTAGAAATCTCTCAAGTTCAGGTAGCTTGAGACAGTGTCCAAAATAGAGTGTGGCATCAGTGAAGACCAGCCAGGCTGTTCTTCCACTAGATCAACCCACATTCTGGGAGAATTCCTCTTCAGGGTGACCTTATCTGGTGACCTTCAGGGCACAAAGGTCTAGAATTCTTACTTAGGTCACTATTTTTTCCATTGAGACTGTAAATTAAAGTGAAAAGGTTGAGAGAAGCCTTCTTCACGTGGGAGCCAGTGTCTTGTCAGCTCTATGCAGAATTCTGTTAAATGGATTAACTGTTTTTCCCATTTCTTCTCTCTCCACTTTTAACCTGTTATTCTGCTCAGGCTGAACCTGGTCATACGCTTTAGAAATGCCTGTTTGCAGGTTGACCTGGACCTTGAGCAGCAGTTAATGGGCAAAATAGGTCCAGGTTTCTGTTTTAGGGCTGATTGTGTTTGTGGTGGGAGTTTTGGGTTAACCAGACATAAGGCAGTGAGGGCTGAGTTGTAATGGCTCCAATTTGAAAGGCATTTCCCCCCATGTTATTTTTGTTTCCACATGATCCTTAAAGTATAATGTAAGAATTGAAAACTACGTGATTAAAATTTAATGATTCTTTTTTTTTAAATTTATTTATTTATAGCTGTGTTGGGTCTTCATTTCTGTGCGAGGGCTTTCTCTAGTTGCGGCGAGCGGGGGCCACTTTTCATCACGGTGCGCGGGCCTCTCACTGTCGTGGCCTCTCTTGGGGAGCACAGGCTTCAGACACGCAGGCTCAGTAGTTGTGGCTCATGGGCCCAGTTGCTCCGCAGCATGTGGGATCTTCCCAGACCAGGGCTCGAACCCGTGTCCCCTGCATTGGCAGGCAGATTCTCAACTGCTGCGCCACCAGGGAAGCCCCTAATATTTCTTTTTGACTATATTTGGTTTATAAGGGCAGCTGTAATAACTTAAAAGATTATAAATCCCTTTTTGTCCTGAAGGACACAGAATTAAATTGATCAAAATTCTGTTTGTGCTATACTTTTGTCTGTGCGTGGGCCCTCTTATTTCACTGCTGAATAATATTCAGTTGGTGAATGTATGACCATTTATTTATCTTCACATCTTCCTTGCTGTTTATCTTCCTTTGATAAGCACTGGAGTTGTTTTCTTTTTTTGCTTTAATGAACAGTGCTGCTATGACCTTTCCTCTTAGTGGCTCCTCACATTCTCCCTACTCTCTGTAACTCAGTGTTTGTATTTCTCAGGCAAGTACAATAAAAAATAAGTATATGGAGGGGAGGGGACTGATAGATTTGCCAACTCTTTTTGCCAAGGAAAGGCATTGAAAATAATCTGACAGAATTGCTATTATCATCATTTCCTGGATGCTTAGATACCCCAAAGTAGGATGCACATAACTTCAGAAGAGAAAATGAATACATTTCACTTCACCAAAAACTGGCTACATTTCTCATTGTGTTCTGATCAGGGAAAATTATTCCACAATGTCTAGTGAAGTGCTTGGAGCTTAGATCAGAGTCCGCTTATTTTCCCTACAGATATTAAGCATTCCTTGTACATTACTAATTTACTGAGCTCTGATTGTCCAAATGAGTTTTCTGATCAAAAAACTAATGGGCAGTGCCAAGTAATGAGAGTTAATAATAGGCTAGTGCCCCACCTCTGCCTCTGCCTAGTTCAGGGACCCCTGAGCCAATCTCTGGGCTTCATTTCCTTCATTTAAAAAAAAAGGAATGGTTAAGCTAGATGGGTTTCAAGATCTCCTCGGGTCCTTAAGGTTCCATACCGGTAGAACCCTGCTTACTGGGTTTCCACATTCTGCATGTGCCTGCTTCCCTAAGATGAGATTCCTCCGGGCGTAGGTTGTATCTTATTCACCGTTACCTCCTGGTCCTCCATACCCACAGCATCTACCATGTGGCATGGCACCATCCCCTCCCTCCAAAGAGACAAGTATTAATACAGCTAAACATGTTCCTTATCTTGAGGTCTCAGTTTAAATGTCACTTCTCTAGAGACGCCTTTCCTGATCACCTTCCCCATTTTATTCACATGGATGCTTTTTTTCTTTTCCCCATGGCATGGGTTACAGTTTTAAACAGTAGTTTTATCCTTTTGTTTGTTTAATCTCTCTACCACTAGGTTCCCCAAGTGCCTGTTTTGTGGACTCTCATAGTAGGCATTTATTAAATGTCTGAATCCATGCGTGTCTCATCCCCTATGTGAACATATGAAAACAGATAGCTTAGTGCATATGTCCTTTCTGTTTTCTGAACCTTTCTGATTTTTTTTTCCTCTGTCATCGAGAAATAATCCCTCCTCCCCACAGGTTGTGTCCTGTGTTGTGGTTCTGCATGTGTTCCCTTCTTTGCTAGACACTAAGTGGGAACTCCTTATCTGAGCCATCTGAGCCATCTTGAGTATCCAGCACAGAGCCCTGCATGTTACAGGATTTGCATATTAGAATGAATGTGAATGTCTTTGTCCTTAACACATGTTTATTTGAGGCGCATCTATTTTTTTCTGTGTCCTTTTAGTTGTGACTCAAGCCTCATTCGAAAGCTCCATCTCAAAGGATTCCTGATGCCTTTTCTTATGTAATGACCCTCCTTGTTTGCAGAGGCTCGTAGATGGCCACTTTGTAGTTGTCCAAATCACGCGGGTTTGTCATGCTGTCCGCAGTGATGTGTGTTTCTTCAGTTGAACTTTGGTTTTGCTTGCAGTCACTCCATTTAAGTGGCTTCTGGATTGTAAGCTGAGATCTTGCCGTTTTCCATCCTTAGCCCTTTGAGCATTTCCTTTCATGTTCACTTTAGCTATTTTCTTTTGAACAGTAAAGGTTAACAGATGAGGTAAGGATTGTTTTGCCCAGTGGTTCCTCTGGGAATGGGATGACTGCATCCTCCAGAGAGTAGATGTTTGGCTACCTTTCATAAGTATTGGAATACATTTAGAGGTATTTCTTGCCTTTTGAGGCATGAGTTTGTTGGATGCATAGAAAATGAGATGGGCTGCTTCTTTCAAGCCAGGTATTTACCAGTTAGTGTCTTGGGGTATTATTTGGGGACCCAGCTGAACTCTCACATGGGAGAGGGGATGAGGGTTCATTGAGCAGCAGAGATGAGAAGCTAGGAGGGAAAAAAGGGTTGGTAAGATAAGTACAAGACTGTCAAAGAAGTTTGGCCTCCCTGCTTTTCTTCCGATTCCCCCTACCTCACCCCCATTTTTCAGTGCTCTGGGATTTCCATCTTCAGTTATGCTTTACCCTTGTGCTCAAGTCTGTTTGGTAGGCTTGTAAGTAGTTTCTTTATCAGTATCAGTATGATACTTTATCAGTATGTTCAGGTAGGAATGCCTCATCAGCAGATGATACCAGAAAGTATTTGGCTTTGTAAAGTGGTTTTCTTGGTGTGGTATGGTACATACTAATCATCCTTAGGCTTAATTGTAGTTCATAGTTGTAGCTCTCTAAAATGGCCTAATCTCTTATATGTTTTAAAGAATGCTAAACATTTAACATTAATTACAGGTAACTGTCAGTATGTTGACCATGCTAATAAGACCCTATGTTATATGCTAGGCTCCGAGCAGATGCCTACCATGTACTTTAATTACTGATTATGGCAGGATATCTGTAGTGCATGGTTCTTAAGTCGGCATCTGAACATCACTGTCAACTGTTTAGCAAGAAAGTGTTTTGACTTGGTATGTGTTTAAACATTTTTATGTTAAACTTTACTCAGTCTATTACGTCTGCTGTTGGTGGTTTAAATATTTGGAACTTAGTATACGAGAGTTTTTGGTCTGCTTGCAGGTCAGTTTAAGGCAGATACTGGCCTTATTATTATTATTATTCTTTGGACCAAGTGAAGAAGGCACAGCCTGGCCTATATGCAGGACTTTTGTTTATTTGAATTTCCCGAGTTACAGTGATTGTGACAGCTTGACCTTAGCACAAATTAGAAATGTGCTGTTAGAAGAGGAGGGCAGAAAACAGTTCTATAGAAGGTTAGTGTCTTAAGAGCAATACTGTACATAGTATTTTACAATTTTTATAAGCTATTTTTTTCGTTTTAATCAAAGAATTTATTTAAAAAACAACCTGTATATAAGTATATATTAAAAGTATGATGAAAACAATGGAATAATATATATCAAGCTGTTATCTCTATGTCAGGTGGGGCAGGAGGGGTGGTTTTAGAGGAAGATTTGGGAGGGAGATTTAAATTTGAATGTGTAAGCTGTTGTTTTATCCATTAACTTATTTCTTATAAAAACTCTGTTTGCTAGGCGAAGTGGGAAAAATCTATACTTTATAGATGAGGAGAGTTACTAAGGTTAAAAATTTGTCACAGATCACAAACTACAATATTTGCCCCCTGCCCCCAATCAGTTCCTAGCCCTAACTTTGTTCGATGGCGAAAGCTTAAACTCCAGATTTCCCTCAAATGCTCCGTAGAATTGAGACTTGTCTTTTCTTGACCTTGGTTTACCTGGCCATCACTTAACTCTTCTGAAGAACTAAACTGAAGCCTTCATTTTAATACAGGTGGATGCAGTTTGTATCCATTTTAGGATATTCTGATATTTTAGGTATGGGAAATAGTAGCCATACTTGGGAATTGCTGTGTGTTATAATGATAATTTTGATTTGAGTACAGACTGATCCAGTGCACTCATTTCTGTAACCTTGGCCCTTAATGAAGAATATAATAAGAATCTTGACATGGGCCAACATAATTAATGGGAGCTAAGAGGTGTACCTCTTATCTGAAATTCACATATACTAGAGTTTAGCTTTTACAAGGTTATAGTAAACTGACCAAAAATATGAGAAAGTGATTATGCAAAGACCCATAAGGAGTCAGTGCTTAAAAACTTCCATTAAGTTGGAGGTATTTAGTATGTGGAAAACCATTTCCCCGGGTTTATTAGGCTGAAAGCATACCTTAAGAGTTTATAACAACCAGGCATCAAGGGGAGAACATAAATAATTGACAGTGTTTAAACCTCAGAATTTCAGATTCTGTTCGGTAAGTTCTCTATTGTTTGACTACTTTCTTGTTTTGGAATCTCATACTGGATTAGTAAACAAAAAAAATTTAATGCCAAGTGTTGGTCTGTTCCCAGTTCATGTTTTATAATACAGTCCTGGAAGAAGAGAGAATCGACCTAGGTTACATCCGAGGTTTAGCACAGTGGGCAGTATACCCTGCACATTTAGGAACTCATGCCCCTTGACCTTATTATAAAGATTGGACTCGAAGTTCATGAGGAGTTTTGTTTTTAAGGAAAGTTACCATGGATTTTGGGGGTGGTGGTGGAATCAATAGCATTAAAGTAATACTCTGCAGCCTAAAGATTGGCAGTTGATAAAGCATAATTTAATGTGCCCTATAAAACCCTTAATCTTTTAGTTCCCCTGGCTTTTTATTTTTTAGCTGTGGCTTTTAGTTAACGAGAAGAGGTGAAAACTGTAGTTTTCTCTTAGTCTCTGCAATTACTGAAACTTTCAATGCTGAGACAGTTCAGGAGATCCTCGGGGGAGACCATTATTTGGCATTGGGTGGTGGTATCTTCTGCTTTGTTCAGACCTCTATTTCTAGAGAATTCTTTATTTCTGGAGAATTGGAAAGAATGGTGAGTTAATTATCTTAGGACTTTAACCAAATTGTAATTTCTGTGATGTTGCCAAATGGTCCTAGGGACAGTTTTGCAGTTCTTTAAAGACTTACAGTGGAAACAAAATAGCAGCTTTGGGGCCATGGAAGAATACATTCAGCCTACCCTCTAGTGGTTCATTCCTTTAACCGCCTCCCAACGGGGGCATTCACCCCACTGGGAAAGCAGCCAGTCTTTAGGCAGGGCTTTCGCAGGCTCAGGGATCACCTTTGTCCCACTGCCTGCCCACTCTGCAGGTTTGAAGCAGGTTTTCATGGGAATCTATTTGGGTACACTGAAGGCAGCAGGGAAAGTGCAAAGTAAGACCTCTTTACGCTTCTGTTCTGTCCCTACTTACCCTCTATTCTATCTCCAAATATAATTCGTGGTATGTCATGAGACAGTGTTTAGAGATGATAACCTTGAAATTTGTTTATATTAATTCAAGGGCTTCTGGTATAATGCAAGGTAATTTTTATCTTTTTGTATATGGATCACTTGCCGCCTGCCCCAAATCCTGGGGATAAAGCACTTAATGTGTCCCTTCCCTTCTTTATGGTCTCAAAATATTTAATTAGGTCTGAATTAACTTTCTCCTCAGTCTCTGGAAGGGACAGGATATACTTAATTCTGTATGGACAAGATAGCTTTTAGTTAGTCCTAATCCAGAGTAGTATAACATGCCAAAATCGATCTCCTTTTAAGAGTGCTTTGAATGTATGTGGAAGACTTATTAGGATGTATAGTAACACGGAATTGATACTTTTTGTTTGTTTGTTTTTGGCCACGCCCTGTGGCATGCGGGATCTTAGTTGTCTGACCGGGGGTCGAACCCACACCCCTTGCATTGGAAGTATGGAGTCCTAACCACTGGACCGCCAGGGAAGTCCCGATGCCTATTTTTGCTTCTTTATTATGCTTAGTCCTTGGAATATTTCATAGATAATTAGCTCTAAAATTAAAGAACTTGAGTTTAGATGAACTTGATATGTCAAAAGTAGTTAAGATTAATTCATTCCACTCCAGGCCATCCTTAATGTATCTCTGTACTGTACCTACAGTGACATTTTCACGCATTTTACACTAGGCATTATTGTCTTTTCTATTCCCCCACCCACTTGCCAATATTGTAGTCTTCTGAAACTTTCCATTACCATAGTAGAAAGGCTGTGCGCCCTTCAGCATGTTTGACCTTTAGGCTGTGATGTTTTACTTGAGATCCAGCCCTTGCAGGGACTAGGACAGTCAGGCTGAAGAGAAAAGCTGGTACTGGGAGAACAGCAGAGAACATGCTCCATTTGAAGGGCAGCCTGCTGGCTCATAGCTCTGTGGGAATATGGCCTCTGTTGCCAATCTGTTTGTTTATTTTTTTAAAGAGAAGCTGGGAATTTTTTTTAATAAATGTGAAATCGCTAAGTTGGTAAAGTTTTATATGCTGGACACTACTAGTTAAAAAAAAAAAAGGACATTGAATAGACCAAATAACACATATTTGCAGAATAAATCCCCCCTCTGGCATCCAGTTGTGACTCTGGCCTGAAGATCTTGAGCGTTCATTGCCTGACTGCTTGTTTCCATCTATCTCTTGGCTTTCCTCCAAGAGGCATATGCATGATCATATGTGGTTACTAATGACTATATTTTTGGCACCTTTCCTTACTTCTTCTTTTAGATGTGATCCTGTAACCTCTTAATGACTTTGTGCATGAATTAAGCGAAGTCCATTGTTGCCTTTATTCTTGGTGTTATTTACTCTGATCATCTGACTTAGCCATGTACTTGAATGCGTTATACCTTAATTAGAAAGACTTCTGACTTCCTACCCCAGATTTTCTTCCTGCTGGTCAGAGCCACTGTTGGGTATTATTCACCATGCCATTGGTATATGATGAACTGTATACCACGAAGAATGTCAGAAGTGGCCACCTGGCTGTTGTCATTTCTGTTGGCCATGTTGAGTAGGTCTTAGTTAATGTGTAGCCAACCTTGACAGATAAATAAGAGGATTCATTTGTTTGCGTTTTGGTCCGTTCTTAAATGTAGGAAACCAATCGTTTTTAGTCTCAGCAAGTCAAGAGATGGGTCATTTTCAATTAGAACAAGAAGTTACTTTGGTGAAATACTGCTTTGTCTTGGCCAGTGATGCATAGTGATTGTTCTTTCTTGATCTGATGGCAGTGAAATTCACTCTAATGACTGTTCCAATGCAGTGAAAGTTTTGTCCAGTCTTAATTTACTACTCCTGCTTCTACCTCAGTGATTCCCTTCCTCTGTTCTTGCTCTTCTTGAAATACAGACCGAAGAATAGTATCCTGATTCCTCAACTTACTTCCAAGGGCTGCACTCCCCTGACCTTTGCTGTGAATCTTGGGTTTTAGCCTGAGACAAGGTGGCTTTAAAAAGCATGCTTGAGGGGGCTTCCCTGGTGGCGCAGTAGTTGAGAGTCTGCCTGCCGATGCAGGGGACACGGGTTCGTGCCCCGGTCCGGGAGGATCCCACATGCCGCGGAGCGGCTGGGCCTGTGAGCCATGGCCGCTGAGCCTGCGCGAACGGAGCCTGTGCTCCGCAACGGGAGAGGCCACAACAGTGAGAGGGGCCCGCGTACCTAAAAAAAAAAAAAAAAAAGCATGCTTGAGCAGGGCTAAGGGTATAGAAAATCACATTTTTAAACCATTCTACTTCCCTTATATTGATGATTCTCAAGCAGAGATTGGCAATCAAAATCAAGTCAAGAAACTCTTTAAAATATGTCTTAGAGCGTACTCGAGTAAATTTCCACTCTCTTTACAGAAAGTGAAAAATTTGGGTTTGGGGCCATAGGCTCAAGGATGGCTTGAGAATCTCTCTTTTTTTTTGTTTTTTTTAAATCTATCTGAGATTAAAGTAGTAGATGATGGTAAAAATTTCTTTCCTTTTAGGTTGATCTGAAAGAGATTGCAGTCATAACTGCTCTGGACTAGGATGTTGCTTGTTACATAGCAGGTACTTTCTGAAAGTCTTGTCAGTGGTAAAATACAGTGCATTTCCTGCTAAGCAATTTATGTGTTAAATCTACTGTACTGAGAGAATTCTTTTAAAGAAACTTGCTCTTTATATGGGATAAAAGTATAGCAGGAAGTGGGTACCAAGAAACTCCTAGCAGTCCTAAATCAGGAAAACTTTTCAGCTTGTGATTGTAATTTCAAATTTTCATAATGCAGAAATCCAGTTTAATGTTGAAATGGGAAAGCTGTGTACAATCTCCTGTTACCCTCTAGCATTTTAAACATTGGGAAGCAAGATGCTTCATTTCTGCTCAAATATATGTTCAGGCTCAGATGTTTAAGTTAGCAGTGGTAGTTTCCATGGCAGCAGTGACTTTGCCCTTTTATCTTTTTCTTCGACAGCTCAATATTTAGCATAGGTTGTCCAGAGGGATTATTATTCCTGGCTTTGTGTTCTTAAAGACTTTTTTGGGAGCCTTTGACTTCTCTGGGTGCAGGTGTGTTCCAGAGAAGCTCCCTGAGAGGTGGAATATGAGTCTGTTTTGTATACCCTTGTTTTCTTAGCATCTTGCACAGTATGCCTGTCATATCCAGTGAATCAGAGATGTTGCTTCTCTCTCCTGGGTGGCTTCTTCTGTACTCGCAGCTTCCTGAGACCTTGGCTGTGCTGGAAGAGAGGTGTTAACTCCCCAAGTGGTCTTGGTTTTTCACATTGGTGGTGAAGTTTGCTTTTTTAAACTGTGATGTGATGACAATGGACCACTCCTATATTCTCCTCTCTTCCTTCCTGAGGCTTGTGTTGTTTTAAACAAAGGCTTGTAGCTAGGATTTTTTTTTTTTTTTTTTTTTAAAGCTGATTCAGCTTAACGCTTGAGCTCAAAATATAAGAATTAGTAGGTGTATCTGGAAAGGTGTGTCTGGAAAGGGATGTGTGCATATGTTAGTGGTGGGGAATGACAGCATACTATACGTCTGCCTTCCTTCCCCTTCATTATCAACCTGCGGTGACTTTGGCTCCTCCAGGTATGTAGAGTTGCAATAGAAGGTTTCCTGCATGGCAGGGAATATAAAACCACGTGAAAAATTCCATAAATAAATGGGATTTTTTTTTTTTTTTACTTGTCACCTTGAATTGCACTTCACAGCATTGATGCTCTTTCTTTTATGGATCTCTGTGCACATTTATTGCTGAAGAGACAAAGGTGAGTGTAGGCTAATAGGAGCACAGAGGAGGAGTGTCTGGCTCAACTGAGTGGTTCACAGAAGCCTTCCTGGAGGCGTTGTGCCTCCTTTTCATGTGCTGAGGATGTTTCCATTACCAGGAGAAGAAAGGTAGTGAGGCTCTTGCTGGTGGAGAAAAGACCGTGAGTAACAGTGGGAAGCAGCCTGTGTGTGGGAGGAACCGCTGGGAGATTGTTCGAGCCTCATGTGTGCAACGTGGAGGGGTGGGCGTGGAGCGGTGGGCATGCCCGTGGAGGGGGAGGTGGGAACCAGGTCAAGTCCGATGATGCCTCACTGCAGGCTGAGACGTTACTCTGTATGCAATGTGGGGTCAGTGAAGGCCTGAAAAAGAGAAATGGTCCTGGGATGCTGACTGTTTTTAGGTAGATCACTGTAGCAGTGGAATGGAGGATGGATTGGAGAAGGGACAAACCTGGAAGCAGAGATCAGGTAGGAGGCTTCAGATGGAGTCTCAGCGCTGGTTACAAATCCCAGTTTCTCTACTTAATAGCTGTATAGTTTTGAAATCCTTATTTGTAAATGGAAACTAATGTATATAGCTCATAGTGCACAAGGTGATTAAATGGGATTTTGTCTGTAAAATATGAAGCTTCAGGCCTTGCCCAGAATAAGGAATCAAGGAATGCTACTTTTCCTTCCTCACTTTTCCCTACTCTCTTTCAGTCATAGGATTCATTAAATTCTACTACAAGAGGCAGTCAGATCATCTTTCCTGTAGCAAAAGATACCCAGATCCTTCGGAGAGTTCAGGAGGATGCCTTTTGTATTTTTCTTTTAATTAAACATGATCTTAAAACCAACATTAGTGCAGTCTTAGAAAATGTGTAAATTCAGGTCATTTTGAAAATCATGATAGGAGAAAGATGGTAGGAGGCCATACAGTTGTGTGTGGATGTATATGGATCATTGCCCTGATTTGTGAATTGTAGCAACTGTGACACTATGCAGAACATCTTAGTGTGCAGATTATCGATCTAGCATACAATCATGGATGAGACTTCTGCGTTCTTTTTCTGCCTTGTATTGTAAATAATAAATCTGAATTTAAATAGAAGATGCTTATGTCATCCTTGGAGTTCTTAGCAAAAGGAACAGTGAGGTAGCAGTTTCTAATCTTAAATACTAAAATTCCAAGAGGCTGAGCAGCTGATGATGAGAAGATTGAATTGGGGAGGATGGAAGGCATGTGTACTCTTCTGTGCGTTGGGTGCGGGGTTTTACTCTTTAAAGTAAGGTAAATTAAAATAGACAAGGCTGTAATTCCGATGTGGAACATTTAGGCTATTGGCATCCTTTGTACTTAAATATAGTATTTGGAGGTCAGGGGTCGAAAATTGCAGCATTTTAAGTAAAAATTCTAATCCTCCTTAGTCACCATTTGTGACCATGTGCTAAATGTAGTTTAACATAGCATGTGCTTCAGGGGCCCTACACAGGAGTTGACAGTCATGATTGGGCAGTCTGCATACTTCACTTTCTGTCCGGTGTTCCCTTTTCAAGTTAAGAAGCTCCCAACACAGCTCTGCACCCTGTTGCCCATTGAGACATGGAAACAAAACAAAACAACTATGCCTTAACCTAAAAGACAGATGAGCAAGTTCTCTATGCCAACACTTTAAGGTGCATCTTCCTTTGCCCAGCAATAATGATAATAGCACTTCAGAATTTGTAAAGTGCTTTGACATATCTGTCTAAATTATATGCATATAATTGAAGCTTTTATAGAGAACAGGCCCCTTTACCTCCTCTCCCTCTTACCAGAGTGGAAATAATTCAAAGGCTAGATGTGTGGGGTTTTTTCTTTGTTAAAATATAGCCTGTGGTTACACGTGCCCCCTTTCCCAACTTCAACCTATGGGTGATGGAGATTGCTTCTCTTCAACTTTTGGAACTATGCATGTACATACACAAATAGGTTCTGTATACATATATATGCTCACACCCTTGCTTCATTGTTCATTTATACAATGGGGGAACTTGCCTCAATGCACTTTTAAAGATCCTTAACTGTTTATTTAAAATATGCTTTACCTTAGTGATAAGAAGGTAATTTGCAAAGTGGGAAGTCTGACAGAAGTTGAAGTGACAGTCATTGACAGGGAACCCAAGCACCTTAACTCCTTTTTTCCTGTTAGAGAGGTATCCAAGATCTGGGATTGGGTGTGTATGCCCACTATGGATATAAGCAGGCAAGGTCTGAGGCTAAGAAAGACCTTACCCTCATCTGTAGTGTATCGCATTAATTTTCTTTTTCTTTTTAAACATTAACTCTTATTTTTTTCTTAGTTTTTCTTTTTTTTTTTTGGTAATGAAAAGCATCACTCGAGATAGATTCATTTATTTTGTGAAGGTAACACAAGTATGCACCATGGCCATGTGAAAAGAACTTAAAGAGTCTTGTTTTCTGTGTCTTAAAATGCACACTTCCCAACACTTTAGAATGCTGATCCCTGGAAAGGGGTGAATCCATACGCTGAGAATCTTTTTCTTTTTCTTTTTTTTTTTTGCGGTACGTGGGCCTCTCACTGTTGTGGCCTCTCCCGTTGCGGAGCACAGGCTCCGGACGCGCAGGCTCAGCGGCCATGGCTCACGGGCCTAGCCGCTCCACGGCATGTGGGATCTTCCCGGACCGGGGCATGAACCCATGTCCCCTGTATCGGCAGGTGGACTCTCAACCACTGCGCCACCAGGGAAGCCCTTTCTTTTTTTTAAATTAATTTTTATTGGAGTATAGTTGCTTTACAATGTTGTGTTAGTTTCTGCTATACAGGAAAGTGAATCAGCTATACGTATACATATATACACTTTTTAGATTTCCTTCCCATGATTTCCTTCCCATATATACACATATATACGTATACATATATACACTTTTTAGATTTCCTTCCCATGATTTAGGTCACTAAATCATTAGGTCATTTAGATCATTGAGTAGAATTCCCTGTGCTATGCAGTAGGTTCTCATTAGTTATCTGTTTTGTACCTAGTAGTGTATATATAAACATTAACTCTTACACACATTTCTAGGCAGCAGATTAACCAGAAATTTCCTTGTGATTCTCTCCTTTAGGCCCCCTCCCCCAATTGGAATCACTAGAAGTTAAAATAACACTTTGATTGCCAATCCTTGCCCCCTCTTGAAATGTAGTTAATAACCATAAGCTTAATTACCATAAGAAGTCACAGATGTATGTAGCTTGTTTTTTCTAGCTGCCATGTAGCTTTTAAAGAAAGCCATCTTTTGGGGAGGAGGGGAAGAGATGGACCAAAGGAAATAAAGTATCTTTCTTAGTGTGAATCATGTTTTTTAAGATGCTCCAACTTTCTGTACTAAATAATTTGTAGTCATGTTTCTAAATCAAACGCAGTTATCTCTTGGGAGTCTCAGGACTTTAAACATCAACTGAAAAGAAAAATACATTTCATAGGTGAATACCAGTGAAATGTTCTACATTTCAGAGAGGAAAGGAGCTGGCCCTCTGTGTTGATCAAGGTTTACACTCTCACAGTCCTTCCGTGGATGGGGGAGAGCCCCTTGTTCTATGCTCCACAATGCATTAATGAACTACAAGATTTTATATGTCCTAGGGTAGCGTCTCTTAATTTCAGTTTCTTTGAAGTTCAGTAGAAATATTTGTAGCCCCTCAGCGTTATTAAGGAAATATGCCTTCTTCTGTTGACATTTTATTTTGTTCACTTTATTTTGGTATAAGCTACTTGGGGTTAAACACTAACTATAGTTTTTAGTTTTCTGTGTGATGACAGTTAAGAGTAAAATAACCTTAGTGGCCAGATGGAGTATTGTGGCCCTTTATAACACTTCTGAGTTAAAAAAAAACAACAATATTCGTGACCATAAACCTTCCTTGTCTTTTATACTCCCTTTAAGACTAGGCATACTTGCTGTTTTGGAGCTCAAATATGACAGTATTCTACTGTCTGTATCCTACAGAGGAGCTATGTTTTTAACCTACCTAATGAAAACACTCAACTAGTGGGATTAATTTGAGGATTTCCAATCAATCTTTCACAATTTGTACTACCCTGAGGGGGTTCCTGTTAGCTGTGACTTTTGTAGAAGAATGTGAAGTTAATCCAATTTCTATGTTGATTACTATTTTAACTGTCTTAATTTAGCAATTCAAATTTATCTGCCTATACCAAACAAGAACTCTGCTACAAAACTGTGGGAGTAGTTGATTTTATTCTTATTATGCTCATAACCTATTTTAGGTTCTACAGACAAATAATGGCATGGAAATTAATAATGCCCACTGAGGTTGGAATGATTCATCACTAGATGGTAGTGTATTCTAGCCTATAACCAAGATTGAGTTAACCCCTGGCTTAACCTTGACTATGGTGGAGGTGTGTAAATGACCCTGTTGAAGAATATGGATTTTAAAGTTTAATTACACTTCACAAAAATGTAACTTATTCTCGTTATCTTCATCTACTTTGTCTTTCACCTATTGGGGTGAACTTTGAGATTTCTTTTTATTTTGAATCTGACAGCTTTAAGGGGCTGTCGTAGGTTACAAAGCCAATTTCTGACATGCTATACTCTTAGTAAGTAGTTTCATCTTTTAAGTTATTCTGAGTTTTTAAAAATTTTGCATTTTCTATTAAATGAATCACTTGCTTAATTCTTTAAAGAATCCATAGATAAAGTGGATAACTCTTGATTTAATATTATAAACCCAGATTTTCATATATTGGGTTTTCTTAAGGAGATCCCCCCCACCCCCAAAATAAGACATAACTTTCTATAGAAGTTTAATCCCTTTCTTAATCGTCATGTATTCCTAGTGCCCAGAAAGTAATAAATGAGTTGGTTTGTTTGAATGTGAACAGTTAGAATCTAAACCAGTTTCTTGATAATGAATTTAAATAGTTTACTGATGTAATTATAGTAAGTACTATAGTAAGTAATATGTTTCCTCCTGCCTAAGTCCACTTCTCACCCTGATCGGGGTCACTGTCATTCTACATCTTGGTTACTGCAATTATTTCTTGATTGATCTTCTTGTTTCCACAGTTGCTTAGTTTTTCCACACAACCATATCCAGTTTATTTTCACAATAGCCACGTGCTACTGTTTTTGCTCAAAACCTTTCTGTGGTTTCCTTTCTTTTTATGGTGACCTCTGATGGGGTTTAGGACACACTACCCCAAAGTACGGTACCTTGGCGTATTGACTATCTTAAGCTGAAGAAGTTTGAGAAAACTGCAGAAGCAGAAAGGTTATTCTGACCGTCTCTCTCTCTCTTCTTCCCTGAAACAGGTAATAAAATTCCCATGTGGAAGGTACCTTCCCTGTACCAGGAGGAAGGAAAACATTCCTATCACCCGTACAGGGATTTGGGACCTGGAAATCTGTATATGAGCAAACCTTATTAAACTAACCCATATCTTTTTAGTTTAATCCTTATCACTTACGACCCCCAGCCCAAACCCCTTTGTCTTGTCAATTCTTCACAACTTTATTGTTTATTTATCTAAAAGGTATATAAACTTTCTGCTCAGATCGCTTCTTTGGATCTTCATTCTCTTGTGAAGATTCCCATATATATGCACAAATTCGATAAAATTTGTATGCTTTTCTCCTGTTAGTTTGTCTTTGTCAGTTTAATTTGCAGACCCAGCCAGAACCCTAAGGGTGTTGAAGAAAACTTTTTCCTCCCCTGCACCTCCAAGATCCTATGTGGTCTGGCCTTATACCTCTTAGACTCATCTCCCTCTGGCCTCCTCCTAGCTTCACCCTAGCTGGTCTCTGCCTGGAGTGCTTCTCTTCTAGATATCCCTATGGGGATGTATTTATTTACTTTTAAATCTGTAACAAATAACCATGAACACTTGGTGCTTAAAAAAACACAGATTTATTATCTTACAGTTCTGAAGGGCAGAGTCCCCTGATGTGGGTCTCCTGGGCTGTCATCAAGGTATTGGCAGGGCTGCATTCCATCTGGAGATGCTAGGGGAGAATCTGTTTCCTTGCCTTTTTCAGCTTCTGGAGGCTGCCCACATTCTTTGGTTGATGGCTCCCTTCCATCTTCAAAGCTGGTGACTGTGGGTTGAGTCTTTTTCAGGTTGTACCACTCTGACACTGACTCTCCAGCC
This sequence comes from Globicephala melas, assembly GCF_963455315.2. Lineage (NCBI taxonomy): Eukaryota > Metazoa > Chordata > Mammalia > Artiodactyla > Delphinidae > Globicephala > Globicephala melas. The sequence continues at coordinate 72,470,320 of NC_083319.1, read as the reverse complement.
TCCCTCTTCCATTCATGTGGACTCTTCTGATTACACTGAGCCCACCTGGATAATCCAGGATAATCTTCCCATCTCAAGGTCATCTGATGAGCAACCTTAATTCCATCTGTATCTTAATTCCCTTGTCATGTAACGTAACATGTTCAAAGATTTCAGAGTTTAGGATGTGGGCATCTAAGGTGAGCCGTTATTCTGCCTACCACAAGGGCTGGCTTAACTGTCCTTTAAATCTTGGCCGAAAGCTCACCTTCTCAGTGAGATCTGCTGTTTAATACTGGAAAGTATCCATCCTCCATCTCCACATTTTCAGCACTCTTACTCTGCTCTACATTTTCTTTTATTCCAAAGCACACTTATTTCTAGCTAATGCACTGTTTTATACATGTGTACACCTATTGCAGATGTACACTCCAGGGTATTTCTTCATTGCTGTATCTCAAGTACCTAGGACAGTCCTTAGTTCATGGGAGTTGTGAACAGATGTTTGGTGGATGAATGGATGAGTGAACTGAGTGTGAAGATTAAGCCAGTCTTCTTCACTGGATCTTTGTTTTCCTGTTGCCCAGCATAGAAGCCAGATACGGACCTAGAATGAAGGAAGGGACTTGGGACCGACCCCCTAAACTCACTTGCTTTACTCTCTAACTGCAAAGCTTTTAATTCTGCCAGCTCTAGAACTACAAAACCTCAGAAAGACTGGCGTCAGAAAGACTGTGCAGTTTGCCTGTAGGAGCCATAAAGGGCTAAGAGACAGAGAAATGTTAACATTCACTGCCAGAGAACATTCTCCCTGTGACTTCTGCAGCTGTTTGGTGCAGTGTCTCTGGCAGCTCTTGGACCCTTGTTAGCCCCAAGGCCAAAAATCTGAGCTTGACAAGGCTGAGGAATCCTTGGAGCTGGTGAGGCAGCTAAAATGGTATGGGGGGGTAGGATGGGGAGTTGACAGGGATTCCAGGATTGAGGAGCTCTCTTGAAGTTTAAAGCCACAAATGTTTATTACTTTAGGAATGACAAAGCAAAGTGAAGAGGCTTAAAGAAAACAAACTAATGGCTTATTCTTAGAGCTGACATGTCTGCCCCATGAGTGCTTGGTTGACTCTTCTGTTGTTTTAATTCAGTAAAGCCAAATTTTATCCTGAAAATGCCACTTTAGTGATTTAAATGGGAAAGATAAAACATTCTGTAGGAATGGTGTCTGCTAGACAGATGACCCCCCTGCTGCTTACCCAGCTCTCATTTGTGAGCTCTCATTACTCACTTCACTGAGTATTTCGAGAGCTTTAGCTACTTGCCTTGAGTTCCTCAAAGGAAGATGCCTTTTGGCCAAGGCTGCTGTCTTTATCTTAGTGGGTTCTGCTCTTAAACTTTAAGACAAGTTGCTTCCTTTCATCTTGTGACTTGGCCTTTAGAGAGGTTTGATGTCATCTGAGGGAAGGCTTTGCACTATACTGATTCTGCCCCGGTTCTGTGTTGCTCAAGGCATTGAGAACCCTCTAGCTGTAAATAAGTATCCAGACCAAGGTCACTTTATCCAGGCCAGACCTTTTGAGTGTGAGAGATGCTTGCCCTTTCCCCTAGCTATGATTCTTTTTAGAGATGTTACCTTTTGTGTTTGCTTATTACATTTTCTAGTTTCTATCAAATTAAAACCATTTGAGATCCACAGCTTAATTACGATGTTTTTAAATACCTTTGAGTTAAAATTTAATTTTTTCACATTTACCTGTACTTCTGCTGTTTTCTTGAAGTTAGACCCAGATTCCAGATGCCACAGCTCCATAACCCTGCTGGACAGAGGGTTACCATGTTTTTGGATTTGTCTTGGCTTCCGACTTTTTTGTCGTGGGCATATGGTCATAATAGGCTCTTGAAATAACAATCCACAACTGATCACTCAAAAGGTAGTTTCCTTTTTTGTGCCATTGAACAAGAATTTGGATTTCAGTGGGTGAGGGTGGCTGATGGAGTGTGCCAAAAAATGAAAATATGCTTTCCTGATTATCGATGGTTTGAAGTACTTGAAGTGAGATAGAAGAACAAGCTACCAAGTTTGCATGTTATTTAGAAAGGTGATTGCCCTTTCAAGCTCCAGTTTTTTAAAAAAGGAACTACTCTTGTCCTTACATCTGTTTTTGAATGCTTAGTCTGTACAAACCCCTGAAATGGAAGTGGGATAGGTATGACTGAGGGCCTTCCAGGCAGCTGGAACTGCATGAGCAAAGCCAGAAGAATGTATGGTTTTCAGTGCCCTGTGATTGCATGAAGGACAAGGAGCAGTTCAGATTTTCAGATGCTTGAATAAGTGGGCTGGTAAAAGCAGTTGTAGAGGATCTCAGATGTTTATACTCTTAATAATATAAGTAGTTTGCACTTTATTTGATAGGCAGCAGAGAGCTGTTGAGAGTTGAGGAAAATCTACCTGGGAAGAGTGTAAAGTGGGGATTAGGATGATGGAGGGACCTTTTGGGAGGCTGTAATTTGGTGGTCCAGGTAAGAGATGAGGGCCCAGATCAGGATGGTATACGTCACAGTGGACAGACAGGCTGGTGCAGATAGGCAGGCCTCACCAGGGTATGTGCAGTGACCCTTTCAGCAGTCCTGCTGTGACTTTAAACCAGAGATCTGATCCCTGAATCAGGTGGATTCTAGGTCTTGGAAACCTTTTTTTCCCCTTGCAGACAGTGTACTTAATGAGAATTCTCAGACTATATTTAGTATGTTTTTGATTAGCCATCTGTCTTGTTTGGTGGCTGTCTGAAGGAGGTTTGAAAATAGGAAAGAAGCTGATTACTTTAGTTTTCAGAATTTTTTATTAGGAAGTTTGGAAAATAGAGACTTTTCTTTTTCTCTTCATGTGACCAGGAAACTGTTAGTCCCAGCTATAAGCAGTCAAGCAGTAGCATTGGTTTCCTAAAATCCATTATTGTAAGAAACTTAAGATATGAAAGTACATAGAGGGCCATTTAAGTAAAAAAGGAAAAAAATTCCATTTTAAAAGTCTTTATAGAAATTTGGAAGTAAGCTATGAGTGAAAACATAAAGGCCACTTCCTCGCCTGTCCTCCACTCCCTTCAAAATCCATGCTCCCACCAAACTAACAACTCATCATTATCTCTCGGAACCCAGGGAAAGTTTAGAATATTCTAGACTGATCTGTGCTCAAGTGTCTTTTCATAAATTATTTCATGGAGAATAACAAGAGTTAGTCTCAGTTGACACAATTGATGTCTAAATTAAGAGGCGAACATATATTGAGACATTTTTTTTTTAAGCTTTAAAATTAATGGTTCTTTGTTGCTGGAATATGGCCTTTTATTTTCCTTCCAAAGAGTTTCAGAGCCAGTAGAATCTATAAATAGTGCACAGCCTGGTTGTCTGTGGTAGATTGAGTAGAGCAGAATTGCCTGTCCTTAAGCGAAGGGGAAGTAGCTTTACATTTTTAGTAACTGAATTGTTGGCCAGCATAAAGGTAAGGGCCATGTGAGCAACTTATTTATAACTTCCCATAAAGGTATGTGTCTGCCTCAAGCAGAGAAACTGTCTGGGGTGCTTGAAATGTAAAAGTGCAGTAGAATCATTTTCCATACACAGCCTTCCTAGCTAGTTGGTGCAATAAAGTGATTGTTCGCATCCCTGGGGCTTTCAGAAAGAGGGGTGTCAATAGATTAGCTCATTAGCGTCCGCTTCCTGTGGAATGGAAGGGATGAGGCGATTAAATTCGAATCTGTGGTTTTATGTAGTGAAGAATGTTTAGGTATTAACTCCTGAGGGTATGGAGGACATAAATTTAAGCTTGGTTTAACCTGTTAGGTGTGGTCCTCCTAACTGTTCTACCCATGTAGTCTAACCACAATTAGGTTCTTGTCAAAATACTTGATGGCTATGAAAGCACTTTATTTTTTCACAGGTTCAGTTCAACTGTGTGTTCTTTTTTTTTTTTTTTTTAAATAAAGGACATAGAATCAGACTGAATTCCCTGGTAACAGTGGGAGAAGGGAAGAAGAGTAAAACATTTTCATGGCATCCCGTAAAGTGTATGTTAAACCCTTTAGATAGATGCCGGAAAATGGAATCTGTTGTCACATGTTACAAATTTCATCGCACTTGCCTCAAGAGTAAATAACGTACAGCCAGGTTTAACTCTAAGGATGAAATTTTTATAATCATAAATATGCACATAAAAGACATTTTCAGCCCTCCTTTGTTACTTATTTATTTTCATAGACCGAGTTTTTCTGAATATTATGTTGACCATTTAAAGCATCTGCGTATATGGCTAAAATGTAAACCTTGGCTTTTGTGCCAGTATTGTGGCTCTGTTTAGTATTTGGGCAAGTTGTAATAAGTGGTAAATGGCCCATTAACTATATTGGAGGCCTCATAGCAACACTCATTTCAAATTGTGCTGGGTTTACAATTTACATATTAAAAAATGTTCACTTGATTTCGTTCAGGGACAAAGCTGACATCCTATATAAACATTGCTTCAAACGATCCTATTTATTGGTCCAGTTATTTCAATTGAAGGATGCTGGTTTACTGCCTCTTAGTATATGTGAACAATTCTCAGCAAAACTGTTAGAGATCCTTTGACTATAGTGGCAGAAAAATCTCACAGGGTTTTGATTCACTTTTAATTTTAAGTCCCAGGATTAAGGATCATTTATTTATAGTATAATGTGACAGTGTGGGCAAATATAGCTTCTCTTAATGCCCTTTTGATATTTTGGGGAAAGAGTGCTTTTATGCAAAGCATTCACTAATGACTGCCTTTTCTCACTCTAAATATAATTTCATTCACATTTCCTCCCTTCTCTCACATCCTTAAGAGATAGGACAGCATGCAGCGTTTTGCTTCATTTTATTATTTAAAAAAAATTTTTTTAAGATGTGGTTTAAGGTAGTTCTTTAGGATAGATGCCAAGGTAACTAGTTAATACTGTTTTAAAATCAGGCTCTTAATTAAAAATGCTTAATTTGTGCAAGAAAACTACATGTTAAAATGAATTTGGAAAGATTAGATTGGAATTGCCTCAAATTCAATTAAGCCACACTGCATGGACGTGCTGGGAATATCAATACAATCACTGTAAATTTTGTACAAACTGATTTGTTGCATTATCTTGCTCATCTAACATACGGTACTTTTTGTGTCCATATTGCAGACGGCAACTCCAAACTAACATGGCAGTCAGACTGTGTGATGTGGCTTCTCTGCTTAGAAGTGGTTCGTGGGCAGCAGAGCCTTGGACCGGGGTCTGTGGGATTTTTCTTAAATTCTGTAGGCTACTTTTTTTTAGCATGTTGCAGGAGTGCTGAGGCCATACCAAACACTTGAACTTTTCATTTGGCGTACTAATTATTCTTACATTTAACCTATTGTGGTATGGCCATCATTAGGATGTAAAGCACATTGCAATTTTAGTGGTACATGTAGCATCAGAACCTGCTTTTGTATGTAACTTTTTATTATCTTATTTAGGATTTAGTACAGCCTCAAAAGAGTGACAAGCTTTTTTAAAAAAAAAAAAAGTTTTGGTATGGTCTGAATACTAAGTTACCGTAATTCTTTACATTCTGTTTACTATGTATTTTTTTGGTTACTAAATTTTGAAGTTATTTATAATTCCTGATGCTTAAAAAAAATGTCGAAATTGTAAATCTGGCTGAAAATTATTTGCCCAGTAACTGTTGAAAGAGTTTGCATTCTGTGAACAGTTGTGTTGAGCCTATCAATGGAATATGCATTATTTGTAAAATATAGCACATTAGTATCATTTTATTCTGAGCAGATGGTCCTATAGCTGAGAGATGCTGTAATTTTCAGCGCACACAGCCTACTGCAGCTGTTCACTTGAATGTTGGCTTAGGAGCTCATTCTTGCCACCTGAACATGGAAATAAATGTGCAATTAAGTGAGGAGTGTTTGTTGTCCTTGCTAAATCCTGCTAATTTCTGTCAATGAACGCTTATATATTTCAAATGCCATCCCAGTGAGCTTTAGTCCGAATCTCTTATTTGGGTCTCATATAGTCTCCACATATACCCTAAGGTTTGAATAGTGATTTGTTTTAATTGGCCTTGGCCACTCTCATCTTGTAGCTCATTGTTTTCCTAACTGCTGGGCAGAGGTTAATCCCACAAGCATTTTGCTGTGGAAAGAGTGACCCATGGCTAATATTCTATAAAGTGAAACAGTTATGGTTTATTAGGAAATCTGAAACCTCCTTTCTCAGTGTCAGATAAATTTGTTAATTATAATAAAATGCATATCTTGAATTGTTTCGGGTTTTTTAAAATATAGATTTCCAAAGGTTCCTTTATTTTCCTTCCCCCCCCCACCCCCAAAGTATTCTCTGAAAATACTTGCTCAAGAGAGGTAGCTTGCAGTTTGCAGAGTAAACAACCCATTTCTTTGAAAAGGAGATGAAGTTATGGAAGGGTTATAGGTGGTTTGGTATTTCATAGATAGCCTGGATTTTTGTCTCCTATTTTTTATCCTGATAACACTGATTCTTGTCCAGTCTGACCAGTCTCAATCTGTCCTATGCTGGCTTCTTTTATAAATATCTCTTGGCAGTAGAGATTTCTTCCTATTGCTTATCCACGGTTGTGCCCTTTTATTTTTCTTAGGCAATATGCTTTTAAAAGACTTTTTTTCTCTTTTCTTGTAACAGTCTTTGCCTCTACTTTGCTTTTTTTATTTTACCTCAGATTCTTTGCCTTTTATATGTTAAAACTTCCCTAAAACTAGCATCCTATCTATTCAAAATTGTCAATTTTGAGAAGTACTTCTTTGTGGAGCTGAGAGATGGATGAAGTATGAAGGATAATCCTTTCAGTGATGCTTTGATTTTTTTGGATTCCCCTACAAGCTTGGCTGTCCAAAGTAGATAGCTATTGGAGGATGGTTTTAGAGAATTTGGGGCTGTGGTTTGTAGCTCTGTTGCTCAAAGAGCATAGGATTGGTTTTTAGGAAACTAGATCCAAATTTGCTTACTAAGTGATTTTTAGAGTAGCCTGAAGAGTTTGAGGCCAATTCCCCCAACTCTGCTATTTATTCTGTATCTGGAGTTTATAGATACCTTATCACTTGCATTTTCAACAGGCTTACATGCTCAAATGAAAATTCCTTGGGCTCGTCTGTTTGCAAAAGTTGATATATTTACATTGTTGTTTGGTGGACTGGATAGGGATTTTTTTATTTTTATTTTTCCTTTAAAGTCAGAGTCAAGGCAAAATATCATTTTGAATTGTTTGGGGATTTTATTTTGACGCTGTAGGTCAGCTACCTTGTTGGTGATCTTTAGCTGCCAAGGTTGACAAGAATGGCTTGTTAGATTCTACAAGGTACACTAAGTACTCAGTTTATTATTCCCCAAGTTATCCTACAAACCCTTTTGACGCCCTAACATATAACATTTGCTATTTTCTTATTTCTTACCAACGATAGAGGTATAAGATATTGTCAATTAAAAACATTTTCAATATGTAACCAAAACAGTACATGTTGACAAATTTATATTTTTTTAAAGTACTCTTGCTTCTTGATTTTAAGTTAATGGATGTGTCAGTTTTAGAATATTTGAACTTTTAGGCTAACTGAATATCTCTGCAAAGTTAGGTAGACCATTTTTGGGGGCTTGTTTTTGGCAGCATGTTAAGCACTTTTATTTTCCGGTATTTTTAGTCAGGGTTTAATTCTATGCTCTTTGGTACTAAATTTCCTCAAGTCTGTGGACACATAGCAGGTGAGTAAGGGTATGTGAGTAGACCCAGAATGCGGTTCTAGAGAATGTTAAAGATTTAAATTGTGCTTATGTGCATGTATGGAATATGTATGTGAAAAGTACAATTGTGATCTTAAATCGAATAGCTTAATGTGAAGTAAGAATTGCATAGGTGTCGCACTTTTTGAAGCTTTGTTGTAATTTCAGCTGAACGACTTGTGTTTAGTGACAAGTGTTTAAATTCTTCGATGGAATCTCTAATAGTTTGTGAAATATGAATTCTGACATTTCTTATCTTCTGTTTTTAGCAGGTAATTGCTGCCATGGAAACACAACTGTCTAATGGGCCAACTTGCAATAACACAGCCAACGGTCCGACCACCATAAACAACAACTGCTCGTCACCAGTGGACTCCGGGAACACAGAGGACAGCAAGACCAACTTAATAGTCAACTATCTTCCTCAGAACATGACACAGGAGGAACTAAAGAGTCTTTTTGGGAGCATCGGTGAGATAGAGTCCTGTAAGCTTGTAAGGGACAAGATAACAGGTATGCAGTTTTATGTAAGGTTCCTCACGTGTAAAGGATTGTGTTTTAAGGTATGGGAAAATAAGTTTACTGCTTGTAAATGATTCAGTGCTCGAGTTTTACACATCTAGATTTTCTCTCTGTTTCTGGCTACATCAACAGTATGAAACTTAGTTTTAGAGAGTTTTAAGTTTTCCTTTTAAAGCATCAAATAATATAATAACTAGACTTTTTTATAATCTGAACTATACAATAACATCTTTGAAAAATGCTTTAAAGGTGTGTGTGTGTCTGGAGCAGCAAGTATCATGTTAACCTTTAGTTTTGAGATCTTTGAGCTTACATGATTTAGCATTTCAACAATGAAATACAAGGAGAATCGTTTTAGGAGAGGAAAAAACCTCTTAAAATGTCCTTTTTCTTAAGTCTCTATAGTCCTCCATTTGTATGGCCAAGTAAATGGTAATATTGACATTGTCAGTACGTAAATATTTGTACTGATACAATTTGAGTTTGGTAAGATCTTAGCTTCTGGAAAAAGTGGTATATGAGTGCTCCTCTTATAAAGGTAAGAATGAAAAGATGAGTATTTAGCCTTTAATGATGGTATATTTTGAATGTTGGGTAGTGGAAAATCTCCTTAGTGTTTTGTAAGATTTGACTAAATTTTTAGAGTAAGGCAAAACCTAATTAAGGAGAGTGTTCTTGGCAGAGAAGGGTTAATGCTTCCTGCATTATGCATAATGCTTCCTGAGTTGTTTTTAAACACTGAAAACGAATGAAGTGTAGGCAGACTCTAGCTTTTTCATGTTACTGTTAAATTTGAGTGATGGTGTGTATTAAATGGCTTATAACCAAAATATTAAGCTAAATATTTGAAATGAGGACAGGATACTTAAAGGCAGTTTGAGGAGTTGGACGAGGAGTCTGAACTTTGACTGGTCGTATGATGTTGGTCACGTCAACCCTTGGCTTGAGCTTCAGGTTTCCCTTGGTAAAATGAGGTAGAAGGCAGAGGAAGGGGCGCCTAGCTAATTTCTGAGGCCAATTCTGACTTTTTCTGAGACGGTACCTTTAGCTGTTCTTTTATCAAGACAGCAGGGCTTATTGTCTCCAGGGTGACTTAGAGCTGTCACCTGGGCTTGGCCTCATAGTCGTATTTACTTGAGATACAGATTGAGGTTCACAGAGAGAATTTATTCATTAAACTCAAGTAAACCAAGTAAAAACTAAGTAAAACCTGGTTGTCATCAATCCATACATAATTATATTGTAACTATGTTACTTAGACGTTCACCATGATTATCAGGAAGGTTTCTTTTTTGTTTTTGAATATTGATATTTGAATGGATGAGATTTTTCCATTTCTTTTTCCAAAATCAGTGTGAGCAGCATATGTAAAATTTATACGTGAAATTTATTAAAGAAACAGTTTTTGAAAAGTTGGGAAAAGTAGAGAACAAAGGCTTTTTATTACATGTGTCTGTCCTGGTACTGAATTTTATTTTATGTTTTTAGCAAAACAGCATCCTTTTATATGTGAATTTTGCAGTCTCTTCGACATAAATGTGATAAATGGTTTGAAGGTTTTGACATAAATGATGAGGTTTCTGGTTTGATTGCTTAGTAGTTATTCTTATTATTTAAAAAAATGTTGCTTGAACTAGGCATAAAGGTCACATTTTTTGTTATGGTAGATGAAAACAGTAAACGAATCATACATCCTTTGTACTAGGCATTTTCCACAGGAAACATTGCACAGATTTTCATCTCTTACCTCTGGTCAGTCTTGAATTATCTTACTCTTCTGTAAACCTTTTACTAGAACTATTATGTGGCAAAATTGGATAAATTTGACTTCTGTATCTTCAGACCCTTTGCTTCTCTGGCTTTACGTGGAGGATGGTAGTAATAGAACCACAGCGCATGGGTAATCTGAAAGAGTACCTGGTTAGATACTTAGATACTGGCAAAGTGTGTTATCATTTGTTGTCCATTTCTTTCACTCTCTCACCCCATTGCCTTTTCAGGGAGAGCTGGATAATGGAGGTTTCCACCATAGTGAAATTTCTGTTTAAAATCTCTCATAAGCTGAGTACCCAAGAAAATGAACAGTGAGCACCAAGGTCAAAAGATGTTTTTTCTAAGCGTAGTTCCATGATTTAGTCATAAATATTCCTCAAAATAACTGTTGCACTGGCAGACAAGTTTGAGAAAAATCTGTACTCTGTAGTTTTTAAGAACCATATTGCAGATCATTAACATAATAAAAACTATATTAAAATCCTGCAGTAAAGAAACCAGTTTGATTTACAGTTCCCCAGTCTTATTTAATCACAGAACTCATGGCGGGGGGTGTGTGGAAATACCTCCTTGACACTAGATTTCCATCGAACGTGTTGCTTTGGAAGTCATTTGTTAACTGGTTATCAGAAAATCTGTAATTCTTCCATAAAACTTGTTCACGTCAATAAAATATGAGCATGTTTCGTAAAATGAACATCCATGATAATGAACTATAAATTAAAAAGTTGAGTGGGCACATCGGAATACTAAGGACCTCTTCTAGTAACCCTGTTTTGATTTGGCCCACTAATGTCTTATTCTTGGTATGTGTTAAATCAGTATTTAGACGGGTCTGAATTGTTTAGCTTCAAACATAAAATTACCTTAGTTTTTTTTTTTTTTGTTATTCTGAGTTTCTTAGTAAGTACTTGTATTGAACAAAATAGTCTAGTACGTAGATTTCTAAAACTGAGTTTTGAATTGTTGCACCTGGCAAAGTGGGCATGTCTTCTGAAGAAGCTACCATTAACATATCTGTAAAAAGGTTTTGAAAGAATCTGTGGGGATTTGGACCCTGCCCTGTGGCATTTAGCGTTAGTCATCTTGAGCAGTTTTTCAGTATATGTTTTTAGGGTCAGGGCAGAGTTTCTCAGTCCCTCTCTAATTATCCAACTTATTCTACCTCCTGGGGAGCTACCAGGGCAGTTCCTGGTATCTGATTTTGTAGGAGCGGGAGCATTAATTGATTGGGTTGTAAGAAGACTGGGATCACTCTGTGGGAAGAAAATTTAAATCCCTCCTTTTCACTTTTCTTAAGTCTTTACTTACTTACATGGTGCTAAAACTAAGAAACTGTGTTTCAGGCACAAAATACCTAGTTAGGAAAGTATGTACCTCTTTCCTAAGTCCTAAAAGAGAGTATATCATTTTTAGATTGTGTCATTGTTAGCAAATTAATGTCACTATTTTGATAGAATGAGGATTAGGGCAATACATTAAGAAATGTGTTCAGTTTCAAATACAATTATCTTCTCTCTAGTCGAAATTCTATTTATTATGTTGTTCATCAGGCTTGCTTTGGGCTTATGCCAGCTTTATGCTTCACCCTGTTTCCTATCTATAGGCATTAATTATGAGAAGCTAATGCTGTTTGTACAACTTAGCTGATGTCGGTCTGTCCCTTTGAGTTCTCAAATGCACTTCAGAGTCCTTGACACCTGCTGATGCTGCAGGAGTGAAATGGATTTTATGAAGCAGGGAATGAATAATAGAGTGTTGAGAGTCAGAAAAACCCTTGAGGTGACCTTAGCCAACTCCCTCGCTGACGGGTGAGGAGAGGCCCAGCTTTGTTGACATGTTGAGTCCAAGACTACACATCTATTAAATGGCAGAGCAGGGACCCTAATTCTGGTTTTCTCATTCTTCCCTAGCATGTTTCCTCCTTGCCTTTGTTGGAGGGCCAGAACTCACTCTTTAAAAGCTAAGCACAGGACCAGCTGATGAATTTCTAGTGAGACGTATAACTTGTACAGGGGTCACGAAGGGGCGTCTTCTGGTGAGTGGTGAGTCTCCCACAGGAGGAGAGTGGAAGATTTTTGAGGGTCAAGGAGTGAGGGATACATAAAACTAATGAAAGCATCCATGCTTCTCTAGAAACTTTAAATCTATGGTTGTCAATTCAGATAGTCTAGCCCTGTGGTTCCCAAGTCTGGCTGCATATCTTTACCTGAGGGAGTTTTAAATAATAAAGATTTCAGGGCTTCCCTGGTGGTGCAGTGGTTGAGAATCTGCCTGCTAATGCAGGGGACACGGGTTCGAGCCCTGGTCTGGGAGGATCCCACATGCCGCAGAGCAACTGGGCCCGTGAGCCACAACTACTGAGCCTGCGCATCTGGAGCCTGTGCTCCGCAACAAGAAAGGCCACGATACTGAGAGGCCCACACACCGCAATGAAGAGTGGCCCCTACTTGCCACAACTAGAGAAAGCCCTCGCACAGAAACGAAGACCCAACACAGCAAAAATAAAAACATAAATAAATTAATAAACTCCTACCCCCAACATCTTCTTAAAAAAAAAAATAATAAAGATTTCAGAGGCCCTGGGAATCTGTTGTCAGGAAAGCTCCCTAGGTGATTTGATGGGCAAGTGAGCAGTTTGGGGAATCATAGTCTTTATGGTCAGTAGAGTACCTGCATTGGAATCGCTTGGGATGACTGTCAGAAATACAAGTTCCTGGGCCCTGCCCAGATCTACCTATGGAATCAGTCTCTGTAGGTAGGGCCTGGAATGTGCCAATTACCTGGGAGTTATTGACTTCTTTTCCTGAATATTTTGCAGGGAGATAGAACCAGGGATTTCCAGGTTTATCTGAATTCTGGCTGGAGGTGGGTGGGACAGGTGGGTGTAACTGCAGTGCCTAATTGTATGGCAAACTAAGTTTCAGATGCTGTTCCCTCCCCAGCTTTTGATCTCCTGGGGGTCAGGACTAGAAACGTTGAATGTAAAAGTCACTGGGCTGTGTCTTTACTGAATGCCTGACCTGTCCTTAAAAGAGTGTGTGCGTATGTAGGTATGTGCGTATGCACATATGTGTCTGTAAGTGTGTAATTAGTTTTCACGACTCCAGGATAGCTTGTTCTGTAGCTGTTAGTTTTCCTTCAAAAAGAGGAGATAAGAGAATTATAGTTGAAGACCTCAGGTAATGAGTGTTGCTTTTTTTAGTTTTGATGTGATAGCTTCATTCTTAGCCTAGGAATTGCTTGAGGTGCGCCCTATGCTGACCCTATAAGCTGCCAATTAGAAGCTTTCAGACAAAATGGAAAAACAAAGGCCAAAACAAACATATAAAAATACAAATTACAGGGGCCCAGAGGAGGGGAGGGGCTTTGCAGATGTAGATTATCTGTGGACAGGCAGTGCCTTGGCTGGGGTAAACTTCCTGAGGGCCCATGGGGTAAAAAATCTCATATAAAATGTGAGGGTTCTTAACTTATGTCCCTGTTGCTTCCTGAGAACTTCAAAGTTAGTTTTAATGCTGGTTTCTTTTATGAGGATAATGTGATTTTCAAACTTTATTTTGATGACACGATATTTTCCCCTCCTCTTTTTAACAAATATACTCTTAGCTCCTCAGGATTGAAACAGATAAGTGGTATTTTATAAGTCTAATGCATACCTTCAAATTTAATAGCATTTATTTACTGTGATGAAGTCAGTCAATCACAGTGAGCCCAAGGCTGTGATGAACACTAATTTGAAAATGTGGTTGTGTGCATCAATTACAGTCTTAAGGTCAGCTGTTAGTTGTAGGTATCCATAGTATCAAGAGATTAAGAATTCTGATTCTTGCAGACAGGTACTTGAAAAGATCTGGGCGGTTGGGTGGGTGGGTAGGTGAGTGGTGGTAGCTTAATAAATACCTCATTTTGCTGACTCTGGGTGCTATTTAATTAGAAATTTGGCAGAAAGGCTGGGTGTATGCCCAGGTATTCATAAAACAAGATAACTTGGCAGCACAGGGTAAATGCCGTGATGTCTAGTGTATTAACTGTGGAATATACATTTGAATATGGCTGTCTTTAGATATTAGTGGCTAAATTTGTATAAAATGAAATTTATATAATATGAGATGAAATTTACTTTTTTGTGGTATTGAAGAAACTATTTGTCTATTTATCAATATATCTTTAAACCACATTATTTTTCCATGTACTCTTGTTTTTTCCAAACATCATGACTAATCAGTCATTTCAAAAATTTGATGTTACTACTTGATGTTACTGGTTTTTATAAAGTTTCAGGGAAAAACTTTAAAATTTATTCTTTCAGGTTTATTTTTCTCCACTCAGACCTAACTTGGGTGTCTTATAGAACAATTTTCAAAGTGTCAGTCTTGATTAATTTAGATGAAGGATTTCAGGATGATGAAATTAGAAATTTATAAGATTTAAGAAACCAAGTACGTTTTTTTTTTTTCTTTTTTTAAAAAACTCATCGTCAGGGAGGAAAAACTTTCCTCCACCCTCTTAGTTTAATTTGCAAGCCCCCAATTATTGAACCTAACAAAAGATAGGTTATACAATGTTATATGTCCATTGTATCTCAGTGAAACTGGGGGAAAAAGGGATTAACAGGAGAAGAGGCAACACAGTTTTTAGTAATATTTCACATGCATTGGAGTTCACAGAAAAAAAGTGAAGCAAAGAAGTTGTTAGACTCTGAGGCTTATATACCATTTTAACAAAGCAAAGGGGGTTTGGGTTCTGAGGGTGGGTAAATTGTAGGGGAGTGACCAAGAAAATATATAGGGGGAACTAATGGAAGATGAGAGCTATTTTAGCAAGGTTTATCTATGCAGATTCATCTTGGTGCTGACTCTCCATCCCCAGTGGTAAGAGTTGCTCTCCTCTTCCTGGTATAGGAGAGGGGAACACCTTCATAAGGGAAATTTATAACCTGCTTTTAGGCAGAAAAGAGTAGGGCAGAGAAAAGTACTCTTCCTGCATCTGTTGATTCTTAATTGCCTTTAACTCAAAATATTCCTTATGCTTACAACTGGCATATTTGAGGGGTGGCAAGGCATATTCTGACTCTCTTCACCATGAAATAAGTTTAACTCTCAGCAGACTTAGAAGAGTTTCTTCTTCTGATAGCCTGTGGTAATGAAACCTTAAATGACTAGTTTCTGGGAAGAAAAACATCTATTGTGAGGATATGGAAAAGTTTGAAAGAGAACCGTTCCTGATTAATTTGTAAATCATCTGGATTTTTGTTTCTCTGATTTCTTGATGGTGATCTTTGTATTAATTTGTTTTATTCCACTAGAAGGAAATGAAGAAAAGTATTGTAACTCTCAAGAGCAGGTTGCACAGTTCTCCAGCAGCTTTTGAAGACTATTTACTGTGAAAATAAGGTTGAACCTGTTGGTTAAATGAAGTTTAGGAGTTTTGACTCTGTGCTTTCTTGGCCCTTGTTGTCACTGGGACGTTTTGCCAATAGATTAGGAACATAGTGTTTTAGTGCCCTTGACCTTACTGCGTTATTAGTTTGATACAAAACATAAACTTTGTTAATGTATGCAAATTCGCAGAAAACAGAATACAGTTGAAGTTCTTTTGTAAGGATTCACCCCTTGAAATTTAACAAGATATGAATGCGTGTGTGCTCTTTGCTATTCCAGACCTTTCCACAGTGTTTCTTCTAGTTTTTGTTTACTTTTACATCAGAAAAAGTGTACATACGTACATATATCTATACATCAGGTGGTATAGAATAGAAACCATTTTCAATTTATTACTTAGTGGCTGTCATCATAATGATGGAAAAATGTAGATGAGAAAAAGATGAACTAAATGGAAGAACATAAAGAACAAATTCTGATCCAGGAATCCTTCTTCTTTTTAAAATCTATAGAATGCTAAAATTCTGTTTCTCAGGTACACAATTGATTTATCAATCTGCTTTTCTTTTGGTGGATTTTACTCTATTTTACTGCCTTATCTGTTACACTACCTTAGCACCAGCCTTTGCTTTCTTAACTTTCTAAATTATGAGTAGAGCAAAGTGTTTTTCTTTTGCACCTATTGGAACATTTCCTTTTAAGTATTACTTGAACAGAATAGTTGATCGTTGAAACTAAAGCTGTGCTTCAGAATTTGCCACCTTCTTTTGAGCTTGTTCTAAGTTACTTGACTTTCAAGTCCACTGCTGCTACTGGATTTTGAGAGCTGGGGAAACCATCAGAGTGTCCTTTCCAGCTAAAAACACTAACTTTAAAAAATATTTTCTGTCATTTTACTTGTGAGTGTCTTTTGATCTGTCAGGCCTATGCAGTGACTCATTTAGCATGATTTACTTCTTTTTTTAACATTTAATTAATTACTTATCTTTTGGCCGTGCCACACAGCTTGCAGGATCTTAGTTCCCTGACTCAGTGATTGAACCCGGGCCGTGGCAGAGAAAGCATCAAGTCCTAATCACTGGACTGCCAGGGAATTCCCTAGCATGTTTCACTTCTTAATGTATCTGGTTTTGCTTCTTAAAGTATCAGAATGTCAGTTTTTGACACCATTGGATATCCCTTTTGTTGGTTATGGTATCTGTCATACATTTTTTGAGAGACTTCAAGCTGTAAAGCAGCATTGGCAGCTCTTCCAAGTATTGTGAAGAAATGGAGCCTCATTTAAAACTATATTTCTTGTGATCTAACTACTCAGTAGTCTCTTACATCATACATCACCATAGGTAATTGAGGGGTGATGGCAGAGGCCACGGTCTAAGACCTGCTGTCCTCCCTGTTGGAGGACCCCTGCCCATCCCAGAGGGTCTTAGACATAGCCTTCCTTGGCTGGCCCAGCCCTACTCTGAGCCAGAGCACAGGGTAAGTGTGTTCAACCAGAAGAACCAGGAGGGCTTTCCTGTCTTTCAGATCAGACTGTCATCCACTTCTAGCGTGCTGTGCCTGTGCTGAAGAAGTTCATTTCTTTGGAATCCAAAGAGCAAAAGTTGCACAGGGTTCCCTGAAGCCTAGAGCCTCTGGGTGGGGCTGAGTGGGAGGAGGGGAGACAACCATCTGTACCTCTTGCGGCCCAGGAGACTGTCTGACCATTTAAGAAGAAGAAGAAGAAGAAGAAGAAGAAGAAGAAGAAGAAGAAGAAAGCAATATTCAGTTTAAACTGTGTTGATAAGCGTTTCTTCCCATCTTTCCATGTGAAATGGACTTTGAATGCAGGGGTGGTAATAGTATTTACCAAACCCCTATGTACACTAGGGTTGTTATTATGTTATTAGCTTAGCTTGGCATCAAGTTCTTGGGATTAACATTGAAACAAAATGCCTGCTGTCTTCAACTCCCCTGCTAGGGAGGTGGGCTCATGAGCACTACTTTTAGAGGTTTTAGCCTAGAAAGAACGCATTACACTTAAGTTTAAATCCCAGCCTAGCCACTTACTTTATATGAGCTATTTGACTCCCAACTTGAGTTTCTTCCATAAAGTGCCTAGCATGTTGGGGTACTCTCTGTGTCCCCAGTCCCTTCTTACCAGTTAATATTCATTTGGTTAGAAGACAGTTGTAGATGTTTTTTTCTTTGGGTAAACTGATTTTTGAAAAAAATCTCCAAATAAATCTGTTGTTTTAGAATTCTTAGATTTTCTCATGATGTGGGAAGTTTGCAAAGCTAATTTCCTGTTCTTTGCTTTCTAGGTGATTTGACGAACAAAATTGATTTTCTAGGAGTGGGACAAAGTGGGACTAGGAAATACAAGGCAGGACTTGTGAGCCCAGAAAGATGATTAATGATATTACACCAGCCTCTCTGAACTAGAGCACTGGAGTATGGAGTTATTGCTCTGTGTGGTATTGTGTGAATGTTATTCAGAATGAATTAGCTTGACTTAAAATATGGACGTACTCTAAGCCAAGCTTCCCCAGTGGAGTGTTATTGATCTGGAAGGTCCGCAAGTTGTTAAATAGAGCCATGAGGTATCAGATAGATGAAAACTAACTGAGGCTTGTTTTCACTGTTACTGACAGCTTCTTCCTTAAGATTAATACCCCTTTAATATAAATTGTAAATACCAGTACTAAATATTCTAATTTCATAAAGTAAGGTTTTCAAGTAGAGAAATAGAGATGTGTGTGTGTGGATATTAAGAAGCCCAGTATTCCTGTAGTGTTAGCAGATCAGAGGACTTAGAAAAAAAATTGCTGTCCCTTTGTTTTCTTTCTGTTGAAATATTCATTGAAAGCATTTAAAGCATTGCTTTATTCAGTCATCACAGATTTTACAGATTCTAGTTTGTGTAAGGGGGGGTGGCGATTTCCATGAGGGCATGGTTAACTTAGCAGATGCAATTTTACATCTTGTTTTCCTTTTTTTGTTAAATCCTTATGCATATTGTGAATTAGAGTTTATTTTTAGCTCTTAATGAGTTCTTTTCTCATCATTGTACTTTTTGTTGGAACTCTGTTTTCTACATAATGCTTTGATTTTGAAGGGGGAGTGTATATGGCTCACAAGTCTTGTATCCATCCCCAATCCCCACTCCAACTCAACTAGAATTTGCATTTTTTTCATTTGAGGCAATAGATCTGGTTATGTTACCTTGTAGAGTAGATGTGGTGATGCCCTTGACTCTTCACAACCTGTTTGACCTTCGGGATTTATCCTGAGAAAGTCAGATTCTCCCTTTAAAGTAAGGTTTAAAGGAGACATATCTGCATGTAAACAGGTAAGCCAGAATCATTTCATTGTATTCAAGGTCACTGGAGCCTGAGGGAGCAACTTTATTTCTTCACGTTTTGAGCTTTAAATCCAGTCTTAAGGAGTCACTGGGTCATTAACACTGGCCTCCAAGATACTGTGTTCTGAATCCTTCTTCCTAACCCTGATACTTGTCTCTGAGAGCTTTTTTCATACCACTAAAGTGAATTATAGTTGCTTTTAGTCCACTTTAAAATGTATCTAAATAGGCTGGTTATGGTGTGTCAGATCAATTGATTTCTATAAAATAAAGGCACTTTCCTAAATGATCTGAAATCGTATCTAGCCCTAGAATTCTGTGACTTTTCTCTTGTGAACATAACTGCAAAGTTACTTCTTCTTAAGCATAGTGCTTAGGGATTCTGACATGTATGGTGCAGACAGCATATTACCTTTTCAAGCAGAATGATTTGGGATCTAACATTTAACCTCAAGATATTTAACCAGGGTTGTTTTTTTTAGACCCTTATATTCTTGTTATTTCTGGGCCTTTATTTCAGGGGTAAATTCCCTTCATTCATGTTGTAATCAGGTTAAAATACAGAATTGTCAATACTGATTTGTTACTGTGTTTTTTTATCAATACATTTCCTTTTGTAAGTGCTGGAAATTGGAAGCCTTTCCAAAAAGGGATGATAAGGTTGTTCACTGCATTATATTCCCCAATTCCATATTTGGGAACATTAAAAACAGACCTAATGAGCTATTAAAAATCAGAATGTGGAATCTTCTGAGCTTAGGTTCCTTGATTTTTTTTGAAATTTTACTTCTCTAAGTGTTTATGGAAAACAACATTATGTGGACATAGCCATCATGTAAGGAGGGCATCTAATATTCTCTGGTTTCTAGAGCTGGACCGCAGAGTTTTAGAGTCCCTCCCGCCTTTTTTTAAGGGTGGTGGTGGTGAGATATTGCAAATGAACTTAATTTAGTGTATACAGTTCTTAGGTGATTTTGGGTAGGTGAAAGTAAACATCAAAGAGGGAGGAGTGAGGCTTAGCTGTTTCTCAAGACCAAATTCTGCCACATGTACAGACATCTAGCAAGCTGGCCCTAAGTGACTGATATAGTTACTTTGCAAGCTTAATGAAGTCCCAGTTCTCTGTTCTTTTATAGGTGCTTCGAACACACCTTCTGTGAAATGTTCACTTGAGGCTGACAGCATTCCAGAGGTGTGGATCTGTGCCCTCTGTTTGCATATGCAAAAGGAAATCCTTCTAAACAAAGGCTAAACCCAGGACCATTTCATATTTAGGGGTCCTATCCATAAGGGTACAAGTTAAAGCCATCTTGGATTCTTGTGTCCTGTTTATACAGGGGTGGGTAGTGTTTGTAAACTACTTTAGCACATCTGCATATCTTGAATACCTTTGATTTTACCAATGAGACCCCATTTCTAACTCTCATTACACTAATTAACAATAAGTAGCTTAAGGAACTAAAACCCATTTTGACATTCATTATACTAATTAGCAGAGAAATGGTTGTTGATTTAGATATGGATAGTAGATAGTCTTGTTAACTAGTCACTTTTGGAGGTTGGTCCTTACTTGTGTTTTGCTAGTTAATTATTCCTGGGCTGTGTGTGCATTCAGGATAGTGTGTTAGATGACCACTCCTAGAATTAAAGCTACTGGCACATAAATAACATCACACTGATTCATGACAAATTAAAAAAAAATTAATTGTGGTAAAATATATATATAACATAAAGTTTACCATTTTAACCATTTTAAGTGTATAGGTCCATGGCATTAAGTATATTCACAATGTTGTGCAGCTGTCACCACTATTTGTAGAACCAGTTCATCATGCCAAACAGAAACTCTGTACCCATTAAACAGTAACTCCCACCCTGTTTCCCCCAAGCCATTGGCAACCACCATTGTACTTTTTTTTTTTTTTTTTTTTGATATGCGGGCCTCTCACTGTTGTGGCCTCTCCCGTTGCGGAGCACAGGCTCCGGACGCGCAGGCTCAGTGGCCATGGCTCACGGGCCCAGCCGCTCCGCGGCATGTGGGATCTTCCCAGACCGGGACACGAACCCGTGTCCCCTGCATCGGCAGGCGGACTCTCAACCACTGCGCCACCAGGGAAGCCCCCATTGTACTTTTTATCTCTGTGAATTTGCCTATTCTGGGTACCTCATATAAGTAAAAAGTGAAATTGTACAGTATTTGTTATACCAGAGTACTTTATTTATTTTTTATAAATTTATTTATTTTATTTACTTATTTTTGGCTCTGTTGGGTCTTCGTTGCTGCGTGCGGGCTCTCTCCAGTTGTGGCGAGCAGGAGCTACTCTTCGTTGCAGTGTGTGGCCTTCTCATTGCGGTGGCTTCTCTTGTTGCGGAGCACGGGCTCTAGGGTGCATGGGCTTCAGTGGTTGCAGCTCAGTAGTTGTGGCTTGTGGGCTATAGAGCACAGGCTCAGTAGTTGTGGCACATGGGCTCAGTTGCTCCGCGGCATGTGGGATCTTCCAGGACCGGTACTCAAACTCGTGTCCCCTGCGTTGGCAGGCGGATTCTTAACCACTGTGCCACCAGGGAAGCCCTACCAAAGTACTTTAAAAGTAAATTTTTTTTATATATATATATATATATATACACACACACACACACACACACATATATATATAATTTACTTCTAAAATACTTTTAAAAATAATATATATAATATTTATAACATATATATTGTATATATAGTAATAGTTTCAGGAGATACTAAATTTCTTTCTTTGGACCATGGGCTTTTTCTGTGTATTTTATTTCCTTTCATTTCAACTTGCCTTTAGGAATCAACCCCTCCCTTTGAAATAATTTCTTTGTTTTCAAACTTAGTTCTTGCTAGTTTCCCATAAAAGGAATATCCAGGTAAAACAGTGAATTTGTGCAGTATTTAATCAGATTGCTCACTACTTGCAGGGATTTCATCTCGCCCCTTTGCAGTGGTCCCGCCTGGTTTAGGCTTGTTTTCTTCTTTTGGAAGTTGCCTGCAATCTCCATGGCATAACGGCAGGCCACCTGGAAGAAGAGGCAGTGGCACACACGGTAGATTCAGAAAAGAACTAAAGCAGCTTTGCTCTCCAGCAGTTTTCTCTGCCTTCACACTTTTTTTCTACTTCCTCTTCTCCCAGAGAGTCACAGCGTCCAGGGATGACCGCCTGTGGGGTGTCCTGGGACACAGGGCGATGGCTCCAGACTTCTTTCTCTTTATCTCACTTCATCCTTTCCTCCACTGAGAACCTGAAGGAAATCTTGGCAGAAAGCTGTTGCTCAGTAGAAGGAGCCAAAGAGGGAAAAATAGAAATTCTCTTCTATAGTTTTAGCTTTTCCTTCCATTTTTCTTCCTTCCCCAGCACTCCTTCTACCCACCCCACCCCACCCAATCCCACCTCCCCTAAAAAAAAACCACCAAAAAAAACAATTAACCAACCAACCAAAAAAAAAAAAACAACAAACAAAAACCCAGCCAGGGACATTCCTTTTTAGACCACAGGAACAATTACTGTAGTAAAGAAAGCCTTAAGCATCTTCCTGCAGCAACTTTGGGAGACAGATGCTGATGTAGGTTGAATTTAGAGGCAGGTGGTGGCCTGTTTCTGCCTTTACATTATTTCAGATTCTATGCTACTGAGTAGAGCAGTCTTCCTTTAAAATTTTCGGTCTCATATCTTCGCCTCCTGCCTTCTCTGTTGGCATCTGCCAGATGCCTGCTGGCTACAGGAACATCATTCCACGCTTAGTGACTGTATTTATTTTCAGTGCTGGCTATTGACAACTTAAAGAGCAATTCCATGAGTTGAGACTTAGCAGAAAGGCTCCCCCGGTGGAGGCTTTAATAAAATAATAAAAAAAAATTAATACTTTTTATAGTTTAAGGTCTTAATTCAGGCTTCATGCAGACTTCTCCGCGCTGCGTTCTTTGTGGCGAGCTACCAAAGACCTCTTATTGGGATAGGGAAGATGTTCCTCTGGAGCTGTAAGTTCTTGACCGGTATTAGTGGTGAAAGTGACTCAGGTTAGCAGCCTTTGTCGGACTAAGAATCTTGGCATGCTGGAGAATATCAGCCAGTGTTGGGTACTTGATTCAGGGTAGTGACTATCTGTTAAAGAGATCCGGAGTCACAACATACTCTGATAATGTAATTTCTTACATTTTTTGCACCTTATTTTTAAGGTGTGGTAGAGGTGGAGGGAACTGGTCATAGTTTGCAGAGGGAGATGCAGAATGTTCTAAACTGGTGACTTTCTTTTGTTTTTGAGCTAGGAGTTAGAAGCAATGCTTTCTATATGCAGGGGATGGTCTGGTCCACTAGTGATTTGTTGATTATTCCATTTTATGGTCAATCTTTGAAGCAGTCTTTTATTTGATCAGAAATAAGAGAGGTATTTCTTTTCAGTTTGTATGGAGAAATTTGTAAGACCCTTCATGGATGCAAGAGAAGATTGTCTCTCTGATTTCATAAGACCATTCCATATTGAGGTATTCTCTTTCCTGCTGTACAGTTGGTGGGAGTATAGTTCCAGAAGCCAAGAGACAGGTTCTCTCTGTCCTTGCCTTAGTATAGACAAGGGGCCAGTATGGGACCCAAGCAAAATCAATTAAGTATTTTCTCCCAAGACCTCAAGGAAGTGATGGAAGGATGAGATGGTGATGGTGACCCATCTCATCAGACTGTGTGTTTTAGATCTGAGATGATGGCTGTTCTTTTCACTACTTAGCCCACTGGAGCCTGGTTCCTAACCCCTGTTGATTCTGAAAATTTCTGTGCCTCTTCCAATAAATTCCCTTTTGCTAGTTAGCTAGAGTCAGTTTATGTTACTTATAATATAGAACTCTAGTGAAACAATTCTTGCTTAATTCACATTTCTGTCTCTGTGTGTCAGAGTTTACTTTTCTACACACCCAAAAGTAAGCTTACTGATTTTTTTTTTTTTTTGGTTGACATCACATTGATCCATAAGAAAGTAACTTTTGAAATTGCTTAGAAGCCCCTGTTTTGAACTCACTGTCTTTCCACACAGGGCTGTCAAAGAAGGTGCAGGTTCCAGGCCTCACTTTCTAGATAACATCTTGTTTAGACCAGAAAGTTTTCCATTAGGAAGTTATTTGAATCGAAATGGGAGATTGAGCCCTTTTTTGGCTCAGGTCATATTTCCAGTTAGTTGGATACCTTTCACACCTGTATCATTCTAACCTGAATTTTTAGTTCTTTAACATACCATGTGTGTTCAACTAGATTCTCTAAAGCACCTATGATGTGGAAGAAGTTAAACTGCAGTCTAGAGTCATCAGATACTCAGACATATTACTGCTTCGTAGGGATAAAGGTGTTGTGATTTTTATTTTTATTTTGGTTTGTTTGGAACAGCTTTTACCTCTGATGGAGTCTGAGGGTTGTTGTTTAAGGACTATCTTTCACTTCTAACAAAACAATTACCCCTTTTTGTATGGTACTCTTTATTGCCAGTAACCCTCCAGGGTTCACATCCTGACCATTTTCCCAGTGTCTGTAGGGTCACAGTTTTCCCTCCCTTGAACCTGTTAAATTTGTCATAGCTATAGTAGATGAACTGCCCAAGCTGACCGCTTACTTGCCCTGAGACTTTTAGCTTTGAGGAAATCAAAAGCTATTGGTAAAGACGTCTGTCTCTGTTTTGCGAGGTATATACGTATGTGTATTTTATAAAGTCACTTGGCTCTATCTTTCAAAGAGTTGACTCATATTTGATTCACATTGTCATTGGTGGAGGAAACCGAAGTTCTGATACAATTATGCAAAATTCGTAGGTGCAATGAAGATAATTGATATTCTGTCCTAAATAACATCTTGTGACTTCTCCCCCATTTCATTATGTTTTGTGGTCACTACTTTCCTCCTTGAGTGAGATCACCGGTAGTAATGGCATTCTCTGTGGTCACTCAGCTGGTTAATCTTCAGAGGTCAGTAATGTTCGGTGGCTCCTGCTGTTTATAGCAGCTGATGAGAGGCATATACCTTGTAGAAAAACAAGTTTGCTTGTGATTAACCTTCGTTTATTCCCTCTGCTTACTTAGTCATCATTTAATTAAAACCCCTTGGTTTCTAGTCATGTGGGGACATAGGTATGCTTAGAGGCATTAACTTTCTGTGCTCCATGGAGTCAGTGGTATACATCATCAGTATCCATTTTTTTGAACAGTCTTCAGTTCTCTTCGAAAAGATTAAATTCTAGTTTTATCTTTATTTTTAGTATTTTTATTTCTAATCATTGATGCAGAATCTTAACTTTGTTTGAAATACGATCAATTTTATGTTCTTACCATGCAACCTGTTAAGATATTTATGTAAGCTTTAGAGGATTAGAATGGGATTTCTGTTCAAGTAGCTTTAAGTAAAAACACAGCATGGAGGTGGGAAGAAGGATGGCCTGGCCAACATATTACCAGGTTTTAGGAAATGATACAGAAAATCTTTGAATAACACCTTAATTAGGCTGTAGATTCTGCATTCAGAAAACAAAATCCTGTGGAGATTGTAAAAATCTCACTCAGCTCCTGGTCACTTGATTTGAATTTCCATAGAAATTTTGCTTCACTTTTTTTTTTTATCCTAGATGAAAGTGATAGAAAATTAAAATGAAGGAACACCTTAGCTTTGTAAGGAATGATGGAATCAAAGGCTTAGGCAGCCTTCAAGATTGGGAAGTAATTATATCTTATGGTAAGATTTAAAATTTGACCAAGGACAATTATTTGACGAAATTTGGTAACTAATATAGTTATCACTATGGTTAACCTTTAGGGTTTTTTTTTCTGGATATTCAACCAGAAGTCTTGAATTGCTAGGAAAGAGAAGAAATTATGGGTTAATTCCCATGTTTTAAGAGTGGAAGGACTATAATTAAGATGGCCAAGTAGCATAGAATACTTAATTGAATTTTTAAATTATATGTTTAATGTAATCTTTCATATTCTGGAGGCTTATGAAAAATAATTTGCCCCTCTTCCTTGCTTCAAAAGAATGCTGTTTAGAACCAGTCAATCTTTATCTGAATCTTAACTAAATCTCAGAGATGTCTGAGGTTTTTACACATACACAAGTCACAACTGTAAGATGATAAAACTTTTTAAACCATAATACAAGTTTTACTTCCTTTAGTTTTAGGTGTATGTTTTTTAGGGAAGAGCAGAGGATCAAGAACCCAAATAAAGTATAGAAGGCTTTTGGGTTAAGGAAATGCAATTCAGAGTATATATATGTGTGGTTTCTTGCTAGGAAATATTCTTCCTTGGGGAAAGTAAGATTGGTAATTTAGGTATATATGGAATACCTTAATAATGTTAGTGTTTATTAAGAGAAGTAGAATAAGCATTATATTATATTTGGGAATAGGACTTAACTATTAAGTGATCTGGCAGCATACATGAGGTTTTCAAGTTTTTCCCCAAAGAAAGGAGATTAGTTTGTAATATATAACTATTTAGTGTTCTGTTGCTTTATAAAATAGCAAGTAAGAAATTGTCAGCAACAAAATAGGAAAACTCCTCGACACTAAAGGTTATTGCATACTAGAATGAACTAAAGACTAGTGTTTAGTGAAACCTTTGAGTGATGTACTTGTAGTCAAATACCTAGTGTTTTGTATAGCATTCTCCTGAATAGGATGCTCTTTAATGTGACTGATTCGAATGCACAGGTCTGAAATTATTTGTGAAACTTACTTGACAAGAGCAAGGTAGATTTTGTCACTGATGAGGTATCATTTAATGGATCTAGGTCTTAGACTTAGCAGGAGGCCATAAACTCCTTGACCCCTTTTCTTTAAGGGACGCTTGGTGGCAGAAAGATGAATTAGTATGAATGAGAGCTCTTCTGTTACCTGTCTTTGCCCTAATCTTGAAATGTGTTTGTAGAATTATGTAATATGGCCCCTAAAACCTAGAAGCTCTGTCTGTAGAAGTTGCTTTCTCACATCCAGAGGGTCCTTAATACTAATCTGGTGCCATGAAAACACAGCACTTTCCCCAAGAGTGAACCTCAGATATGAGAATAAGCAAGTAGTCCAGTAACTTTAGTAATAGCAGATGAAAGAAAACATTTTAAAAGTTCCTAAGTTGAATTAGTTGAGATGCTCTTCTTGAATAAAATTTTTTACCTGCACCCTGCTTGTAGATTTGTGGGTATATGAGACAATAAAATGGTAATAAGTTAAAAAGATTATTTTCGTGTTTAGGTTTTTCCTGTCTCACAGGGTTAATGTATCCAGGAGTTAGCAGCAGTGGTCAGGTATACTAAGTTGTGGACTATATAATTTGAATATTTCATTTTTAATATACTTTTAGTGGTAAAAGACACACCTCTCTAGTTCCATGTGATGGTGCTTTTGCTGTGATGCTGATGTGGACAGTGCTGCATCACCTTTGTGTGCTGAATGATTGTCTAGGCCAAATCTTTTAAGCATTTGCTTTTTTGTCCTTGTGTTTTTGTGAATTTTTAATTTAGAGGATTACAGGACCTAATATTTTCAGCTTTTAAACTAGGTGATTGTGGAAGAGATGCTTCTGTGTGATATGAATGTGGCAGTTGCAAGAGCTAGCCCCTTTTGTATTTCTGTTTAGATGCCATCTGTTAATTGGTGGAGAAATTGCACTGGGGTCTCAGAGTGGTTTGCTGTAACATAGCTGTCTCTTAGCAAGAAACAAGGTGGATATTTATTTTTGTCAGGGCACCTGTTTGACTTAATGATAGCCATGGCTCCCACCTGACTTGCAGCCTTTACCACTTTTACTGTGTCCTGCTCAGCTTCCTCTATAGATTTTGTTGCATTGGGATTCTTTCCTCTTTACTGCTTCAGAGAGGGCTTTTTTGAGGTC
This sequence comes from Globicephala melas, assembly GCF_963455315.2. Lineage (NCBI taxonomy): Eukaryota > Metazoa > Chordata > Mammalia > Artiodactyla > Delphinidae > Globicephala > Globicephala melas. Next base: position 72,442,651 of record NC_083319.1, on the reverse strand, counting down.
CTTGAAGCTGTATCTGCAGTATTTAAATAGGTTTCCTTTATAGTCAGCATTTATACCCTAACCTGCCAAAACACAATTGGTCTGTTTGGGGATTTCTCCTAAGTATAAAAATCAGTGCTTTTGTGTGACTATTTTAAATTGAGGGGGAGGAAAAAAAACCCTGCTCCTCACATCGTCTTGGAAATGTAACTGCCTTTCTTTATTAAATATAGACTAAACAAAATGTCCTGTACAGAGAGAAGGAAAATCGTATGTTATTTATACCTAAATCTTTGTGTAGATTGGGGACAATGGATTCCTCTGGAATTTTACTTCCTTTGTTGTTGCTAAAAATATCAGTAATTTCATTCTGGTCTGTCTTTTTAAAATAAAATGAACTAAAGTGGAGAGTTGTCCCCAGATGGAAGCCTTGTCACTTGTATGGAGGATACTTTATCAGTGATGCAGATAAGAAGGTGAAATATGTGCTTTCACTTTATTTGAAACTTTCTTTTCTTGATGATACAGTGCTCTCCAGTGTCTCCTCCTTAAATGACCTGGCCTTCCTCCCTCCCCATCTTTATTTTTTGACTTGGTATTACCATATTATATGTAAAGGACTTAGATATGTGTGTGAATTCAGAAGTCGTGTATAACTTCGTGATTGCTACACAAAATGTCAAAGTGAGGTTTGTTAACACTTTGCGCCCACTTAGGGTGGTTATTAACACTTTCACTCATAATAGCAGCTTAACTGGGAGTTGGGGAGCATTCAGGTACGTATGTTTTTATAGCTTTGTAAAAGAGATCTCAGAAATCGTAAGCCTTCCCTGGGGCAGTCATCTTGAGTGCTGCTCTTTGTTGTCTGGGGGTTATCTACACCCTGTTAGATTCATAGTGAATGAATATTTGAGAGGTCATTAGGTGGGTGGTTCTGTATTCATGTCAGAGTATTAACCTAAGGTTCTAAAGGTTCCTTGTGTCTTGTTACTCTTATGAAGGTGAGATGTTATCGCGCCAAGGAAATACAGACCCTCCTGGGGTTTGAGGGGTTGCTTTCGATTCCAATCCTGGCCCTTAATCTGGAAGGCCCTCTGAAGGAAAAGAGTACTTGTTCCGAAAGTTCAGTTTTGGGGGAAAAGGCCACTTGGATTGAGTTAATCAGGCTCATTTTCAGATACGAGTGTATTTGGCAGGGACTCAGAGAACTGTAATGTGAACCAAAGTTTTTGTGGAATAGGAGAATTAGGAATAGAAGGTTTGGGCTGGGATTTGTCCAGATGAGAAGTTTGTGATTTAGGATTGGGGCGATTTGTAGGGACTTGTGAAAGATATGATGAGTTTTCATCCTCTCATATTTGTCTTTTTAGAGATCTCTGGAGACTTTATTGAAAGGGATTTGGGGTCAGATCCCAGTTCTGGGTTGTCACGGCTTCTTCCCCAGGAGTCTCCTTGATGCTAGATCTGTATCTCCTTAGTGATTGTTCAATCTGCCGAAGTTAACCTCCGTAGGTTTCTCTCATGTGTTTCATCGTCACTTCCTGCTTGGTTCATCCTACAGTATGACCAATACAAGCCTTTACATGGGGTGCCCCAGTTCTCAAGATGGAGGGTCTGCTTCTTACCTCTGCACAGACTACTTGTTGTTCAGTATGCCTTTGGTCTAACAAACTCCTCTGTACTTCTCCACCAATTAGTTCTTCTCCATATGCCTGTTTCCACAGTTTCTCTGACAAGAATCTCCTTAAATTTCACCTCCTCTGTTTGAACCAACTAAAGCTTTCTCTTCAAGTTCATCCTGGTTAAGCTTGAAACGCCAGTGATTAAATATAGGTGTTCTGTCTTCAATAAGTGCCTGCATCTCTCTTGGTTATTGTCTTGCTTTAAATTTTTGAGCTAAGATCTTAGAGGGCAGAGACCATGTGGTACTGATCCCACCTGCTTTTCTACAGCTAGAAAGCCATGCTATGCGTATGAAAGCATTTCAATGCAATCTGCTGATGAGGGAAGTGTCTTGTGTGGGAGACGATTTTGGCAGTAGCAAACACGTTTGGCTTTAGCCATAAGAATTGCTTTCTGAGTTTCTGGAAAAGGAGTATGTAAAGCAAGTCCTGTTTTAAATGAATATTTTTATAATGTGGAGATCTCTAATCTATGCGTTTTGTAGTGATGGATTTGTTTTTGAGGGTTGAAGTGGTTTGTGTACCTGTGGGGCGATAAACCTTTTCGTGGTTTTTTCTTTTAATACATAGTGTCTTGATGGATTGAGAAAGAATGGTGAAGTTCCAGTCAATCAGTTACATGACAAAGAACAAGAAAAACAATGCAGGTGTATTTGGAGATTATGAACATCCTGGTTGAAAAGTTGTGTACTTTGGATGCACAGGACTCTGCCTCAAAATAATTCCCAAGCTTGGCCAAAGGCAGTGAAATGTATGCTGAAAAGACCGAGTTTGGATAAGTCAATTACGGTTTCGAAAACTACACTACCACTTAACAGCTACCTCTGTGCCTTTTGAGCAAGTTAGTTAATATCTCAGGACCTCCATGTTTTTACTGTAAAATGGGTTACAGAGAGCTTTGTTGTGAGAATTAAATATGTTGGCTGTATGTAATACAAGGCTCATAAGATGCTTGATAGCAGTCAATAATTAGATAGTGGTACTGTTTGCTTCCAGAAAGCTAGAAAAAAGCATTTATGGGGCAGTGGGAACAGACTTCTCTCCCAGACTTACCGAGCTTTTCCTATTGGAAGGTTTTGGCTGGTGAACCTTTAACTTTGGGGCGAGTGAGAGACTTTTTTTAAAAAAAAACATTGTGTGTTCAAGAAGAAAACTTACCCTCTGTAACAATTTTTTTAAATCATGTGGACCTGGTGGGATTTGCATGGTCTGACTAATGTTTCCCATTCTTCTGGACAAAACACCACACCATAGTGGTTGGCAAAACTCTCTTATACAGCTCAGAAAGGGCACTGGGCTAATTATAGTGTTTAGGGCCTTTACATTTTTTTTCTTGCAATATCTAAATTTAAAAAATCTCTTACAAAGAGAGAAGCACATTAAGAAGCTGTACTGCTTTTTGATGGACTGCTTACGGATTTCCGTGTGTGTGTAGATTGACACCAGCTGGTAGTGCAAGCAACAGCAGATGCCCTTTTTACTACTGCAGTTGTTAACTGGTTTCCCTCTTTACCACAGTAATATTTTGAGGAGTATAGTTCCCTGGCCCTCATCTCAAATGATATTTATTTGAACAACTCTACTGCTTTCTAAGTAAGCACAAAATAAAGCAGGTAACACAAGCCCCTTTTTGTTTTTTTGGGTATTTTTGGCCGTGCCCTGCGGCTTGCGGGATCTTAGTTCCCCAGCCAGGGATTGAACCTGCGCTCTCGGCAGTGAAAGTGCAGAGAGTCTTAACCACTGGACTGCCAAGGAATTCCGCACAAGCCCCATTTTGTGTGTGTGTGGCAGGGGAAATCTGTATAGAGTTAATTATAAGAAACAAAGAAGTGAGACTATTGTAGCAGACTCAGATCTTTAACTGAGAGTTGATTTTGCCCTAGCTTAGGGTATGTTAATATCCTAACGTTTTTTGAATGGTAAGGTCTGACTTTCTGGCCAACTAACAGTTTTCTGGCTTTTGCTTTCACCACGGGGATAGCTCCAGTGTTTGAAGGTAGGCCTGCTGAGTTTTCTTTTAGAGCAACTACCTAAATCAGAGAGTAATGAGAACTGGTTTTTTGTTGTTTTTTGTTTGTTTGTTTTTAACAATGGTGTTGAGATGCTATAATATCATATTCGAATACTTTTTCTCAAGCTAGAGAACCTGGTCCAAGTTAAAGTCTTCTCCTAAGATGGGTGTACTAGAAGAAATAGTTTATTTTCCCACTTTAAATAAAGATCATTTTTCCTATTCTTCCTGGTCTCCGATGCAAGACATCTTAGTACCCATATGCACTATTTGAGAATTTAGAGGATTTAATATGCTGTTCTCAGAAGCCTAAGACTGAATTGTGTGGGAGTTCTTAATGTCTGAAATGGTGATGTATTAAGAACCCACAGTTTTGCCAACTTAAGCAAGGTCATGCTGCATTGCCAGCAGATTCATAATTACTGGGACTGGAACTATAGGAAAATGGAGCTCTACCAGTTGTGTAATCGGAGGACAGATATGGCCATTAAAATTAACTCAGTAGGAAAATGCTCCGGTGCTTGAGGTCATTAACTGCTCCCTCTCGAATTAGGCTACTTAGGTAATATTTACCAAGTGATGACTGTTTACAACTTTGATTTCAGCAGAAAAGTTACGATTTAAACTCTTCTATGTTATCTGAATATATCTGTAAAGTCCTGAAAACCATTTTAAAATATTGGGCTCTTTAGTCTCAGGCCAGCTTTATTAGCAGTTGGGTAGAAGATGAGTCTTCTGGTGAGCCATCTGTTTTCTGTATTATGTGAGTGTCTAGGTTGAATTCTCCATCCTGGTGATAATCCCTGGTAATATCCTTTGGGAAGCTGGTAAAAATGCTCCGAGCTTTCAAGGGAGTCTGGCTTGGTCTGTAGTAATAGGATCTCACCAGTTCTCTGCCTCACAATTCGATCTTTCCCATTAGAGGGCGGTGAGGAGGACCTGTTTAATTTGACCTGAGTTAGTTGAATATTTAAATGGAAGGACCTCCTGCATCTGGCATCTGAGGAGACTCAGGCTAAGTCAGGAATTAAAATTTGGAGAGACTGGAGAAGATGACATCCCTCTGTTCTTCTAAGATTCTCTCAAGGCTTTCCCCTGATGTGTGGTACCTGCATGGCTTTGTTACACATCAGATCTGAGATGTTGAGAAAGCTCCTTTGTAAAGTCTGGTGCATGTTGTTGTGGTGCCAGAGCTGCAGTGCACAGCCTGTCTGAACAGACACACAAAACCAGTGCCCAAGAACAGAAAGTCCATCTGAAGAAACACAACACATTTGCAACTTCATTTTGTGTTTGGGGGAGGAGGGAAGAATGGTGTTAGAATGAGGGAAAGGAGTGGGTCTGTCTTTAAAAACAAAAATTGTACCCCCTTGGAGTGAAAACTTGTTTTCCTAAATCAAATTATTTGCTTTTTTTGTTAAGGGATGCAGTTTTAGATAGGGACTATGTTTAGAAACAGTGTGTCTTCCCAATTTGCTTTTTTGTTGTTGTTGTTAAGTGTTACATTATTAAACCTCAGATTGCAAATAGTCTTGCTTGTCAGAGAGGACCATAGTGGCCTGTTTCTGCTTACTGGGGGATTTAGAAAATAGTCATGCTGCTTTTGTCCTTTTTATTTCATAAAGCGTTACTACTGCTTTAAATAAAATAATAGATACACATCAATCAGCGCATAGTCACCTTTTATTGTTGATTCAACTACTAGGTTTTTACAGAATTCACTCTGCATTTTATTTGACTTGTACATGAATAGTCTCGGCAGACTTAACTATATTAGTGAAAAAGCACTTTCAACAAAATTATATGCTGACATCCCATAATTTATACTTACAGATTTGTGAAACAGATTTATGTAAATCTATCAAATTACTCTAGGTGACATTATTTTTTTAAATTGAGATTTTATTTAAATGGTATTCGTAGAAAATTTTCATATGAAAAATTTTACATGAACTGTTTGAAAAAATGTATCTTTACATCACTCCCTTATAAAGACAGAATACTGTAACATTTGAGCATCTTGTCTCCTTTTGTTCTGTAACCATCTGGTACGATGTAGGGACATGGGGAGCATGTTTATAAGGGCATCTCTCTTCTAAACCTTAAGTTCCTGGAAGGCAGATGGCTGTTTCTTCGTTTGTTCATTCTTTTTTTATTAGCTTGTTCGTTCATTCATTGTTTCAATGAGCATGTTAATAATCTATGCTAAGGTCTTTTATATCAGGAACTATGCTCAGCTTGCCCTTGCTCAACAGTCTAAGGGAGGCGACATCCAAATTGACTCAATACCCATACGTATTAAGATAAAGGTATATAATATAAAGGCTGTGGAAGGACTAGGGAGGGGCACTGAACAGTGAGCATTGGGAGTGGGACAAATTGTGGCAGGAAATGGTCTCAGAGAAAGTCCTAAAGGATTTGTCAGGGCTGGCCAGTTGGAGATGTGTATTCCAGGCACAGGGAACTGATTATGCGTTTCAGGGTATACGTATGTATAGGAGTAGTAGAAGTAAGCAAGAAGCTGATGGTGACCTTGGAAACCAGAGTGTGATTGGGATTTTCTTCTAGAAAGATAACCCAGACAACATTACAGTTGAGAATGACTGGTTTTGGAGTTAACAGGAGTCTAGGGAAGGGATGATGGGTTAGGATATTGTAGCAATAATCCAAATTAGAATAATACATGAGGACCTGTGCTAATGCCAAGGGGCTGGGGCTTGGGGTAGGGGCAGATTTAGCTGGTAGAACAGACGGGATGTGATACCCCTATGGTAGAACTTGCACTGAAATGAATCTGCTTGCACAGCTTCCCTAGTAAACTATGAGCTACTTCCTTGAAGTGTTGGATCAAATGTTATCTTCAGGGTGGGGCCTGCGCTCACCACTGTATTTAGGTCAGCAGCCCTGACCCTGCACTCCAAACTCTCCTCTCTCTGCTTTTTTTCTCCTTAGCCCTTAGTCTCTTGTAATATATACTGTAGAGCTTGTTCTTTTGTTTCCTTCTACCAGAATGTAAGTTTTACGAAGAGGAATTTTTTGTCTCTTTGCTTATTCTCAGGGATTAGCAAAGAGCAGATTTTCTATAATCACTGAACAAATGAATGCTGAATGTTGGTGAGAAATATGTAGGATGACTTTTTTAAAAATTTATTTTATCTATTTTTGGCTGCGTTGGGTCTTCGTTGCTGCGCGCGGGCTTTCTCGAGTTGCGGCGAGCGGGGGCTACTCTTCACTGTGGTGCGTGGGCTTCTCATTGCGGTGGCTTCTCTTGTTGCAGAGCACAGGCTCTAGGCGTGTGGGCTTCAGTAGTTGTGACTTGCGGGCTCTAGAACGCAGGCTCAGTAGTTGTGGTGCACGGGCTTAGTTGCTCTGCGGCATGTGGGATCTTCCTGGACCAGGGCTTGAACCCGTGTCCCCTACATTGGCAGGCAGATTCTAAACCACTGCGCCACCAGGGAAGCCCTAGGATGACTTTTAAATACAGAATTTTATTTTTCACAATTCCATGTTGAGAAGGGTCTCACTTAATATAGGTTGGATAAAATTAAATTTATGTACCAGGTTTGTAATCAAGAATTGTGGTGATCTATTGCTTTTACCTTTAAACCTGAGGGGGTAATTTGATACTTAGGACATTGATAATCATGTGAAATAGAAAAGACTAAATAAAGTGACCTTTGAATTAAATGGGTCCAGAAGATTGTGTATTTTTAATTAAAATATGCAATTAAATTTGTAATTAAAGTATGCTATTAAGAGCAATGTAGGTGGCAAGGGAACGGCTGCTGCTTTGAATTATGCACCGTTTGGGATAAATTGGAGTTTACTGTGTTTCCCACTAGCACTTTGTCACTAAACAGATTCTATTCCTGCTCTGACCCCCGCGCAGCTCTCAATGTGCCTCAGTCCCATTCAGAGGCCTTGGAGTGTTTCAGCTCTGTGCTTTAGATCACTTGACCATGGCTCTAAGCAGCCTGTTTATAACTGTTCTCCTTATGCCAAGGAACAGTTTATAAGTAATTGTTCTGCCTCTTGTGAAGAAGTGATCCTTCTCTGTGGCATATATTTAGATTAAAAAGAAGGGTGCAAAACAGAAGGCATCCACACAGACACTGTCTACAGAATACCATGCGCGGAAGTGCGGTATTGAGCTGGAGCTTTCAGTACCTGCTTTTGAAGGTTTTAGTCCTATGACTGTAGAGATACCTTCCTCCATAGTGAAGTTTTAGAATCCCAGCTGTGACTATTAGGACCAAGACTTAGATTAGTGCTTCCAAAATCCCTAAGAGCATGGGACCACGAGTAGCTTGTGAGGATAGCTGGGGACGAGTGGCATTGACCTTATTCTTGATGTTCAGCTACCAGAGGAATTTTTTGGCTTCTAAAGACAGGATTTATTTGTCTTGAAGGCTTTTTGGGGTGAGCCTTAGCTTTGTCATTTTGTTCAGAAGTTTCTTTTGATCATGTTGGTTTCCATAATTGTTATACTTGGAATTTAAATGTAGAGCTTTATAGGTTTTTTAAAGAAGTGATTCTTGGTTTTGAGATTGTCAATATGCACATTCTAAATTCAGAATGACGTGAAAAATAGATTTGGAGGATATGGTTAAATGATGCTTGGTTTCCAAGCCTTCCTTGGTAGTTTATGACTGTTACTAGCTGATGCATACAAAAGTGGGAAAAAGTGGGTCCAGGCTAAATATTTTTTCTTCATGTTTGACTTGCTACTGCTTCTGTTTTTTAAAACTCTACTCATAATAACCTGAAACAGGCACTGTATAAATAAGGTGCCTTTACATTGTCATAGGAATGAATAACAGTGTAGGAATTCATATATACTGAAATTGATATTTGCACAAGAAGTACTGGAATTTGAGACAGTAGGCAACTGTCTCAAAACAAGTTTTTGTGGTAGAGCTCTGTTAGAAAATGTGTGGTTACATTATATTTCAGGCATACTGAAGGTGACCCAGGTTCAGATATAAACTAGTTGTGAATTGAGGGGAGAAGAACATAGCATTTCAGAGTCTTGGATTCAAGTCCTGACCACTACTTTCTGCCTGTTTTTTCCTTTAAGGAAGCTGATTGACCTTGCCCAGCTTCAGACACCATTTCTTCCTTACAGGGAAGAATATGAGTATCTCACAAGATCAGTGTGAGGCTAAAATTAAACACTAGAACACCACACAGCTTAAAGATGAGAATGGGGAGAGTCTTGCCTATCTTTATATCATTTGTGATGCCTCTGTGTATTTTAAGCATCCAACACATATTTGCTGACTTGATTAACTCACTTTAAAATGAAAATCTGTGAAGTTACTAACTCCCTTGTAGTTCCAATGCCAACATGTTAATGCATCTACTACAGTGGATTTGGGAATGCAGCCGTTTAGCAGCAAATATCTCCTTTCATATTATTTTACTTAGGGTAGTAATAACATTTTGCTTACCTTAAATACTAATTGGCAGGTGTTGCTCTTCCTAATACTACCACTAAGCAAATTAGAAACTTTGTGGCAGAGAGCTCATCTGGGCATAAATATTGATTTTACTCAATTACCAAGAGTTGAAATTTGGTTGACTCCTCATTAAAACTAGCCATGGCTGCTTGAGGGGGTCAGGTCAAAGACCCATTCATTCAGTGGCTAGACCATCTGATGGTGACATTGATGATAATACCTTTGGTTAAATTAATAACACCACTGCGCTTCTCATTCGTGCATTTAGCAAACTTCTTGAGTGCCTACAATGTGCTAGGAGTAAGAGCTCAGAGGACAGGGCAAGAGACAGCTAAGCAGGTTAGGATTTTTTACTTTACCCAGTGACCCAACTCCAGCAGGCACTGCTCTGCTAGAGAGTGACCTCGGTAGGCAGTAAACTGTTTCTCTGAAGTGATGGATAACTTGAAGATTTTAGAAGAAAGACATCTACTGGTTTTTTAAAAATGCATCTGTAAAAAAGGCAGTCTTCTTGCAGCGTCACTTCGCATGCCCAGACCATCAGCATCTGGCCCCTCTAAGAGCTCCCAGAAGCCTTATTTGCAGCCTCAGAGTATCTCTCACTATTAAAACTGTGATTCTCAGCCTTGACTGCATATGTTAGAGTCACCAGGCTTTAAAAAACCTGGTATCAATGCTTCATAATAGACCAATTAAAAAAGAAAAACTTGGGGAAAGGGACTCAGGCATTAGTTTTTGTTTTTGTTCTTGTTTTTTAAGTAGATGATTCCAGTGTGTGCCAAGATTAAGAAAGGACTTTGATTAGAAGCTGCCAAAATACAGGTGTGAGGGTGGTGGAGAGGGTAGGTAGGAGAAATGGACTCAATGCTAGTACAATTGATAATTTGATTAATTTTGTTATAGAATAGCAGTGTGACAAAACCACCCAGTGTTCACTTGGCCTTTCCTTCCCCTGTTATATTGGTAGCATCTTTCTGGTTTAATTTTAAATGAGTACATGTAAACTCCTTAACATGTAGTAGATATATGTTATTTTTCCTCACTTTATTTTTTGACTGGAGTGGTCTACCTCCGTCAATAGTGAATGTTCTCATCACTGCCTTAGCAACCTCACTGGGTAGGAATTATCCTCATTCTAGAAATAAGGAAGTTAATGACTCAGAGAGGTTAAGTAGTTTCTTCAAAGTCACACAGCTGGTAAACAGCAGAGCCAGGATTAGAACTTCTGTGTGTTTATCTCCAAAACCTGTGTTCTTTTCATCATAAACAGCTTCTTTGAGCAGATTTTTTAATGTTCAGCCTATTTGAATCCTGCTCAGTGACAACAGAACTGCAGCACATTTCATAAGAGGGCACTGGGCATGCAATAGACACATGATAAATGTCAAATTAGGAAAAAACTGAATGCTTAAAAATGCAATGGTTTCACATGCAACTTTTAAAAAACAGAGCCTCGAGTAAAACACAATCTATATGAGTAGTATGAGAAAAAAAAAAAGAACTGAATTAGTTTTAGCTCTCTCCTAACCCCCTTTTTTAAAAACAGAAAAAAATATAATTTGATAAAAGGGTATAAGCTAGCAATGATTATCCCCTCAAAATTATTGTGGTCCCCAAAATATAATCCCAAGTTTTCATGGTTATTAGGCATTGTGTTTAGCCTTCTCTCTCGCTCTCTCTTTTTGTATACTTATAAAGAACCACATTGACCACTCTGGTTAGCCTATTCTAAATATCTGTATTCATAACCACTTGGACCTAAGGTGCTGCTTAAAAGAAAAAAAAAAATCCCTTTTTTTTTTTTTGCTATGAAATTGATCCAAAAATGGTAATTAATAAGAAGTATTTGGACCTTTACTGGGAATCTTCCAGGAAACCCTCAATTGGTTTGGTTTGACTTTTAGTAGACTAAATCTTTTTAATGTCCATTTTTGTCACCACCCGTGTAGTGTTTCTCGCCTTTTCAAACTGAGAAACTTGCCCTTAGTTGAAAAGTGGAGACCTTTAGGATTGGCTTTACTTGTCTGTGCGTTCCATTGATTCCGATCTCTTGTTACTTCCTATAGAGTCGGGACACATCAGTGAGCCAGAGGCGAGAGGGCTCAGATGATGGATAAAAGCAACAATAGACTCATTTGGAAGCAACTCTTACTCCAGAATTATTCTGTTTTTTATCTTTGTTTATGCTTTGCTTTCTTTTCCACATGTTCTCATGGGCTTGGATGTCCTCAAGTGTAAATCTTTGTGTTCATATTTCCCTGTATTCCTTAGCTAGGTCTTCAGACCCCTTTTAGAAAATTGGATTCAGTTTATTTGAATAAGCTCCTCTAAAATTAATGTACTTATGCATATACACACATATATTACATGTACACACACACATACTCACGATTCTCCACCGTTTTAGAATCTGAAATAATTGTACTTGGTAAAGGCTGTAAATTTGTCAGGGTAATGTGTACAGAACACTGACAGATTCTTGGTTGATGCTTTTCGCTTTCCAATTTTATGGGTAAGGAAACTGAAGCTGAAAAAGTCGTGCCCATGAAGCCCACACAGCAGCTCAGCGGAGACTTGCACCCACAGTTTCCGAAGCTGAATGTTGCCTTGCTGCTGGGTGCTCTGGCTCAGGCAGGACATGTATGATGGAACACTTTGGGTATGTGTGTTTTTTAAACAGCACAGCTTGCTGAGTTCTAACTGATGTTTAAACTTGCAACTGTAATAGACAGGAGATGAAAAAAGGCCACATGTATATTTCTAGAAGAATTAATGTAGACTTTTTTTTTCTATTGAGAGAGTGTGCTGGCATTAATGACAAGACCATATGCCAGAATGAAAGTGGATGTCTGTCATCAGTGGTGTAGAGCTAACGTATGCCTTTTTCCCATTCCCTTTCATTAGGACAGAGCTTGGGATATGGCTTTGTGAACTACATTGACCCTAAGGATGCAGAGAAAGCTATCAACACCTTGAATGGATTGAGACTTCAAACCAAAACAATAAAAGTAAGTTTATGGTTTTTTTTGTTTTTTTTTAATATCTGCTTGCAGAACAGAGGTTAAAAGAATTAAGGTCTACTTGCAGTTCTTTCCTTTATTCATTTTGTGCCCATATGGACACTTCTCTGGGAGGCATAGCAGAATTTTTTTGTTTGTTGCATGATGAGGGAAACTTTATTCATGAGTACTACATGTAATTACTTACGTGTTAACAAAGGGACAGAGCAGCAACTTTCTCAGATAAGTACTTTATGAAACTTACTGAATTAAATTTCCTTCTTTGATAGAGAATTACTTGCCTATAATTTGAAGAAACCTTATACCATTTCTTCTAGCACAGGGGTTGGCATTCTTGTTCTGTGAAGGGCCAGGTAGTAAATATGTTAGGCTTTGCCGGCCGTGCAGTCTGTGTCACAACTTCTCAATTTTGCCCTCATAGCTTGAAAGAAGATATAACCTCCATATGAACAAATAGATGTGGCTGTGATCCTATAAAACTATATTTATGGGCACTGAAACTTGAATTTCATGTAATCTTCATGTGTCACAAAATAGTCTTTTAATTTTGTCCCAATCATTAAAAAATGTAAAAATCATTCTTAGTTCTTGGGTCATAGGAAAACATGTCCTTGGGCTGTAGCTTGACTCTGTTCTGGCAGATTCAGTTTACTTTGAGGAGACTGACTAGAAGAGTGTACATGCCACACAGGTTATTTTTTCTGTTACAGTTTTCTTTTCAAGACAAATGGTAAATAATTTTACGGATGTTTTTCCTGCTTTTTTGAATTTTTGAAATTCTGATGTAAATTCTCTCTGGATAAGAAGTTAATCCAGTTTGCTGTGTAGATTTCTTTTCCTTTAGAATATGGAAGGGACGTTGCCTCTGGCAGAAGCTTAGTTCACGTGCCATCAGTTTTCCCTCTCCTGCCCAGTGCATCAGTCTTTCTCACTGAGTCTGGATGAGGCTCCCAAGTATTTTTTTCAAAATAGTGTTCCAGACAACCTCTGTCAATTGACTCAAGTTGGAACCTATTTTCCACCCTTGATTTAAGAACTCAGCTCAGACCATCGCCTGGAGTGGTAAGGGGAAGTTAGTCACAGCTGACTGTGGTATCCATCTTGCTTAGAGACGTGTCTAGAAGATTTCTGCTCATTTTCTCAGGTATCTGGAAATGCAGTGTCATCTTTGTGCTTAAAAGTTGCTTCTCTCAGGGCTTCCCTGGTGGCGCAGTGGTTGGGAGTCCGCCTGCTGATGCAGGGGACATGGGTTCCTGCCCCGGTCTGGGAAGATCACACATGCCGTGGAGCGGCTGGGCCTGTGAGCCATGGCCGCTGAGCCTGTGTGTCCGGAGCCTGTGTTCCGCAACGGGAGAGGCCACAACAGTGAGAGGCCCGCGTACCGCAAAAAAAAAAAAAAAAAGTTGCTTCTCTCAGAGTTGTCAGTTAAGGTAATTCACTAGCCCTGGGTAGTTTTGACATCTTGTTCTTTATATTTTTTGGCCCAGAGGGAAAATGCCTCCCACCACTGTCTCATCTAAAGGAAACTGTATGCAGTGGCCCCCAAATATACTTGGATGTAAGATGTCCGAGATTCTGCATGTTTCTTGGTCAAGAAAATGTCCTACGTACAAACCGTCTGATTATTAGATTTCTAATCCATTCTAAGATTGCAAACACTTGTTTATTTTGACCTTGTTTTTTCAATCTGGATGATTTTTTCTAATTGTCCACACTTCTTTGCACGCTCTCTGTTTGTGTCACAGAGATTAACCTTTTAATAGTACTGTTAAGTGTAATGATCAAGTGTCCTTAAAAAGAAGACATCCAATGTCCAGTTACCGTCAGATTGTTTTGTGAATGCTGTATCCTACTGCAGATTTTTGTGAGGCTCCCAACTTAAACTGACTTCAGGATTGCTGCTAATTTATCGTAGTTTTGAGGTCCTGAGTGGTGGTTAAGAAGAAAATGGAATAGATGGTTGGATTGACATACCCTTTTCTCCATTCCAGAAGTATCACCCTCATTTCATTCTACTGAGTCAGCTCTTTTGCTCTAAATCAGTTCTTTTGCAGTAAGGTCCACGAGAAGGTAGAAATGCAGGGGAAACAGGTCTCCATAGAAGAAATACCCATGGCCTGCACAGAGACCATTGGTGACAGCTGCTTCCTCACTGTCCATCACCCGGCCTTCTCTTCAGGGCCCAGCTGCTCAGGCAAAATACGTGGAAGAAAGGACAGTAATGCCTTGTGGCTTTTACGCCACATGTGGCATCTGCTACTTTTCTTTGGATTTTCTGAGATGGGGGTGGAGGTGGTGGGTAAGCAGCAGGCTACTTCTTTCCCCACCCCCATTCAGTTCCTGCAAAGATACCAGATAACAGCTGGTGTCCTCAATTTGGCCCACATTTCTCTGAGGCAAAGCAGACCATTTTCCAAAACTACATAGCACCATTTTTGTCTATTTGTTCTTTCTATGTGTGTTTTTTTCCCCCCTTATTTTCAGTTAGATGTGTCTTGTGTTCTTATACAACATTTGAGCCAGGTTTTTCCTAGTGTTCACTGCTCTAAGTACCCTTTGGAAGTTGTATTTAAGCCTTTCCGGTCCCTATTCTGTAAATTAGTCTCTTTTTCCTTTCTCCAGTCCGTCCTGGTCGTGGCCGTCAAAAAACACCACTTTCCTCATATTGCTTCTCACTCAAAATTCTCTCATATTCCCCTACTCTTTACCATATCATTTGGCTTAACTTTGGAGTGACCCAGTGTTATTACTGTTCTCTATGGTAGTCAGACTGGCTTTTTGCTTGCAAGCGGATCTTATTCCCAGCCTCTGCATATATGCTCGTACAGCTCCCACTTCCTGGCATACTCTTTCTCACTCAGTTTATTTTTTATTTAGTTTTTAAAATAAATTTATTTATTTATTTTTGGCTGCGTTGGGTCTTTGTTGCTGTGCACGGGCTTTTGCTAGTTGCGGTGAGCGGGGGCTACTCTTTGTTGCTGGCGGGCTTCTCATTGCGGTGGCTTCTCGTTGCGGAGCACGGGCTCTAGGCATGCAGGCTTCAGTAGTTGTGGTGCGTGGGCTCAGTGGTTGTGGCTCGTAGGCTCTAGAGTGCAGGCTCAGTAGTTGTGGCGCACGGGCTTAGTTGCTCCGTGGCATCTTCCCGGACCAGGGCTCGAACCCGTGTCCCCTGCATTGGTAGGTGGATTCTTAACCACTGCACCACCAGGGAAGTCCCTCTCACTCAGTTTAACAGCAATCATCTCATCTTTTAGAGCCTGTCTGAAGTTCTTTCTTCAGCTGCTGCCTTCCTGGGTTGTTCTAACTCGTGTTGGGTTCCCCCCTTCTTTGAAATATGTTCTCTTTACCCATGAGGAATCACAGAAGTTTTGGGGTCGAAGGGACCCATAGATGATTTAGACTTAAGCACTAACCTCTGCCCCCAGTAAAAGAGTTGAGACCTAGGTAGTGGTCATAGAGTTTAGCTTAGACCAGGCAGTTGAAGACAGAGCTGTGACTCAAATCCTTGTCTTTTGATATCTACACTAAAACTCTTGCCGTGACACCATGCTTTCCGTTAGAAAGCTGCAGTAGATTAATTCATGTATACGTTATGTACAAGTGTACAAGTGTTTGTGCACCCTTGAGTTCAGGTTTCTCATATGTCTTCCAGACCACCTAGCATTTATGCATTTTATAGATTGGAATATTAAAACAGTGAATCAAGTGCTGTGAAAGGTGGTTTATTTAGCAGTTTCTCCGGGGGCTTCCTAGTAGCATTAGCCCAGTAGGGTTTTGTGCAATAGAGGGATGGTATGTTGAATAAATGACGAATATTCAGTATTTCTGCAATGAGTAAAGCAAAGTCCCTCAGGCACTGTGAAATCCTAAAGCAGTTATTCCCAAACTTGGTTGTATCAAAATCACAAGGAGAGTGAGTTAGAAGTACAGGTTCTGGGACCCACTTCAGACCTACTCAATCAGTGTCCAGAGGTGAGATGCAGGAATCTGTTTTTAATATGCTTTCTAGGTAATTTGTGACAGTGAGTCTAAGACCTAGCACTTAGAAACTACCAAAATGTACGTTTTTTTGAATAGATGGTTTCTCTAAACACTTGGTATTTTTGCATGCAAAGTTCCATTTGTCTTCATCTTTTACCTTGATAATCTTCTTCTGGATAATTCACTTAACTGGAATATTAACCATGCTTTTTTTTTGAGCGTGCTGAATGCTAGTTTAGTATTCAGAGTAAAAAGCAGTTCATGCAGTTTTCACTTTTTAAGAGGTGTGGCTTAGAAATTAGAAAAACTTAATATGTTCACCTTATGTTAGAGAGAGGTTTATTTATTATGAATAGCAGCATTCATAGGTTAAAGGTTCAAGATGAGGATCACTTTTTTTTCCTGGTTGGGTTAATGTCCCAGCAGCTTACATTGCTGGTGACATCACACCATCCTTGAACTGCACAGGAGACAGTCATGATGGGTTAAGCCTACCCGCGTTGTCCCTAATAATCAGCTGGTAAATAAAGTGGATATTACAAGATGTTTTTAACTTTTGATATTAAGGAGGGTAGTAAAAAGGGAGTATATGCACAATTCTTTCCAATCCTAAAGGAAAATGTATTTTTTTGCCTAGGTTAATGGCATCAGACTTAAATTCATAATTAGCAGAGTAAAAGCATTCATTTCTGAAAATACTTAGACTTTCCCCCCACATCAAGTACTGTGAATAAGAGAATATCACATACACAGTAAAATGGATATCTTGACTCCCAGCATCTCTTCCAACTCCTCCCCCTCCTACAACGGGCCTAGGAAGCTTTATTCCACAAAGTGGGCTTGCTTCATCTGAAAGTAGTAGGAGCTATTATCTCAAGGAATAGAGAACTTTTCAGCATTATTGATAGGTACTACCCTTAGAAATCCATGTCTTCTGTCTCACAACAGAAGAAACCCTGTCTAGAAATGCTACCAGCATAGAAAAACTGCCTAGATTTGGTTTTGATTAAATTGATTTTTCTTAATCATTCAGATGTAAGTCAGATTAAATCTTACCTTGGCTTAAAAGTTATTAATTGACATACATTAATTTGGAATTTCTCATATTAAAACTAATTAAACTACCATTTCAGTCTGTATGGAAAAACTGTTATAAAAAGTTGGAATATTAATTACAAATAGTAATATCCATTCCTTAAAGTGTTCAGTTTATTAGAGAGCAATTAAGTAAAGCTTAATAAACCTTTATTCTAAGCTACTGTATTGCTTTTAATTTTTTGTTAAATTTATACCATTTCCTAGCTTATCCTTTTCTCAGTAAATGTCATGTTTGCAGACTCTTTTGCTGTTTAGCATGAACTATATCCTTAATCTAGGAGGAATATAGAACTACATTTCTGAAATCTTACCCTCCCTGGCATTGCTTAAGTGATTTAACTGGCTCTGCAATCTTGGACTTATCTTTTAACCATTTAAGTTTCTATCTATATCTGTAAAATCTTTAAAATTAATGAATTAACTTATCACTGAGTATGTTTATTACCTGACTCTTAACTTTCCGTAGTCTTCCAAATTGCATATTAAGAAAAGGTGTAACTTTTTAATGAACTCATGGTTATCATATAGAATGGTTTAGTTGAGAATGCATTTAGAATGAAATGAAGCACCCTGTCCTGAGGAGGTAACAATTTTAACCGTTTCCCTTTGCCACTGTTGAATGTGTAGCAGCCACGGTAAAATTCATACTGGAAACACTTTTCTGGCTCAACCTTCTTTTTGGTTCAGGATTATCTGGGATGGGGTTGGTTTTTATTCATTTAAGTTGTTCATTTATAAATGTTCTGAACATGAGGAAATATCTTGTAGATAGACTGCATAAATCTGCTCCCCACTGTAGAGAAAGAAAGAGCATGGAAGCAGGAATGGGAGAGTGAAGCTTGGCTACAGGCTTGCCTCTTGGTGGGTGCTCTGTTTAAAATATTTGAAGCACCATTCTGGGGTGTGGGTTTTATAATAGTAGGAAAGCTGAGAGTTCATACTTTTGTCGGAAGTTTGAAAGCGGGTGTTAGGGAAATCACATAGATTAGCTAGAGGAGAAAGCTGGGTGGGGGTGATGCAGAAATGAGCCTGAGAGCAGTTAGGGATCCGAAAAGGTATGGTACGTGTGGTTTTATAGTGTATGTGAGGGAGAACCACCAAAGAGTTTTGAGCAGAGTAGTGACGGAATTGGACTTGAGTGTTTATTAGGAGGGGAAGATCTGCTTTGCATTTAACTCCACATCTCTCTGAGCATCTCAAGCCACCCTAGTGTTCTTGTGGCTTATGTAGTTGATATTTCCCTTGAAGGTACAAACTGTAGGTGCTTGTAGAAGTGTGGGCTTCACAAATTTATAAAGCATCTTCTATAAAGTGCCCATCAGTTCAACACTTGAGTACAGATCATCATTTACCTTTTACCTTGACCAGATTTGGAAATTTTGAAAGTAATAGTCTGAAGGACAGGCCTCAGATTAACTGGCAACTTGTGAGACGTTATCCTAAATTGTTATTTAGCTGGTCAGATCTCTGAGGGGAGACAAAAAAGTTGAAAATGTGGAGGCAAAAATGGAAACTTTGAGTAATTGATTTCTTTGCCTTTTAAAAAATACAGACTGAGTGCACGTTTTTCTAACTTCATTTTTAACCCATGGTCTGGAACTTTCTAGAGCCATGTGCCAAATTTTAAGTGTACTGCCATATCTGATTATCAGAAACTCTTCAGTGCATTTAGATAAAATTCTTGTATCTATATTGAGTCCAGTTTACATAGTCCTTATATGAAATGAGGAATAACAGATTTTTTTTGAGTAATGTGTTATTTGTATAATGCACATCATGTGTTTTGTGGAATGATTTATTTTCAGCTTTGATTTTTTAAAACATAAAAAGCCCCAGAGATTTTTACTTATCTCAGGGACCTAGCAGGGTCCAGACTTTGTTTGTCCTGACTTCAGGCCTGTTGTGTTACTTCTGCTCCTTACAAGCTTTGTCCATATTGGGAATTAGACATTTGAAAGTTCCTAGAGGGCAATAACTTGGCATTCTCTGAACAGCTTTTCTGTAGATACTTTTCCACAGTTGTTGGAGCAGAGGCTGAGACTGTACAGAGGAAAGGGTGAGGAGGATGGTTCCTGGGGGCAGTGTCCTAGCTTACTTCCTGTCCATCCCTGCTTGTGAGCCATGGAGGGTGGTGGTGGGAGAGTCTTAGCAGCTGAACTAACCCATTTTCCTTGGGAGGGATTTTATAGATCACTTTATTACCCAAGCATGGCCCTACATTTCCTGCCTGTTTCATAAACGTACATCAGCAAAGGCATTTCTGCAAGGCACTGTTAGCACTTGTCTGCTTAACTTTTCTACTGCTCTTTAAGGGTAGGGTAGGACTTGTTGTTGTTCACGTATAACTCAGGAGAAGTAGTGCTGGGTCAGTTTGGTGGCTTCAGTCTGTTCTTCCAGAGCTAGCTGGAGAGGTTAAGATAGGTGTGCTACCTTCTGAAAAAGTCTCTTAATTCCTTGCTCTATCTGCTTTGTATAGTATTTTCATAGGACTTTTATCCTTTTGCTTGTCTGGATTCATGCCAAAACAATAGTGTCTTGGAGCCAAATACTCCCTTTGGCCAGTGAAAGGAAGCTCAGGTTAAGGGACTTGTTCAAAAACGATATAGCTAATAATAGTACTACTAGGACCAGAAATAGGCCACATTGGCTGATGCCGGCACCTTTTATGGTTTTCTTTCCGTTTCACATTATTGATGTTCAAGCGTCCGTACACTATAAACAAACTGAATATTCTCTTGAGGACCTTGATTTGGGACTTTTAGCGTCCTGAGATTTTCTGAACCAGACCTCTGTTAGGTGCGAGGGAGTGGAGCTGTGCCTGGTGGTAGAAAAACTCTTTCAGGCTGTGCATGTGAGACAGCCAGACCTCCGGTTTGAGAAGAAAACTGGTATCTGGAGGTCCTATTTAGCAGATAGGTGAGTTAACATCGATTTAAGTATTTCAATGGTAATGGACAGTAAAAGAAGCATTATAGTAACTTTTTGAATCTCTGTTTTATAGGAGACCACTCATTCTTCAAGAATGTTTTTCTGGTAGGTTCCTTTTGAGTCCTAGATGCTAGTTTAAAAATCACAGAAAAGTGCATTTGTCTCTCTTTAAATTTGTGTGGGCTCTTTACAAAAGCATGTGTAGTCGATTTTCTTTCACTCCCACCTCTGCCAGGTTTTCCTGTAATTGCCTTTAGCATCAGTTCTCAGCCATAAGTACTACATCAGAATTCTTGGTGGAGCTTTTGCTTCGGGAAGTTTCTTGGCATGCTGTTTATGAGCAAGCAAGAGAGGCGGCTATATTTTGAAAACAATACAGGAAATTGATTACTTACCCCTGTCCCTCCCACCCCACCCCACCCCACCTTTGAAGAACTCCTTCGAATGCTGCATCAGGACGTGGAGTCACAAGTCCTGGATTCGTGTTCTGCTCTTGCTCTGTTGGCCTAATTCGCTCATTTATAAAATGGTAGAGATGGTCCCAGGTTACATAGTTCCGGTGAAACGATTGACTTGACATCTAGAGGTAGAAAATACTTGTGTTGACCTGTTGTTTTCAGAGACAGAATATCAAGAATATTCCATTGTTTTTCAGTCTGCATTTTCTATATTAAAGTGGTATTTTAGAAGTCTAGTTGGGGAGGAATTAAAAAGCTACTTTTACTCTGAAGAAAGTAGTCACAATGTTTAATTCTTTGGTGCAGTTTTGTTGGATATTTTTAAAATGGCTCTAGTTACCTTGTGTTATAGAGAAGTAGATTTTGAAAAAAATAAATCATGCTAATAGGCTTTCTTTTGGGTCATTAGTACCAGGTTACCTCCTCCCAGGGGAATGAGAAGTTTAATCCTTCCTGCATAGGTTCTGGGCTTGCTAATGAGTCTTGAAATGACCCACAGGTGAGCCGAAGGAAGGGCAAGCAGAGTGCCTGCCTGGCCCTGGAAACTTATAATTCAGAAAATGCTTTAGTTTCCACAAATTTTGTTAAATGACTCTTTAGAAATTTGACCATTTCTGACCACCCAAACGACCCTGTTCACCTTCCTAGAAAGATTCCAGAGCCATTGAGAGAGGCTCTGACCTCATAGAATCAAGCACAGCAGCCTTTTCGAGACTGGCTATACTGATGGGCTCCCCAACCCAGCTGAGCCGCTTGCAGCAGGTCCGGTTCTCAGAAATACCTTTGGATGGGTTTTATGGGCTTTGTTTTACTTTTGCATTTTTGTATTTGTTGGTGATTTATAGTCACATATACTTTCAAGCTACCTGGGAGTTTGTGTTATCCAGAAACCAACACTGGTGGATGGTGAAGAGAAGGGCTTGACATCTGTAATTTTTATGAGCTCTCCAGGAAACCCAAACACGCCCCAGAGTTTGAGACTTTTACCTATTTAAAATCCCTCAACATAAGAGACTGCTAAAACTTTAATGTTCATCAAAATCACTGGAGTGGTCTGGTTGATAAAATGCAGATTTCTGGACCCTAGTCAAGACTTACTGAATATGATTATCTACAGAGTGAGACCAAGGAAATTGTAGTTTAACAAGCACCACAGGTGATTCTTAGCAGGTGGTGGCCTGACCTGAGAACCATTGTTTAGTGGACCTTAATAGTTTACACTTGGATAGGTCTCTGGTGCTTGTTTCAAAACAAATCTATTGATATATGTAAGTAAGATTTTCATTTGTGAGTCCTCTCATAAGCTATCTGGAATGCTTGTGATTAACAGGTGTAATTTTAATGAATATAATGTCATACTTACCCTTTCTCTCACACACATTCATTCTCTCTGTCTCTCGTACACAGATGCGCGTGCTCATTTTCAGAGCATTTGAATGTCATTAAATACTTCTAGCGTTACAAGTACGTAAACATCATTTAATGTTTGATTCTGAGAGTGGAGAATTTGCCGCATGGTTCTTCTGGGGCTCATTCATTTACAATGGGTATTTCATAGTATAGAGTTTAGGACTTGAATTTTATGATCCAAGATGGTTGTGAATCCTTAGATTATAGAGGTTGCTTTTACAATACAATAAAAGTTTGTCTCATTTTTATAAACTTCTAGCAACACTCCTGACCCATCCTCCCTAGTATCTGGATACTTGAACTTTCTAGTCAGGGTCTGAATAAATGGGAATTTGCTCTTATCATAAAGGACTCTTACACATAGCATGTTGAAAATATTTAAAGAAAAAAAATTTACTGTGTGCTACCTTAATGTATAAACCTTTTGACCTATAAACTGTATTTTGTCCCAAAGCTGTGGGAAAGTAGTGTGTGCATACTGTTGCCCAAAGGCTTAGTATGTCTCTGTTCTGCTCAGATTTGCAAAAATGGGTTAATAAGTACTTGTCACCAACTTGCAGGGTTTTCCTTCGTGTTCTTCTTCATTAACCAGTGTTCTTGGGGGAATTGTGAAATATGCATTGTCTGCAAACTCCTCTGAAGCACAAAGTCAAATGAACTGTGAAGGTGAGGGCTAAAAACACCTCTCTCACCTTTGTACTTTGTTCTTTGAGTATTAAAGAACATTGATCTGCCAAGTGGCAAAGGGGATACTATTTGGCGGTTTAATTACAGCCAGTGAATGTTATTGATGCTATCAATCAGTGAGACCCAGGGAAAGGGCATGGTGCCAGACCATTCTGTGCTCCCAACAGTGTAATTAAATACCGTAGAACTGGATTCTCAAGGTAAAGTGAGGTCATCTGAAGCAGGGGAACACTTTGTCTTGCAACAAAGGTAAAGGTGGTTATCTCCTCCTTGCTTCCCCTCTTTACATTTCTGGAGGAGTTCTATGAATGGCAATGAATGATATACAGTCTCTTCTTTGTGTACAGTTAAGGTTGTTGGTGTTTTCCTTAAAAACCCTCTCTCGTAAAATCTTCACAACTGTCATACAAAAGGCTTTAGGAGTACAGTAATTACTTTCTGTTAAAGCTGTTTGGGGGAATATATAGCTCAGGTGTCTAATAGATATTTGGAGAATCAGAGATTGTCTTTGAATGAGACTATTAGTCCCGCAAATCAGCTCATTTAAAAAAGCTTTCCCCATGATTATTCTCTAATGTCTAATCATGTTGAGAGAAAAATATCTTGGTAGGTTTGAAGTTATAAAACATTCAGTAATATTTCAGGGGTTATTCCTTTTAAATTATCTATTGAACACATTTTTTATAGTTGTATAACTTAGGTCAGGTCTACAAAATATATGTAGGTAAAACTTTCTTTGGCTCTGGGGAAGGCTTTTAATAACATTTCTATTATCCTTTTACTGTATGTTTTATACACACACACACACACGTATCTGTTACGCAAATCTCCATCTAGGCCTATTTGAGAGGTAAGAAATGCCATAGCTAATCCAAAATGTTTTCTGTTACTGCCTCTTTTTTTTTTTTTAATCGATGTATAGCTTATGATGATCAAGTCTTATTTACCAAAGACAGTCTACCCTTGAAAGAGATTCTGGTTTCCTAATTTTTTTTTTTTTGAGAGTATAAGTGCATACACACACACACCAGATCCCCGACAAATGGGTCAAAACAAGCCCTAAAACAATAATAAATCTTGGCTATTGTAGTATACTTGTAATACAGGTATGGATTGCAGACTGTTTATATTTCTAACAGGTGTTTGAAGGGGGATTGTTGAAATAAACTATCTTCTCCTTTGTTTAAAAGAGGAAGATCGTTAGAAAATTTCCTTCAGAAGTTTGAGGAATAATTTTTTAACATACATTAAAGGTTTAGTAAAAGAGTCTCATCCTATTACAGCCTTATTACATTATATGGAACTATAACAAGACCAGTGGGTCAGTCTCCAAGTTTGTAGGGAAGGTCATGTGCTTTAAAAGTTATTATGTTCATTATACATGTGCTTTTCCCCCCTGCTTCTCCCCCACCCTAAAGGCAAAGATATCAATCATAATATTAAAAAATAATTAATTGCAAATTATTGTAAGACTGTACAGTCATGGTTATACAGTCTTGGATAGGGAACACCTATGAGTAATTAATTAATTCTGGAGGCATTTTGAGTGGTTAGTATGTACCAGCCAGCTTTGCTAAATGTTGGAACAGTGCTAAAATGTGACAAGATGTAGTCTTGTCCTTGATGTCATTGTGTAGCAGGGGAGACAGCACTTGCTTTATGTGACCATTATTTGGATGTATGGTAAGTGAATGCAGAGTGCAATGGAAAAGGATATGTCACCAGCTGTTGAGAGGCCTCTGTAATGGTTTCAGAGATGATAGGGTTTTACAAAATAGGATTTATCAGGGAGAGAAAGAAGAAAGATATTGCACATGAAGGAATGTCTCATCCAAAGACACAGAGGCCTTTATGTGACATGTACTTTTTTGGAGGACACTTGCATCTAAAAACTGTAAGTGTGCTTGTTCTATCAAGTAATAACCTTCTACAAAAATGATTGGTAGAAAAATTTGATCCATCCTAGCCCCATATTTTACATTTATCCTTTTTAAGTGGAGACCTAATTTATAAGAGGAACTATAGGAATGAATTTGGGGCAGATTAATTCATTTGTTCATAGACACATATCTGCCTTGTTTTGAAAAGATCCACTGTGACCTTTGAGACTCATTTAAGATATTTACAGATGGTACCAAGAAGAAATTTCTCTGTGGAGTATTTAGTGTACACACAGAGATAGGATCATTATAATTTCATTACAGTATGTATAAGTAGGTCAGAGAAGACTCAGATATCTGAGGTAACATTACAGTGAAGCAGTTTTTTTCTTCTAGTTATAGAACAAAAGGAAACTTATTGTAGATGGTATTCAAATTAACTTTTTTTTTAATTGCCACACTGATTTTTTTGTTGTTGTTTTTTTGGTTGTTGTTGTTTTTGTTTTTTCGGTACGCGGGCCTCCCACTGCTGTGGCCTCTCCCGTTGCGGAGCACAGGCTCCGGACGCGCAGGCCCAGCGGCCATGGCCCACGGGCCCAGCCGCTCCGCGGCATGCGGGATCCTCCCGGACCGGGGCACGAACCCGCGTCTCCTGCATCGGCAGGCGGACCCCAACCACTGCGCCACCAGGGAAGCCCTTTTTTTTTTTTTTTTTTTTTTGCGGGCCTCTCACTGTTGTGGCCTCTCCCGTTGCGGAGCGCAGGCTCAGTGGCCATGGCTCACGGGCCCAGCTACTCCACGGCATGTGGGATCTTCCCGGACCGGGGCACGAACCCGTGTCCCCTGCATTGGCAGGCGGACTCTCAACTGCTGCGCCACCAGGGAAGCCCGCCACACTGATTTTTGACTATTCTCCTCACCTAGCTTATGATGGAAAAACTATCTCAGTATTGTATATGTATATGACAAACGCATATACATTTCTGTAACCTGTTACTCCCCTGCTTATAAAAGCTTCACCTTGACGTTTAGGGCTCTACCATTACTATTCCAGTGTTGTCACTGTCCTATAGAAATTTTTATCCTGTCACATCTGGGTTCTTTACTCTTGAAGATGCAAGTCTGACTCTTACCTCCTGCCTTGCTTGGGTCATCCCTGCCTATACTGCCTTATACCACCATCATTACTTACCAAGTTTTATTTGGCCAACAAAGCACTTATTTTTCGCTGCACGTTACCTTTCTCTCCTATTCGGTGGTCTGCTCTCTGAGGGCAGGCATCTTCATCTTCAGAGCACGTCATAGAAAACTTATGCTTTTGTCTGTAATTTCTGAATGAGGAAGTTTCTATTTATTGTTCACAAGAAAGTGGGAGACCTGCTCTATGTACTCAAAGATGGGAAAATTCACAATTTAAGTGAAATTAAAAGTGAAACTGTGGCTTCCTGTTAGGTGTTAGGATTCAGTGAAGATACGGGCAAATGATGGGTGTATAAGGGACCTACTGGCTTTTTTTTTCTTTTCTACAATAAATGAAGATTTAGCTGTTATTTTTTTACGTGAGATTTTCTACATAATGCACATGAGCCTGTGTTGTTGTCTATCATCTGTGTCTCTTCCGTATATTCTTTCTCTCTCAAACCTTAGATGGAGTATGTGAAAGTCCTAGAATGTGTAACCTACCAAAATTGGCCTGTTGAGAACCTTTTTCTTTTTCCACACGTTACCAACCAGTAAAAAAAAAAAAAACTAATTAGCTTTTATTCTAAACAGCTCCAGTTTACTTATATCACATGTAGCGTGTAGTCCCTTCTTTAGGTTTAACTTTGTAACTCAGCTATTTAATCTGTTGACAGTGCCTTAGACACGCTAGATGCTCAAATATTACATAAATTATATTTTAACTTTATTTTGGGGGGTAAAGTTGTGACAGGTATCCTGATAGTATGGTTTTTGTTGGAGATTGCATCTGATGAAGTTTCAGAATCTTGAAAGAACCCTTAAGAGCTTTTACTGCAGAATAGCTTTCTAAGAATTGGGTGAGTACGGCTATTTTTCTATAAGCCAATTTAACTTGTATTGTTTCCAGTGAAGCACAAAAAGCCAGATTGTTTGGACAAGCATCACACCTTCTAGTCATCTTGTCTGAGAGGTACTTTAGAAATAGCCCCTGCAGGAGGCCGTGGAATAGATTCACTCAGCAGGTATTGGAGTGCTTACTTGGTAGATGGGGCTATCCATACATACACACATATAGGCAGCCCTCGGGTTCACATCTGCAGATATGGAGGGCTGACTCTCTTTGTTGTACTACACTGTTCTATATGAGGACCTTGAGCATCTGTGGATTTTGGTACCCACAGGGGCTCTTTGGATACTGAGGGATGACTGTATGTATAAGAATAAGTTTCAACCCTTTAGGAGCTTAAAGCCTAATACTGTAAAAGCGTTGTAAGTGAATTGCAGTGCTCCCAGTTACTTGGGGGCAGCAGGGAGGCTCTGAGGCAGTCTGCTGCTCTGCTAGTGTTGGAGAAGCCCAAGCACATCTGGGTATTGAGTCCTAAGTACTGAAATTTCCCTTCTCTAAATCTCTCTAACGTCCTCAGAGTATATTTAGTGAAAGTGTCTAAAATGAAAAATTTACAATTCTCCCTGCTAGTGTAGGATTCTTAGTGTTTTTTCATAGTGTGAATTCACATTGAGTCATTAGGCCCTGGTTTCTTGGTGACTCTTGTAACCATCCCATATTCAGAAACATTCATGTAACCCTAATCTAACTTGATGTTAGGCTCTATTTCATGAAGTCCATTTATTGTGTCTACTACTGTCTACCAAAAAAGTATCCTGTTTCTCATTCTGCATTTCACATTAAGCTCTAAGAGACCTCTGAGAGGGAGTGAAGAAGTAGGAGGATTTGATATGTGGCAGTTTCTTTGGAGAAATTGTTGGCTTTTCTTATCAGCCCATTTAAAGATGCTAGATGGGAATTCCCTGGCAGTCCAGTTGTTAAGGACTCCACACTTTTACTGCCGAGGGCCTGGGTTCGATCCCTCCGGTTGGGGAACTAAGATCCCACAAGCGGCACGGTGCAGCCAAAAAAAAAAGATACTGGATGTTGACCCTGTGTATGACAGTAGGATGGTCTTTCTATCATGCTTTGTTTCAGCCAGGCTCAGGCTTTCCAACCTACTCATCTGCTCTTCTCTTAAAAAATACTTGTTTTGTAATATTGTAATTACAAATTTTATTGTAATGAGAGTTTTGATAATAACTGCAATAGATTTGGAAGAAGCTTTACTTAATCTTTGAACTGTTTTTCTGTTAAAGTACATACATCTTCCTTGTGCCAAACCTCAGAGATACTGGTAATATTTGAGTTTTTTTCTTCCATAAATTGGGGCCTCTGATAATAATAACCAATTAATACCCTGGTTATGAGGATCAATTGAATTAATAAATGTAACATACCCAGGACAGTACCTGGCACATGGTAAGCACTTAATAAATACTGGGAGCTATCATCATCTGTATTGTTACATAATTTTATATATGTGAAATCATTATATTATGATGAAAACATTATTATTGTTCTCCAGCTCTATGCTCTTAGTTTTATCATTCTGTTTAATCATTGTAAAGTCACTGTGAGGTAAGGACTATCATTAACATCAAATTACAAATAAAGAAATACCCGCTTCAAAGGACCTAAGGAAATTATTCCCAATTTATATAACTGGTGACAAAGCCAAGACCTGAACTTAGTTCTGTGAGACTCCGTGCCCTATGATCTTACTCCCTTGTAACTTTGGAGAGTTCTAGTGCAAGCACCAGTTTCAGGCCACTAGTTCAAAATATGATCTCTTGTGGCCCGAATTTCACCAGTAATAGTGCATTCTCTTTTGCCGTAAGTTTTTTGACCTAGTACTAAACTAACTCGTGTTTGCCTCAATTCCAGCCTATTCATTATTCATGTTACTTGACGTTTCTAAAGATTATGTGGCCAAAGAAAGAGGCTCATTTCTCACTTTAGATATTAAAAGTAAGGGAATCTGCTTTCTTAACCACTATTGAAAACAACTTAATATAGACAAAGCAGGAATGGATTCTTCGGTGGTTACAGCTGAAACTCCCATCTATTTTTTTTTTCCATGCCACTTTACTGAAATCACTTTCTAAAATTTTAATGAGCTAAGTGAAGGTATGGGATTGGAAATGGAATACGGAACACTTTAATTGACGGATTCCTGCTTAGACCTTGGAATGACTAATCCACCACCACTGCAGTAGTGGATATGATTTAACCACACACTGCATTCAGATGTCATATCCACTACCATCGCTCTACTTGTGTTTTATTTTTTGGTAAATTCTTTGCATGCAAAGATCTTGAGGAATTTGGAAGGTATTTGTGGCCTCTCCAAGTTGCATTTCAAGAATATCTTTACCATGGACTTCCTGTTTGCTTTTACCAGCATGAGAGTCCTTGCTGAACCAACTGTGTACTACAGCCAAAGCAGAAGCAACAATAAAAGGACAGATACCTGCCAACTATGATAGTTTAATAAAAAATAAAGATGCCTGTCATGACAGCCTATTTGGACCCTCATTTAATTGATGCACATGGATGAAACTGTTTTGGGTAACATTTAATAAACTCTGCTTAAGGTAATTTTTCAGAGGGTGTTTAAGATGTGTGAAAAGGGAAATCTAATCTGTCAAGTCCTCCGTTTATGATTAGTTGTGTCATACAGATTTCACAACCAGCATACTTTTGTTTTCCTATGGGTCTTTAGTAGTTTAAGTATTGTTTTTAACAGTGTCATATATGATCACTTATTCTTAGCTTCACCTTTAAGTTGGATATAAGAATCACCTGCCTTGAATTTTATTTAATGATGTTGCACTAAAACTTGGAAATGATGTGAAACTGGGAAAGTCCCTCTGGTGTAAAACATCCAGTTGCTGTTTTCCCTTTATCTTAAATGGTACGTGATTCTTTTAAAAAAAGAAGGTAAAGCGTGTTAGCCTCAGGATTCTTTTTTTGGCCACGAAGTGCACTGCATGAGATCTTAGTTCCCTGACCAGGGATCGAATCCACGCCCCCTGCTGTGGAAGTGCGGATTCTTAACCACTGGACTGCTAGGGAAGTTCCAGTCTCAGGATTCTTAGTTTGATTTATTTTTTTCTCTTCAACTCCCCTCACCCCTATTAGATTTTTCTCAAATATCTCATAAATCTCCTAAATAATTCTCAGGCACTACTAGTAGGAGAAATACAGTAACTGTCCTAAGGGAAAGACTCATTTGATGTATTTCAGATTTCCTTATGTATAAGAAAACATTTGGCAAAATTAAGGTTCTTTCCTTCTCGCATATCTTTTCTAGTATCTCCTTATAAATGTCTGATCATTTCTCTAGAAATTTGCATCGTTTCAGACTGTGTGTTGCAGCCAGTGGTGTAATGGAAAACCCCTTGACAAAGAGTCAAGACTCTGGTATTCTACACCCAACTCTTTTGCTCTGTGTCTTTGGACAAGTATGAAGTTTCCCTTTTTTTCTAAATACAAAGAGTTTGGACTAAATGATATCTGTATTTTTGCTCCAAAATTACGACACCCCCCACCCCTGCAACATATAACTGTGTTTAAGGTTTTATTGCCTCTTGAGATTTGAATCCCCAGTTTACAAAATGAGACTTCATTTTTTTTTTTTAATGTTTAGTGGAATCTACAGTCAAGTATATTCAGAAAGTACCATCACATAGGATTTTTGGTATATTAGCAGATTGTGGCCTCTCCTAACTTTCTAGACAAGATTTCAAAAATAAAGTCTCCTCAATAAGTGTGTGATGATAAATCATCCTCATTACAATATATGTTTGGTAGGTACTAGGGTGAACAAAGAGGATAAAGACAAGGTTTCATATTTCAAGCAGTTAAGCCACTCACAAGACACAGTAACAGATGAGTACATCTTCGTTTCTTCAGTATTTAAGAGAACAAGGCATACAATGCAGTGTGGGCACAGGTAAGGGGTACCCAGCTCAGACTAGAGTGGAGAGGATGGATGAGAGTTGACTTTAGAAACTAGGTGATGCCCAAGCAGAGTCTGAAGTGACGAAAATTTAGATGACTGGAAAGAGCAGCTTACACTAACACAGGGAAGTGAGAGCAGGAAGCTTTGGGAAACTACTGAAGGTTGTATGTGTTTATATACAGAAGCTAGTCAGTACCCTGAGTATAATGGACTAAGAAACTTGAAATTAATCTTAAAGCATTAGGGAGTCCCTGAGAGATTTTAAGCACAGAATAACCCAATCAAATGTATTTTGTGGTATCTCTGAACTTCTCATTTGAATCAAGACAATCTTGATATAGACTGAAAGCATTCAACCAACCCAGTCTCAGTAAAATTTGAGGTTCCGTGTGTGTTTTCCATGGATGCAGTATTCTGTATTCTTGGAATACCTCTTAAAGGCAACTGCTCTAATCTACAGTACCTTTACTAAGTCTTCCTGTTAGGTATGATTATTCCTTTTATCTCCAGCACCTTTGCTAGAGGGAATCTTTAATTTCTTATGGACTTACTTCTGTATGCTTTGTTCTCTCAAGTCTACTCATTTGCAGCCCTCTGTGAAACATGCTTGTCCTCTGCAAAACCTAGTCTTGGACGGATATGTGTATGTCTTGATGTGTGTTTGAGACCTGTTCCTGGTAGGGTTTTGCGTTTAGAAGTAGATCAAAGGACATTGCTTCCTTTTGGTGGGTTTTGAGGTCTGTGGCCTGAATTGTGGTTAGAGGTCACATCTTTCTGTGTGTTTCTGAGCTCTCTTGGAGGGTCCAATATAGCTCCCTGCCTGTAAAGCCTTGATGCTTTCACAAGACCTTTGCTACTGCCTGCCAGAGCTGGAGCTAATTTTTATTTAGCAATAGTATCATTTTCCTCAGTCCCATCAAGACTCCGTTTTTTGATATGAGCAGCAATTAACTCTCAGTTTAAATAGGCATAACTATGACCTTGTCCACTTCTTTCAGCTGAAGAGATTGAATGGAGCTTTTCAAAAAAAAAGTCTGAAGTGGCAAGTATCTAATTTTCAGGTTTAATGTTTGTAGTCCTGGGTCAGTAATTGACAAGTGATAGAAGTTGTTCAATGGTGATCTTGCCAGTGGGAGATTTTTCAGATGTCCTTAGTTTAATAAAGAAGAGATTGCTTTGTTCATTTATAGTCCTTATCACTTTAATCTGTTGGTATTAATGTTCACTGTCACTGATCATTGATGAAGCAGAGAGAATTGAGAGCAGTTGTATTTTTGGACAAAAGCATTTAGATGGACTGCTGATAAAGTGATGTGCAGGGATTTTAAACTTTACTATGTACATGAAGTACCAATTCTTTCCATAAGATATTTTCATTTCTTTTAGTTCTGTGTATTTTGATAAACTTGTGTTTTGATAGCCCATTCTTAGTATATGTGTTACTTGTCCTTGAAGGTTTAATGTATAATTAGTTTTAGTTGCTGATGAAGAAATGAGGTTTTAATTGCAAGGAACATACTGTGTCTCAAACTATTCCATTTTCAAGACCTAATTACTTTGATAACTCTGTTTTTATCTCTGTTTTGTCCAGTCTGATCTCATTTGTGCAGAACAGTTTGAGAAGCCATTGGCTAGAGCATTTATTTGTCTGGTACTTCCGATTGTCTCCCATCCTTTTCCCTTCAAGTAATCTCAGCACTGCTTGTCTTTGTTTATTATATCACTTGTAGGGTTGTGAGGAATTCCAGAATAAACCTGAGTTTTAAATTGCTATCTTTGGAGTAGATTGGTATTCAGTGTTGTACTTTCTGTATCATCTTTAAATATTTAAATTGAAGACTCTCTGGCTGCCTCTTAAATTAGATCCTTCACTTAGTAGTTTTGATATTTCATAACCTTGCTCCTCAGGCATTAAATATTTACCTGTTTAAATGGCAGTGAAAATGTAAAATCCAAACCTATCTATTAATCCGGTGAATGTAGATTGGAGAACAGCTCTCACTTGGTGAAAGAAGAAGCTATTTTGACCCCACTGGAACATATGCTGGAGGTTCATTGTATCAAAGTGTTTCTTTTTTTTTTTTTAAACATCTTTATTGGGGTATAATTGCTTTACAATGATCTGTTAGTCTCTGCTGTATAACAAAGTGAATCAGCTATATGTAGACATATCCCCATATCCCCTCCCTCTTGTGCCTCCCTCCTACCCTCCCTATCCCACCCCTCTAGGTGGTCACAAAGCACTGAGCTGATCTCCCTGTGCTATGCGGCTGCTTCCCACTAGCTATCTATTTTACATTTGGTAGTGTATATATGTCCATGCCACTCTCTCACTTTGTCACAGCTTACCCTTCCCCCTCCCCATGTCTTCAAGTCCATTCTCTACGTCTGGGTCTTTATTCCTGTCCAGCCCCTAGGTTCATCAGAACCATTTATTTTTTTTTAGATTCCATATATATGTGTTAGCATACAGTATTTGTTCTTCTCTCTCTGACTTACTTCACTCTGTATGACAAACCCTGGGTCCATCCACCTCACTACAAGTAACTCAATTTTATCGAAGTATTTCTACTAAAGAAGTTGCCATAAAACAAGACCATGTCTTGGGTCTTCTCCATAGGGTTTTATTTTAGTCTTGAAGAACCACAAAGATAGACTTAACACTTTGAGGTTTCAGGTAGCACAAGAGTAGTTCTCTAGGTAAGTATTAAAGCCAGGCACCAGTTTGAGCTCCAGACCCACAGAAAAATCAGAGTCAAGAATTGCTGATAATTGCCAGATAGAAAATTTGGTCTGGAAACTGATTTGAATCTCCAAAGTAAAATACAAGTCCATATCCTATTGCAAGTCTTCTGCCTACTTTGGTCTAAGTATGTTTTCTATTTATAATCCTTTGAGGTAGAAGAAGAGGAAGAAATACTTTCCGTTTCCTGGAAGGGAGGATGTTGCTGACAGTGATATCCTTGATGGGGGGGGGGGCTGCTTTAATTCCAAGAAACAATAAACGTATAGAGGGGAGACATAGCACATTGATCTGGGAGGAGAGAAGTTGCCCTTCCTTCATCTTTATTTCCTGGAAGTGGGCAAGGGGGAGTGGTGGTACGATGCTCATTTAATGGAATTCTAAAACTTAGTAATAAAACTAATTTCAGAATTCTTATTATGATGTGTAGTTTTTCCAGTTAATTGCAATTAGTGGCCACTCATCGTTTCTTGGGAAAAGTTGCTTTAAAAAATATTAATGGGAAAATAAAATAACTTGACTTAACCGTAATTTTTGGTGCCATCCTATTCTACTGTCTGTCCTCCTCAGTTTCACTGTGTGTGTGTGCTTAAGAAACAATCAAGATTAATTTTTCAAACTCTCAGAACAAGTGCACTGATGAGCTAGTTACTGTAATGTGGTATTGTGGCATGAAAACCGGACAAAGGAGACAAGGACGTGGGTTCAGAAGATCAGAATTTTAAGCCAGAGTTCAACACTTGTGTATAACCTTAGGAATTTTACTTACCTTGTCTATATCTGTTTCCTCAGCTATAAAATACGAATGTGTGCCTTCACAGGGTTGTGGTGAGGCACAAACAAAATACTGTATCTGAAAATGCTTTGCAAATGATGAAGTCCCATAAGCCCCTAATTGTAAGTTAAATGGAAATATTGTTACCACCATGAGCTTCTATACAATCAATCACCCTGCCTGTGGTGATAGGAACCAGTTCTTTGACAAAGTTACTGAAAAACAATATTTTGAGAAGGTTTGTTATTGGTTCTTGGAGCCCTTTTAATGTAGCTGTGTTCTAAAAATGTACCTGGGATTTGTTTTAATCAGGTGTCTTACCTTACATACAGACACATAAGTGATTGTTATGAAGGAAGAAGTTTATACTTAACAGATCTCTAGAAACAGCAGGCACAACGTTCCATGCAAGGCCACATGGGCAAGCACCAGGGATGGCTAGGAGGCAGAGGGGAGAGGGCAGAGCATGGCCCAGAGCTTTTGTTGGGTCCTAGTGGAAAGCTAAGGACAAGGCAGGACAGGTACACTGAGTAGGTTTGGCGTTGGGTAGTTTGAGTAGTTTTGGAGGGCTCTGGTCTATAGGGGTGGTTCCTGATTGTAAGTTACCTGGCCCTAAGCTGATTTAGAGCAGGAGGAATATTGGCTTGATGTGAGGATTTGATAAAGGAGTTGGGGGTGTGGTCTCTGGATTGACTGGTTTGTGTATCAGAGGTACCTCACGGTGGGGGGGGGGGGTCACTTACTATCTCTAGAATTAGCTATTCCTGGGAGGGGCAGTCTCTCCAGGATCAAGGCCACAAATGCCAGAGCATCGAGAATACAGAAAATAAGAAAATATAGTCAATACAGGTTGGGAATTAAAGAAGCAATGTGAACTGAAGACCAGACACTGAAAGAAAAAAAAAAATGCAGATAACATAACTGACCCAAGTATGTTTTCAAAGCTTTTACATAAGCACTAAATATAAACCCGTTTTCCTAAATATATTTTAGGATAACTTTTAAAACACTCCACCCACACTCCTCTGAAATGCACAAAGCAGTGAATGTCACTGCGTGAGTAAATTATTCTGGAACACAGTAAGGGACTCAGGTTGCTCTCAACTGTAATGGTTGAGGTCTTTACCTACATTCTCAGATGCATGTAGAGGTAAATATAGTGTAGTCACCTAAGTTTTTAGGCTCTGTGCTAATAACAGTTTAGGTGGATTAGAGATTATTTTATTATTCCTATTAACCATACAAAGAAGGTAAAATTTGTTCAAATTCAAGAGCCCTTAATGAATTAAACCTGGTTTTGAGCCCAGGCATATTGGTTAGAGAGGTGTCACCTTTGCTTGAGCTTGTGTTGAGGCTGCCTGCTTCATCAGTCATTGGAAGTAAACCTCCTAACTCTGAGCATGTGTAGGTGCCTATTCTGTTGCCCATGGGAAGTGGCTCTTTATAAGGGGAACACTTCAGTCACACAATCTGGAGCAGACTAACAGCTGACTTGGTGAGAGCTCCCTGCCACTGAAATAAAGCCTTAGAGTCCTAGATTCTAAGAGTGTCTGAGTGGTGGGATTTTTAGCTTACCCAGGTAATGAAGGATTGTATTTTAGAAAAGAAATTGGATGTTCGTGTATTCACATCACTGAATGCACATATAGTTAATTTGCTTTGTTTTTATCAGTTTTTAGCAGTCGCAAGATTAGACGCCATTTGAATTATTTTGAGCACTTGGGAAATTTCTTTCATTTCTTAATTTTCACTTATATTTAAGTTCTCGAATCTTCATTGTTCTTAAGTATTTAGGCATAAAGAAAAAAGGAGTAGTATGTGAATAGTTATCTATCTTTTCTCCACCACTATTCCAAATTACCTGTGTCTGTAGTATAAGACAGTGCTAATGTGACTTCCAAATACAGCTTTTGGAACAGCAGGTATAGTTTCACTTGTTATTGAGCAAACTTGTTGAATAAAGGGTAAGAGTATTAAATGTTAACACTGTGGGGATTGGGGTGAAAGAGAGCAAGACCTTTATAAAACCTGTCTTTTTTTCTGGAAAGAAAAAAATAGTGATAACACAGAGAACTGTGGACATAATTGAAATCATGGAGAAAATATTTGGTGTTTCATACCAAATATCAAAAACTGTTTAACTTGAAAAGGTATTTTTTTAATTTTGTTTTGCAGTAAGCAGTGAGCCAGATTAAAGGTGGATACTAATGGCTACAATGAACAGGCAGAAGTTATCTTGTCATGGTACTCCACCAAATCAAGCCCAGGAGTAGACTCATTGGCCATTTTTATGAATGGTCTGGCAGATGGGGTATACTGTGAAGGTCCTGTCCTAGTAGTCAGTTCAGAAGAGCTTACAGTTAAACTAAAGGAAATGAGGTCAAAATAGCACATCAGACTCAGCACTAACTTAAAATTGGCAGAGATAGGTTATAGGCACAGAGCTATTGGTCACAGTTTGGGCAAGATCTAGATGACGTGATGAACTCTCCTTGAATGCCGTGTGCCTTGCAAACTGTTGTGGACCTACGGGATCAATGGGGTACTATCCTGGCTTTACTCAGCAGATATTCTAGCACGTGTGATGTGCTAAGATACAGTGATAAGAGAGACAGATACAGCTCCTTTCCTCCTGGAGTTCATGTAAAGAGTGTTGATGATAAATACACATGGACTTGTTGTGTCTTCCATCCTGGTAGAAATTTGGACACTATATCGCAAAGATGGGAAGCTTTTTGAAAGGGTACCTAAAATGGCAGGTAAAGTCAATAAACCAATAGACAGACTTAAGACCTTTTGAAAACCAAGATTAAAGAGATTTGTGGACAAGAAGACAGTAGGCAAAGGATAACGGGAGGTACAGTTCATTCATGCTTCAACTTCTTGCAATTTAAGGACGATAGCTATTTTCGAATAAATCAAAAGGAAGTACTTATAATAAATTCTTCAGAAACTTTGTACCATCACCCCCAACCCCCGAGATGGGAGACGTGCAAAAACAGTTCACACAGATGTGTCAGGTGAATTTAGAATCTTTAAGCTTGGTCTTCTGATTGAGCCTAAATTCCTAGTTTAGGGGGATTTCCCCCCTCAAGGATAACTTATTACCATGAGTAGTACTCTGCTATGTGCACCATTGGTCTGTTTTGAACACTTACAAAGCTAGGGGTAAATACTGTCTTCTCTCCATGCAAGGGAATGGCGTTTCTCATTTGTCGAGAATTTCTCCAGAAATGAAACAGTTCACTCTGGACTTGCTTGCACTTCAGTGTTTGTTGTGTACTTCTAATGCAGAAGCTGCTAACTAACTTGAGGCAGTTTTTGCGTTTGAGAAGGGAGGTCACTGAGTGTGCATATACGTTTCATTGCTCTCTTCCAGGTTTCCTATGCTCGCCCAAGTTCAGCTTCTATCAGAGATGCAAATTTGTACGTCAGTGGACTTCCGAAAACAATGACACAGAAGGAGTTGGAACAACTTTTTTCACAATACGGACGCATTATTACTTCTCGTATTCTGGTTGACCAGGTCACTGGTAAGTAGGCAGCTGCTCTGGACAATCTTTTCTGCTTTCCGACTGGCAGATGGTGAAATATTCTGCCTTCCCATACAGAAGTCTTACCTGTGGAACACATCAAAGGTATATGTGGGACAGAAAATGCAGTTTTCTGCTGGGACTGTTCATAGATATGCATGGATAAGAATAGATTGTGGAGTGTAGTGAGCAAGCTTGAGTCATTTCCTCTGCAGACGTGCAGGTTTGGAGTCTGTTTTGTGGCTTGTAATAAATTTATAAGTATAATTATTACATGTAAGTTATTACAAATAATTATTACAAATTAATCTTCATTTCCAAGCCGCTGCATGAAAAAAGCTCCCATCCTCCTTATAAAGTACTAATAAACAATCTTATTTTTGTGAAAAACATAGTTTAGTGCAGCTAATTCTCCAGGAGCGGATTACACTACATCTACCCTGGTAATTGCTGTTAAGGCTATTTTTCAGGTCCATGCTGTGTTGTATAGGCATGTGTAAGAGTTTAAAATTTTGAATGTTAAAAATTTATTTTAGCCCTTATATTACTTTTAACCAAACCAAAATAAGGAGACTAATATGTTTATTAAAAATTTTGTATGTAAGGGAGCTAGCTCTTCTGCTAAAGCTTTGAGTTAAAGAAAAACTAGCAATATAGATTTGATTATGGATCTTAAAAATAAGGCACCGGCATATTTTTCTATTGTAAAAGCAATATTCTTTTTAAAACATAAGGAAATTAGGGAAACATGGTAAGGAGGGGGAAAAATAACCTATAATGCCATATACTTAAGCAGTCACATTAAGATTTTGTGAGTAGTCTTTTTTTGGGGGGTGGGGTTTCTTTGTTTTTTAAGAAAATATGTTTTTCTTTTTTCTGTGTGTTTCTTCTTTCTCCCCTCCTTCACTCTCCCTATTCTCTTTCTCTCTCCTTTCCCCTCTCTCTCTCTCTCTCTGATAATTATTGTACCTGTGGAGATAGTTGTACATTGCAATGTGTGATTTTTAAAGAAACAATGGACCACAGAGTAAAATTAGGCCACGTTTTTAATTCTTCAAGTGACGATCAATTTAGTTGATCTGAATTTGATCAGAAGCAGCCTATGTTATGCCCCTCTGTGCTGTTAGTTTACCTCTTACAGAGTCTGAATACCATACTTCTGAGTTCTGAGTAAAGTGATATCTACCATCATTCACATACTTGGGAGAATGGCCTGTAGGTTTTGCTGTATGGAGAAAATTTAGTCCAGTGAGGTATATACAAATGTGGTCTTTTCTTCTTAGCTGCATTTTGTAATTATCATACATTCTATCACAGTGTATTGTACAACACAGACTGCTAATGGAGTCATATAGAAATCCAGGCCTAGCAATCTAGATATATTTGTTTAGAGCAACAAAAATGGCCTGATATTTTGTTCATATTTTTCATGCTTTTTCATTCATTCATTCTCAGTGAGGACTTGTGAATCAAAAGTAGATTTCTTTCACCTGTGATACAGAAAGCCCATCTCTTAACTGCAGGTCCATCCTGAGTATATAGGCTCACAGGTGGATTTATCTCACCACCTCCTGGTTTAGTCAGTGGTTCTCATGTGTGATTCTGCACCTGGAGCATCAGCATCCTCCTGGAACCTCCTTAGAAATGGAGCCCTCCTTTGGGCTCCACCCAAAACCTAATGAATGAAACTCTCAGAGTGGGCATTTTACCAAGCCCTTTGGGTTATACTGATGCATGCTCAGGTTTGAGGACCATAGGTTTAGATGACTCATCCTATATAGAGGCCATTTCGTTGCTTATCTAATGCTTTCCTTATGGAATAGTCAAGTCCTAGGGGTTATTCATTCTTAATAGATAACTGAAAGGATAGATTTGCTGTCATTTCACCATTTCATCTTTATACTTAACACTTACAGAGTGAAATTATCCACTTTACCTAAAATGAAAAATCCTGCAATTTTGTTATTCAGCCATCAGGTGGTAATAATGTGCAGCAGGTATAGCTTAAATAGGAAGGGTGAAGTGATAGGGGCTGTCTGAGGTACGTGTATATGGAAAAAAGGCCTCATCTACCTTAGAGTAAAATTCTAAGCCATTCAACTTACACAGTATTAATTGTAAAGCAAGCAGACCTTTATTCTTTTTTAAAGTTCCTATAAATCATAATGGTCTAGTGCATTTTCTTAGCCTATCTTTCTTAACAACCTCTCACTCTTTTCTTCAGTGACATACTCTGAATCATCTAGGCTTTTCTCACTGCTAGTCCCAAGCTGGTACTGCTACTACCAATTTGCTTGCCAAGAAAGTCTTTCCCTACAACTACTAATCTCATGATGGCCAGCTATGGCCACCCCAAATAGCCTGTTAAGCTAATT
Organism: Globicephala melas; assembly: GCF_963455315.2. NCBI lineage: Eukaryota > Metazoa > Chordata > Mammalia > Artiodactyla > Delphinidae > Globicephala > Globicephala melas. Next base: position 72,402,597 of record NC_083319.1, on the reverse strand, counting down.
AAATGGAATGAGTTGGGTTTCCTGCTACCATTTCTCAAAAGCTGGACAGGTATTTGGCCATCCCTCTGCCTTCCCCCATTCTTGTCTCTCAGGGTGGGGAGAGCGGGAGCCAGGGAATGACATTCCGTAGTCAGAAGTAAATGCTGCCAAAGAAAGAGAGCTTTGAGGCTTTACTTCTATCTTATTTATTTTTAAACTCTACCTCCTCTTTCACCTCTTTTTCTCCATATAATATTATTTCTCTAATAAAGAACAGCCAGTTAAAAACAGTGGGGGAACTTCAGGGAACCAGAAAAGCCTCTTCAGACATTTTTCTTAAAGGGTCGGTTTCCTATATAATATGATTAAGTAGAATTATATTGTTTAAAAATGTAGCTGAAATATATTTTTCTACCACTGTGCATATATTTTTAGCATAGCTTTTTAGCATTTTTAACAAATGTCTGTTTCTGTTCTCCTTGTAACAAGAAAAAGAGCTACTGTGCCCATCATTTCTGAACTGTTTGTCCAGTAGCATAATTTGAAAAGTACAAGTCAGGCATACTGTTGAGTTTTTTAAAGAGTGTGAGTGCATGAGAGGGAGAGAAGAAGGTGGGGAAAGGAAACATGGATATGCTTGTGTGCTTTCTTCTTCTTCTTGGCTTATTGGTAGCATGTGGTAATGGACTTTAAAATGCGTTAATTTAATTTAATGCATTTCATGTATTTAAAAAAATACAAAATTGTAACGCTATACTGAATTGCTACTAAGTCAAGGTAAAACTTTTCTCCTCATGTGATTTTGTGGCAGATGTTATATGTGGGTGAAAACATGTTCTTGAGAAGGAAAAATTAATTTATCCTTTCTTCTCTCCCTCCTGTCTCCTTCCACTCCCTCTTTCCCAAATCCTTACCCACATCTACCATAGGCATATCAAGGGGTGTAGGGTTTATTCGATTTGACAAGCGGATTGAGGCAGAAGAAGCTATCAAAGGCCTAAATGGCCAGAAACCTCCTGGTGCCACAGAGCCAATCACTGTAAAGTTTGCTAATAATCCAAGCCAAAAAACAAATCAGGCCATCCTTTCCCAGCTGTACCAGTCTCCAAACAGAAGGTATCCAGGACCACTAGCTCAGCAGGCACAGCGTTTTAGGTAAGTCTGGTCTGGTTCTTATGCCCAGCTACTCAACTCAGAACTCTCAGGTTCATTGTCCAGTACTTTTACGGACAGGGTCTCCGGTTTGCTATTATTATTGTTGTTTTCTTTCTTTTTCTTATGGGCACAGAGAAAACCTACTTGGGGAATAGTGTCTGTTGCAAATATCCAGGGTGGGGACAAAAGGACAATAACCTACAGCAGTGGTTCTCAACCAGCAGTAGTTTTGCCCCTCTGGGGGCATTGGCAGTGTCTGGAGACGTTTATGTGGGCACAGCTTGAGTGGGGGGTGCCACTAGCATCTAGTGGGAGAGGCTAGGGATGCTGCTAATCACCTTGCATGTACAGTTATAGCCCCCAACAGCAACAGATTATCTGGCCCCAAACAGCAGTAGTACTGAGGTTGAGAAACCCTGACCTACAGAATGCTGGGGGTCTTCTTAACTGTTTCCAGTGCTTTCAAATTCCCCTTTTTAGTTTTTTTCTTGATAAGATCTTATTCTTGTGTTTCTTTTTTTTTTTTTTTTTTGCGGTATGTGGGCCTCTCACTGTTGTGGCCTCTCCCGTTGCGGAGCACAGGCTCTGGACGTGCAGGCTCAGTGGCCATGGCTCACGGGCCCAGCCGCTCCGCGGCATGTGGGATCTTCCCAGACTGGGGCACAAACCCATGTCCCCTGCATTGGCAGGCAGACTCTCAACCACTGCGCCACCAGGGAAGCCCTTGTGTTTTAATTTTTAGGTCAAGCTCTTTCATTTACTTCGTTTTATAATATGTGCACCACTAAGGGTACCTAACTTATGTGATGACATTACGTTTTTATAATTTAGTTCCTTCTTCCCTTTTTAGGTTTTTATTCCTTGCAGTTTAGAGGTTGGCAAACCCCTGTAAAGGCCCAGATAGTAAATATTCCAGGTTTTGTGGGTCATGGTCTCTGATGCGTGTCTTTTTTTTTTTTTTTAAACAACTCTTTAAAAATGTAAAAACCATTCTTAGCTCCTGGGCTGTAGAGAAACAGATGGCAGTCTGGATTTGGCCCGTGGGTGGTAGTTTTCTAACCTCTCTATAGTCCATAGAATGACCATGCATTTTTAGCCCAAAGAGGATATTCTGTCTCATAGATGGGTATAAATATTCTGATTTTTCAAATTTTATTCTAATACTGGGGCAACAACCAAATTAAGTCACTTAAAAAAACCCCTAATCTGCATGTGAGAAGAATGGTGACTTTTAGATGTTAAACAGAACACAGAGACATAAACGTTTTTTATTTTCCGTAACATTTTTAATATCCTTTTTGGCCATATGGTATACTGCAGCCATAATGCCATGTAACCTCCATGCTAGTATTTTTTTGTTTTGTTTTTTATCACCAGTGAATATCAATTTTATTTCCTTGCTGGAGCAAAATAGTTAATTACCAAAAATATAATCACAAATTTAGCTTAATAAAGAGTTATATGTTTTCTAGCTTAAATCACATGCATTTTTTTCATTCAGGTGTTTTAGAGTGCTGAAGAGAGTAAAGATAAAAATTAGTAAAATATCTCCTTTAAAAAAAAATTATGTCACCTGAGGTATGAGAAAGAAATTTTCCGTAAACACCATGTTCATTTCCTACTTAGGGTGGCTTTTGCCTTGGGAGAAGAGGGTTTACTGTCAGAGGCTCCATTTGGAGCTGTATGACTTGGTACCCAGTTGACTAAGCCTTGTGTTCACTTCGCTCTCTGCTTTAACTTTGTAAGGTTTAAAAAAACATTGGTAGAAAGGGAACACTGCCACTTTTGACTGTGGTGGTTGGTGATTGGGCTGGAGGAAGACATGCATGGGGCTGCTTGCTCCTCGCCCTTGCGGAGAAAGAAATTTCACAGTCATTTCTTAACTCTGCCTGTAGGTTTCCTGTGTGGCATCTTAAGTGAGTAATATTTTTTTGCAAATTTAGCACAGACATGCATGAAGGAACTTTAGAGGTGTTTCCTAAGCAGCCTATCCAGTTAACTTCAGAGGTCTTTGGGGCCTAGAAAAGAATTTTGAGCTTATTATGTAGAGGAAAGTTGTTTGAAACTTACTGGTTGATTTTAATACTGTGAAAATACAAGATGTTTGATGTTAGTAGAAAGCTGTATTAGTTTAAATTGTTATTTTTGGTGTTTCCCAATTTAACCTCTGGTTTTTGTTTTATGGTAGTTACTGAGTAAAACTGTGCTCTTAAAATCAAGATTGAATTCTGAGAAAGATTGAGCAAGAGGGCTGAAATGATAGGATCTCCAGGAAAATGCCTGATTATTGAAATGACAAGGCATGTAGGTGACTCAAATATTAGGTTGTTGATAGCTATTTCATCTGCTCTCAACATCATCTAGCCCCCTCCCTGCATGCTTTTTTTTTTTTTAATTCGGTAAAGCTTTACAGGATGTTCTGATGATCAAATTTAATATTTTAAAAATTATCTTCTGCCCATTCTGTGCTTTTATCTTTTAGTTCCGTATGTAATTAACTTAGCGATTCTTACTTTCCTTATCTCCTATAAAAAGAAGTTTTGGAAAAAGGGAATAAGAGTTGTCTGTTTTAAGGGAAACTGGGTTTCAGAAAATCGGGAAGAAGTTTATTGTACTTTCAGATTCTTAACTCCTGTCTACGTCACCCCATTTCTCATAATCCATCTTCAGATAATAAATTATGAACTAGTCTTTGAGCTCAGTGAAGGTGTTTGGTTTAGATTCAGTGTTATAAGAAATTGAGAGCCTTTATTCCTAGATTTTAAGTTTACCCTGTTGTGTATTTGGTTGCTTTTCTTTAATATCTTTGAACCTGGTCTGTCATTACCTTGATTTTTTTTTCTTATTCTATTGAATTAAGGTTGAATCTTCTTTCATCTCAGAAGGACTCTTGAATTGAAGGACTGGCTTGCTTTGTTGGTATTTTGCTCTTTTGTAGTTCAGGCCTAGGTCATTACCTAGATCTTTTGTCTCTAGTATCTGTGTTCTCATGCTCTCAGCCTTGAGTTTGTCACCTTCCTGCGAACACTTAGAAAATTTTGCACTGTGTGTTTTTATGTTGTCATAGTGCCTCGGGAGTTGAGAGACATTAGCGAATACAAGTTATAAATATTAATAGCCAAGGATGTTTTTAATATTTATGCAATGTACCTTATCTTTTAAGGTTAAAAAAAATTAAAATCCATGTAATAAGAGTTAAGTTTAAAAGTGGGCTTGGGAGGTTTATGGCTCAGTCAACCCATATGAATAATTAGAAAGAATTATTTTAACATGAGCACTGCTAATCTAATATGCTTATTTAATTGACTACAGTTTTCAAAATAAGACCGGCCTTGTTTATTTGGATGGATAGTGTAATTCAAGCCCCTTAAGTATGTTCTTGGGACATGGTATCTGAATTAAACTTTCAGCCAAATTTTTTTCATCTCTCTACTTGTGGAGCAGCCTTAATTTTATTAAATGTGGTCTAGTCTAATGGCTTGTGTGCCTGCTTCTATAATAAGCCTTTATGCATTTTTAAAGGAGCCTTTTAAATCAGCATTTGAGTTTCATTTAAGGCATGTGCTGGTTGCACTATCACAATTTACTTTGGGAAGAAACTGGTATCAATCGTCCTGAATAATTTTTTTCCTCTGTTTACAGGAATTAGATAAGGAGATGAGTTGATGATCTTGTTGTGGGTTAAATTCAAAGCAGATCTTGGTCAGTGATCTTCAGTGAGGTTTTGGGAACCATTATTTGTAGAGTTCAGAGTTTTCTTTTCTTACCCATTAGTAATCTCTCTGTATATTTTTATTTCTCACTTTGACTGACATTTCCCCTTCTACCTGCGTGTAGGCCCTCCCATAGTCTGTCAGCTAAATTTCTTGGAAACTGGGAAGGTACCTTCTTTTCACTCTCTACTTATAAACATCTAGCTTTGAAATGGGAATATTCTATTCAAAATATTGCCCACTTATAATCAGAAACTAGGCATGTAGTCATAAACTATATGCACATGGGGGCTTGTGCTATTATATTCATTAATTCATAAACCCTAATCATAAACAGAAAATAAAAATAAGGATGAAATAAACAGTATATCAGTGTTTTGTTAATCATGCTAACTGGCTCATTTTTCACTTACATAATATCTTAGTAAATAGTATACCTTTAAAGCAAGAGTCATAAAATTATGATCTTGATAATTTGGAATTTCTTGTCTGACTTCATGTGAGACATGTTAGATTATTTTGTCTAACTGCATAGTGTAGCTTGTACTAGGAGTAGGAGAGAGAATCAACTCTCTCTTTTCTTATTTACTTGGGCTTTCCTTACTGGTGTCATCCTCCCTCTGATGATGGTGATGATGGTGATGATGATTTGTTGTTTGCAGGAATCTTTTTAAAACTACCTCTTCTTTGAGGGTTGTTTTAATTAAATCTAATCCTTCAAATCCACTTAACGTGTTATTTGTAAAGTGGATTATACCCATGCTAAAGACCAGGTGACTGTGTCACTTTCCCTTTGAGGACCGCTCAGTCTTCCCTCAGGAGAGTATGTGATGCATGGGGACTGAGTGAGGGCTTTGGATGCAGTACATTTATTCAATATGAGTAAAGAATACTTTATTTTTAAATCAGAAAAAATTTGTATTGGACACTTTAATATTTATTTGCCATACAGCTGTATATCATCACACACACCCCTCCTAGGTCATTCTGGAGGCTATTAACTTGGTCTCCACTAAAAATTGGCTTCTGTCATTAAATGATCACATGCAAAAGATGGCTGTCCCTGAACTCTGGACAGACCCAGAAAAAATGTATAATTCTGGAGAGTAATAGTGGTCCTTGTGTCTGAGCTAACTGCCTAATTGACAGTTTTCCAACTTCTACAAGGCTTGGGGTACATGGTGCCCTAGTGGAGCACACACTGCCTTCTCCCAGCTCCTGTGGGTGTGTGGCACTGAGAGCAGGGTAAACTGCTAGGTCCAACTGTGGGCAGGCGGGGGTTTTCAGTGTTGCCTAGGTCCTGTTTCTTAGGTGCCATGTTCCTCCTTGTTGATGGGAGAGGAGGGAGGGGCAAGGAGAGCAAAGAGAGAGAGGGAGAGGCAGATAACTTGGCTTGAATTGCATAGGATTGAATTTTTTCTAAAGTGAATATTGAGTGAAGATATCAGTGGGCAGGATTGTGGTATCACACAGGATTTCACAGGTAGGGCAAATATGAGGCTCATTGAGAGGGTCCTCAGAGATCCTAGTATAAAAGTCCTAGGCCTCCTGCCTGGAGAATCCTGGGGTGGAGAGTGAGAAATGAGATATCTCTCCTTTTAACACATGTAATCCACTTCTGGGGCAGTTTTGGTTTCTACCCTACTTAGAAAATACTGAAAACTTGCTTAGGAGATTCTGTCTCTGGACTTTGGTTAGTGTCCTAAGCTGGTGGTGATAGAGTCTGCACAATTAATGGGCAGAGATGATGTGACTCTGTTTTGGTGTCTCTGCATCTGAGCCTTTGAGTACTTTGGAAGCAGACCTCAATATGCTATTCTGTTCTACTGGTGTCATATGCCAAATGCATTCTGTATTGATCATTCAGCAATTCTATGAAATTATCTATATCAGATTACTTTATTGTTGATGATACTAATTTGTTTGCATCCTTATTTCTGGTATTTGTGGCCTCTACTTTGGAGTGTAAGGGTATGGCATCTTTGACTATACTCATTACCTCTGCACAAAACAAAATCCCCCTCCCACCTGTGTACTTTTTCCATACATGTGCTCTCTCCCTTGCATGTGCAAACAGGCTCCCCAGTCTGCCCTTCTGATAGTTCTTACTCTGGATTAAGCAGTTAAGGGTAATGTTAGTAACCTCAATGCTTTGATTCGGTCAACAGATACTAATTGTAAACCTGTAGTGACCCAATCTGTCTGTGCTCCACGATTAGTGGTACGATGAGTAATGAACTTGTCCCTGCTCCTGAGAGGGTAGAGGGACAAGGCACACACCACACACAGATGAGGCTCCTTTGTCACTGTGATTTGTTCCTTTTTTTTTTTTAATAGTACTTTGCATTACAGTCAGCTCGGTTCTTTCTTTTTAATTTTACGAAACACACAAATGTACAGAGGTAATTGGGAATAGGAACCTGTGAAGATTCTTTGTCCAGTTCTGAAAGACCAGAAGGAGGCGTCTTGAGGCTTTTATGAAACTAGGAGGAGTTGCTTTCTCATGTGTGCTCTAGCCTCACTTGAGGCCACAGGTTAGACAATAAGGTTGAAACATTTTTCAAACTTAACCGTTCATGGCTGTTAAAGAAAAAAATGTTCTCCTGACCCAGAGTCTTACTTGGAGAGTGTTGAACATTGTGGCAGTTGAGGTATTCAGTTATGCCTACCTCCTCTAAACACACGTCACTGATTGGTACTCATTGCACAAATGTGGAACATTGGAACGGTCTCTTTGAAACTGATAAAGCAAGAAGAATCAAGTGCTTAAAGACATCAATTTAATTTTTGAAACAGGAAAAGGGTAGAGAGTTTTAAAGAGTACCCACCCACCGCCATCTACTTCGTAAAAAAAAAAATTTGTTAAGAGAAGCTCACTTAAGTTTGTTTCTATCTACCTGCTTCTTACACCCTGAGTAGTGGGACTATACTTCTTGTAGGACAATCAAAATAAGCGTCAGACTGGGGTCTGAAGTCCTTGCTTTGTTGCTCAGTGAGTCTGTCGTCTTAGGTTCTGTGGACCTCAGCTGAATACATTGAGCAATGGGAGGTTCAGCTGAGGTTGTCTATAAGGTTCTTTTTACCTATAATAACACCACTTTGATTTTAAGTAATGAAAGTCCTTTGTATTTGGGGGGTTGAAGGGAAATTTATGGAATTCTGTGTAAACTGCAGAATTTGAATATCGATGCCACCATTTCCTAACTCTTTGGCCTTGAGCAAGTCCCTTAATCTGAGTGCCTTATGATACTCAGGAACTAATAGCTCTGAAAACTAAAAATAATATAAGGACATGTAGGTGCATGTGGAGTGCTTAGAACTTGCCTGCAAAAGGTGAGAACCCAAATGTTAAGTATTCCAGAGCCTCCACATTTCCTCTTGAAAGGGTTTCCTCAGATGACCACCAGTGATTTCCCTGACCTTTGTAGAGATAAACTATATCCATTGGAAGAGCTACTGTATTATGGCAGTGGGTACCATCCTCTCAGAAATGTAAGAAGCCCCACTGTTCTGAGACTTCACATACAATTAATATATAAAAATCCCCTTGGAAGATGGCAGTAACGAGCCCAGCTTTCTTGGACATCAAGGGGAAAAATTAAAAACTGAAGTTTGCTAAATGTGTGTTTTGCAGGTTGGACAATCTGCTCAATATGGCTTATGGAGTAAAGAGGTAATGATAGAGGTTCATGATAACCATAATCCCTTCCCATAATTGACTAGTTTCTTTGATTTGGGGAGTGACACCCTTCATAAGTTTGTGTTGGGTTTTCTTTTGCATGTACAGCCTAATGAAAAGCTGTTTTTGAAGCACGGTTGACTCAAGGAATATTATTATACCACTGGATGCCACCTGGCCTTTAAAAACCCCATTATTTGTTTTCTCTTGCATTGCGACGTTATAGCATGTTTCTGTCTGTGTTGGTCCTTCTTGCCCCCAGTCCTGCTTAAGTTCATGAAGCCAGTTCCAAATTTATTTCTTTGCTATTGTGAGTAATATTTTTCAATACAGCATATGTGGCCATTTCATAACTTATTAATACCGTGATATTATAGCATGCCACTGCAAGCCACACACCGACTTTGGTTGAAACCTCAAATAGTTGTATGTATCTGTTGTGGGGAGGGGAGTTACCGAAACTCTTGGGATGGGAAAGGGGAAAGAATTAAGTCCATTGCTGTAACCAACCTCTGTTTCTATTTGTGCGTGTGTGTGCGTGCGTGTGTGTGTGTGTGTGCATGTGTGTGTGTGTTTCTCCTATTTTGTTTAGTAGGTTTTCTCCAATGACCATTGATGGAATGACCAGTTTGGCTGGAATTAATATCCCTGGGCACCCAGGAACAGGGTGGTGTATTTTTGTGTACAACCTGGCTCCTGACGCAGATGAGAGTATCCTGTGGCAAATGTTTGGGCCTTTTGGAGCTGTCACCAACGTGAAGGTCATCCGTGACTTTAACACCAATAAATGCAAAGGTTTTGGATTTGTGACTATGACAAACTATGATGAGGCTGCCATGGCGATAGCTAGCCTCAATGGATACCGTCTGGGAGACAGAGTACTGCAGGTCTCCTTTAAGACAAACAAAACGCACAAAGCCTAATGAGCTCTTGTCCTCAGTCCATTTATATATGAAAACTATACAACAAAGGCAAGTTAAGAGAAACTTTATACATTAGTAAATGTCTTTGTAAGTCAGTGTTGAGATGGGATAAAACGACTACTTAGCATCCTAAGAAATATGTGAGATTTTTTATTGCTAGTATTTGAATTAAAACTTCTTAAATATCTTTTATGTTTGAATATGGACAAGAGGTACAGGGTTTTTACCTGTCACATTGCATTCTATTGCCTTCTTTGAAGAAGGTGGACCTTTTAAAGTGTTTCAGCTAAGGGAAGACATTTCTTTTCTTTTTACATAACTGCCTTGAACCTGTGAGTAAATATTGAGGCTTTGTGTTGTAATTCTTTAGTTGGTTGTGTCTTTCCCCCCCCCTTTTTTTTCTTTTTCTGATTAGCTTTGTGTTTGGTTTACATTTAAAGCATTGCTGTTATGTCTGAGAAAAGTATTTTGAAGTTTACATTTTTATTTATGAAGTTAAAAACAGTATTTATTTTGTAATTATGATTTGGGTTGGGGAAGGGGGGCTACATTATAAACGCTTATTGTAAGAATACTGGAGAACTTTTCGTAAAGCAGTACCTTGCCAAAGAGATAAGAGCCTCTTTGATGTGGGTTTAAAAAAAGCATCTATTTTTATAAAAAAGAAAATTTGGAGAAACTTTTTACTGGTCCTGGAACAAATATTTTGACTTGAATACTTTGAGAAATCTCTTCATATGACACCTAGTGAGCTTTTAAAATTTACCAGGAAATTTGCAGTGGTTGGAAAATTTAGAAAGATTTATGATGTAGAAAATACTTTTGAGATCTTTGTATGAAAGGAGTAGAATCAATGGGGGAAACACTGCTGGTTTCGTTTTTGTAATCACCAGTGGAGCGTCTGATCATCCTGGTTATTATGTGATAGGTGGCTCACATTGATTTGTGATTTTGAAACAAAAAAAATTTACAAAAGAATATATAAGAGCAGGCAAGAAGTTTAAATTACCACGAGATGGGGGAAAAAAAAAATCTGTTCTTCCTAAAGAAATCCCTTCAGATAGAGCTCATGGTGTTTAGTGATGTACTTGCAGTATTGTTTGAAGAATTGTTTTGTCTTAAGGAAAAAAGATGTTGCACATGATTTGTACTGCAGCAGATCGGCAAAAGTGATCTGAGTTGGATATATTTGAAGGTATTTTGAAAGTTATGTTCAAGGCTAACACCTGAGCTTTGTGTAATGTAAATAAGACCTTGTGTTATGAACCTTTCAGCTAATTTGATTTTTTTTTTCCTTACATGCCAAGTGATGTTCAGGTTTTGAATGTTTTTGTATCAGTTTTTTCCTTTGTAAATGGCATTAACATTGTTATTTGAGGTCTTGCTTAATCACTTTTGTTGTCCTGAGGACTTGAATTTACAGTGCATCAGATTTGTTGCTAATTTTGTCTGTAGATAGTCTAGCTTCAGCTGTTTATGGTGATGCTACATTTTCGTTTATAAATATGTTTGTGGTAAAAAAAAATGAGTATAACCATAGGTTTTGAACAAATTTCCTTACATTTTTCATACAAAAGTCATAAATATCTGTATGCTATTGAAATTTAACTTTGTATGATGCTTAAACCACTATTTGGGGAAATAATAAAATAAGTCTTTACCATGTATGAAAGAAATTTTAAAAAATACAAAATATTTTCTGATTAGCATCTAGCTTATAATAAATTTTCAAAAAAGCTGAAGGCAAAAATGCCTTCATCAGGATGCACTGAGAACTATATAGTTACGTCCTGCTTTTTGTATAAACTGAGATGCTCACATGCTTCCCCTTAGAACAGGCAATGTGCTATGCATAACATAGTTGTACATTATCTTTGCAGTTGCGTTGAGTTTTATTTTTATTATTTAAAATTGTAGTTATAAAAATTTTCAGTATAGTACAGTACATATACTGTGAGGCGCGTGCTAAAGTGAATAAGCGAGTTTTCATGCTGACCCACTCAATGCTATTCAGAAATCAATTGGCTTAGCACTTTCTCATATCCTTAGGTGCATTTAGATTGTCAGAGTTAACCTGCATTTAAAAAAAAACAAAAAAACTAAAAAACAAAATACATGTATATACTTAAAAAAAATAAGGTTTCCCTCACGGGAAAACAGCAGCTACATGCTTCTTTCCTATACTACTGTAGCAAACCAAGGCATTGATGAGAGGGCATGCAAATTGTGCTTCACTTTACAGTGTTTATCAGAGCACTTAATAAAATGTAAGGCTGGTATTTATTTGAAGTTGTACAGTATGACTTAATTCACATCTGTTGGAATAGAAAATATATTCTGTTGAGTATTTAAGAGGCTGTACATGTTTTCTTTTGTGTTTGGATTCTTTGTACTTTTTCATGTTCAGTACATCAATAAACAAAGTTGAAGGGAAAGAACAGTGTGGTGAGTAGGTCTTTATACATTTTTTGGGGCTCCTGTGCTCAGTCTAATAAACTTGCTCTCTTGAGTTAAGAGGTTCCCTCAGAGCTTTAGTTGAAAGCAGTGTTATGTAAAGTATTCCAAAAGGCATGTTAATTGAAGTAGAATGTGCAAAAAAATTTTTTTGAATGACACCTTCTGATAAGTTAGCTTTCAAACATTAACTCGATGGGTAATTTTTATAGGGATACGTGCTTTCATTGGCTAGTTGTACAGTTTGGGTAATTGGATGCTGACATCATTCTATACCTCTGATTGAATAACCATTAACTTTTTTTTTTTTTAAACAAATGGAAATTGTCCTCACACATTTACTTGAGCTAAAGAAAAACCAAATAGAAGGAAGGTAACTTACTCTGCTGCCACTGGCAAGATTTAATTCACCCATAGAATCAACTGTTGTTGAGTGTAACTTTTGTTGCCAATGCCAGATTATCAAGAGACTCCTCTAAAATCAGAAACTCAGTTTCCATTAGGTTAGGGTTGATGTATGTAGTACACGTGTACAAATCATGACCTCTGCCAACGCTGTGTTTCACATATATATTCAGCCCTGGTAAGCATCCTTAGCAGATCTGTGGAGGAAGGAAAATTATTTCTTGCTCATCTTTTATACAAAGGTTCTACTTCTGTAGAACTTAAGAAAACTTGATACGATAATGAAGTGCTTTTTTTCTTTTTTTTTTAAACAAAGTATACTAAATGGCTTCTTTTAATTTGATTGTGTCTGTCAGCTTTTTTGGTAAAAAGCCATTCTAAAAGTAATTGTCCTGAATTCACAGTTTAGTAGTCAAGAGCTCAGCTGAGTGACAAGACAATTTTTTTTTCTTCCAACATGCAATTAATCTCAAATCTCCATGCTCCCTTTTTTATTACAGGAATTCAATACTCTAATTTTGTGATTTTGGAACATCCTCCCCTCACCTCTCTCCTCTTGTATGCTTATCAGTATTTTGACTGGTTTGCATGTCAGCAGTTCTTTTATATTTGAGCAGATAAGGGGAAAATTCTCAGTAAAGGTTTGTGACACTGTTGGTGTGCTTGAGGAAATAAGTTTTTTTCCTCAGAATTCCTTCTCACCTTATGCTTGCAAATCATCCAGGTTATCACAATTCAGTGTTAGATTAGCCAGTATAAATTTTGAATCTTAACATCATTTTACATTATTATAATCTGATTTGAGGAAAGGTGTTAGCAATTTAACCTTAATTTTTTTTTAAAATAAACAGATTGCAAGTGTCCTAGCCTTATTTTATGCGATGATCAAAAAAAATGTAGTGGAAACTTGTAATTTCCCACTCAGAGGGGTACCTAGAAATAAAAAATGCATATACTTTAGTAAGAAGTATGTTGACATTTTAATATACTTCTAGAACAGTATGTGTATACCTTGTTGGTAGAAAATACAAAAAAAAAAAAAAGAGGCAGTGGTTTTGATCCTTTATGCCTGTGTTACCATATTGGATCCTCAAACAGTGGAAGAGAACAAAAGTATTGCTAGAATTATAACAGAATTGATTATTATTTGAAGAGCATTTATAGCCTCAGTTATTTCAGCAAGTGGTTCATTTTTTTCTCTACTGTTGTTTGTATTCTTTCTCTGAAAATTTTCAAAAGTGGGCTCAATTCCCTTCAGGTTGGAAGGACTAAAACATCTACACATTAATACAGGTAGCCTGTTGACATGGGGTTACTGAAATGAACCTTTCCAGTGTTCTGGTTCATAGAAATAAACAGAAGTATTTTTTGGTTATTCAGCACAGGTTTATTGGTTATCTATGCTGTGTCCTGGGTCTGTAAAAATGAGCAAGATGTGGCTCTTACCTTCTTGGAAACTGTTACTTAGAAGTGAGAACAGACAAGCCACCCTGCCATGCCACCTGGAAGCAGGTGTCCAGCTAACTTGCTGTAGTTGTTACAAACCCCTTTACCACTCATAAGAGTGAACCTGCTCTGTTCTTCTTATAGATTCTGCTTTTCCTTTCTTGGATTGATTATTAGCCCATTTGTTACTAATTTTGTTTTTTTTTTTTTTGACCGTGCCCCTCGGGCATGTGGGATCTTAGTTCCCCTGACCAGGGATGGAACCCGCGCCCCCTCCAGTGGAAGCGTGGAGTCTTAACCTCTGGACTGCCAGGGAAGTCCCTCATTTGTGTAATTTTCAATCTGGCATCCGTATCATTTAGTTTAGTCAATCTTGAGATGCTCTTCTGTTCATTAAGTTGTCCATATCCTTTCTGAAGCAAAATAAACGTTATTATACACAATAAAGACATTGCCTGTGTGAATAGTTAGGTTAATGGAGGAATTGGCTGGATGGTCTTGCTCTCTCTAAACATATAATATATGGAGTGACAACTTGCAAAGCACTCATGGTAAAATATCCTGAATATTAAAAGTATGCTGACTAGCTTTATTCTTTGAATGAAAACATGTCAAAATCTTAGGGTCTCACACTCATTATTAATACTACTTTTAGCTTAAAAAACTAAAGATGTAGATTAAGATGTAATAGATACTAACCCCCAGAAATACTCATGGATGTTACATTTTGGAATACCTTAGAGCAGTCAAGCATGAACCCCTGTTTGGAAGTCATATGCCTCTCTGTCCTTAACATAGCCTGTCTTATTCTCCAGAAGATTTGTCCGCATCCACAAGTAGCTATACAATACAAAGAAAGACAAGAATGCTATGAACAGAGTACATTAAAAAGAAAAGGAAGATGGGAGTGACTCATACATGTCTGCGTGTGTGTGTGTGTGTGTGTGTGTGTGTGTGTGTGTGTGTGTATTGGGTGAGGATAGTTAGTGGGGTGGGAATGGGCAGCCACACAAAAGTGGTAGCAGTTGAGCTGCATCACTAAGGGTAGGTGGGATTTAAAAGAGATTGGGGGAGGGAATCCACGAAGAGAACACTGATTAAAGACATGTAGGTAAGCTTCTGTCTACTTGTAACAGTTTCTGGGCTATTAAGTCACATTCAGTACAGACCTATGAGCTCATTAAACATTTTTGTGTTCATGACTAGTTAAATCTCAGATTAGTCGGAAAATTGAGTCCATAATGAAATACAGAGTATCTAAACATTGAAATTTTGTTCTTGTTACCTTGCCCATTTCTATTGTAACACTAGAAATACTTGCTATGATAGATTATATGTGATTTTTGGAGTTGCAGAGAACTTGCTGGTAAGGACATTGACTTCTTTTAAAAGAAGTCATTGGTATTTGGAGCATGTTGTTCAGTGTATGCAAAGAGACCAAATGAAACTAGATCTCCCTAGTAAGAGAATAGTGGATCAATCTCTTTCTCACAATGTATACTTCTCAAACTCAATAATTTAAGATGATAACGTGATCCTTCTTTAGTGGTTATGCTATTTCTAGTGCCATGGTACCTGGTTCACTCTTAAATGTTGGATTTACATTTCATACTTTTCTTACCTATCGCTCAGGTATCACCTGCATGGAAGGTGAGAGGAAAATTATAAAATTGAAATATTTCTCAGATATTTCCAAGATGAGGTTTTAGTTTGACAGCTTTTTACCTTTCTGTTGTTGTTTGGGAAGGTCAGTTAATAGCCATACCTTGCATTTCAGTGAAGAGCCACAGAAAAGGCAGCCCATTTAAATAGCCCTTCAGGGGAAGGCGTTTGTTTGTTTGTCCTGAAGGGCCCTTTGACCTACAGATTGTCTCTAGCCCAGTGCTATCTCTAACTCTGATCTTTATTGTGCACTCCTTCCGAGAATTCTCCTTGTCCAGTTTCGGAAGCAGCCAACCCTACTGTGGACCTCCTTGCAGATGTGAAGAAACTGGCAGCCATCTTCAGGGTGACCCACCCTGTGGAATGAAGCACAGCTGTTGAGGTAGCTTTGTTCTCTGGATTGGGCTGGATTGTGACAAAGGTGTGGCAGCTGCGGTGAGGATGGGGGGAGGGAGGCTACAATGCACAAATGCAGGTGGTCAGACATCCAGAAGATGCACAGCTTTTAGTTCTCAGACCCGGAAGTACCAGGTTGAGCACCGTGTTGAAAGTAAACCCTTATATGTTCACAGGCATGTTCTAGGTCTTTTCCTTTATCAAAACGTAGCTTTTGTGAAGTTGCAAGTAGTAATAATTGCAAGAAATAATGCAGATTCTCACACCAAAAAATCCCTGAATACTTACCCAAAAGGATAAGTAGCTATTGCTGTATATGTGGAAGCAGAAATTGCAGTTGTTACCGTATTACTTACATGTTTAGCAGAATTTCATCTCTTGAGAATGGTTGCTGCTGTGTGTTCTCCATTTGAACTCAAGTATATGTTGAGAGGATTCTGCTTTTCAGGAATTACTCTTTAAGAAGTACCTGCTTTGCACCCGTACATCACGTAAGGAAAGCCTCTTTGCTTCTTCAAGTAAATTGCTCCTTATGTTTTCTGTCTTAGGATTAAATGGCCTGAGTACCAAATGATAAGGCAGACATTCTGTGTTTCCTAAGTGAAGGGTGGTGAGAACTTCTTAGAAGTTTATCTGAAACTTATCCTAATACAGATGATTTGTTTTTTGGTGTGATGGTAGTATTAAGTTGTGCTTCTCAAACTTCTTCATGTTCTTGGCTCCAGTCCTGAAGAGATCAATATCTCTACACACCCATAATCCTTCTATGATAAGGCAGCTTGCCATGGCACACAGGTTGGGAAGCTCTCTTTTAAATACATTATTTTTTAAAAACTTCCCTTCTGTTAACTCTTTCATTAAATGTATATTAAGCATCTACTCTATACCAGTTGCTTTGCTGTTTCAGGGCTGAAGATTTAATTTGTGTCTATTTTCACTCTGGCTTTGAGCAGGAAGACACCTCAGGCATCTTTTAGCACCTTAATTCTTCAGATTTGAGTCAGACCCAGAGAAGTTAAGGTTCTCCAAGGTTCTTTTGCTAACATGAGACCTGGCGCTTGAACCCAGTTCTCCTAACTCTTGGAACTCTGCCCATTGCTATCATTCAAGTACCAAACACACTGAATTAACTTTCATAAACTTTGTCCTTTTGTGGGATGAGATTTCTTGATTCCTGCAGGATATGTAGGGTATCTAGAAATTGAATATAGGTAAGTGCATGTAGTATTTTATTGCGGTACACTCAGTATAATTTACATCCTTGTGGATAAGTTTAAGCAGTAAAAATATGGTCACTGTAGGAAATTTATACAGTACAAAAAGTAACAAGTCAAAAATTACTCAATCCTTTCCTGAAAAAGATACCTTTTTTCCTCTGACACTTTTTTTTTTTTTTTTTTTTTTCCCGGTACGCGGGCCTCTCACTGCTGTGGCCTCTCCCGTTGCGGAGCACAGGCTCTGGACGTGCAGGCTCAGTGGCCATGGCTCACGGGCCCAGCCGCTCCGCGGCATGTGGGATCTTCCCAGACTGGGGCACAAACCCGTGTCCCCTGCATCGGCAGGCGGACTCTCAACCACTGCGCCACCAGGGAAGCCCCCTCTCACACTTTTTTGCTTGAAGCTGTGATTATATATCTCACCTTCTTCATAAAGATTTTAAACATTCAAATTTGTTTTTTTCTTGATAAAGCTGTTTTCCTTCCTTTTGATTTTGTTCATGAGTGTATGGAGAAATTTTTTAACAGACGTAAAATAATGCGTTTTGATTTTGGTTTAAGATAAGGCACATGAAAACTGTTATCTAGTTTTGTTTGTATTGATTGCTGCTCACATGTCAGGGAGGTATAGAAATCAGGAATTCTACATGGTTTCCCATTACAACTCCATTCCTCCAGGTTTTAATAAAGACTGAAGACCAACTGAAGTATAGAAACTGCGGCAATATCTCCAAGTCTCAGTGTGGGGATGTGCCTAAATGCCTACTTGCCACTGTCTAAGGTGGGCAGTTTGGTTGCAGACTTCAGCTAAGCATCAGGGGCCTGAATGGGAAGGGAGAAGTGTGAAGCTACTTCTTCTCTGTCTGGACAGGGGACACGCAGATACCCTACCATACTGATAAGTCAACTGCTTCTATCCTTTCTTTCCTTAGAAAAAGGAAATGCTCCCTTCTTGAATAGGGGCTCTGAGGAGAGGAGGACGATGAACACAAGTGTGGGTGAGTAAATTTTCCTCTTTCCATGGGTCTCTGATTGCCGTGATCTTTCCAGCGAGGGTCTGCGTAAATACTGGCTCCTTATTGCATGTTCTGGGAGAAAAAGCTGATGGTAGGAGAGCACTTGTAAAAGGATGGAGGAGACTGAAAGACGCTCGTTAGAGTGCACCTGGATGCTGCTGTGACATCACAGGCGGACCATAAACGGCTCTCCAGAAAATACGACAGTCTTTTTTCACCCCTTTCTTAACAATGAGACGTAGATTGGGCTTGTTCTCTATTCAAGCATCCTTATGAGTAAATGTCTATTTTTACAGTAGAGCTGCACTTTAAAAATAGCTCCAATCAGTGCGACTCTTTTCCCCCATATGTTAAAAAGTTATGAGTTAAAATAAATTTTAACTCAGATTGCTTAAATTCTTCCAGACACAAGGCACTTTCCTTTTTTTCTTTTTTTGGGGTGGGGGGAGGAAGGGGACAGGGGAGGATTAAATACAAAATAAGGACTTTTCTTTCTGGGCCTCCTCAACCCTGTGTTTGTTCTTTGAGACGTTTTATTTTTACCGGTAGCAAGGCCTTTAAACCAAGATTTGAGATTTCTGACTGTTAAAAAATTCATTAATATTTGGCGGGCTACAGTCTTCATCCTGGAGTGATTGTTTATTTTTGTTGCTGAGAGCAATTAGCTAGAACAGTCATAGTTGCAGCTGTTAGATACTCTAAGCTCCAGCGGAGATCACAAAAGGCTTTCTGCACATTTAGAGTCTGTATTTGGATTGTTTTTAATGGGTGATTCTTCTGGAGTCACTGTGTTAGCAAATTCAGTTGGGTGATCCCGAGCCAAGTCGCATGTACAATGGGATCCTGAGCCTGCTGTGTTGATCAGAGTCACCTAAACCACTAGCTTTGTAGAAGCCGGGGTGGCAGTGGCTGCTGTGTGTGGAAAGAACCTGTCCCATTCCTTTTCTCTGTATCTTTACCATGCAAACCTGGGTATGGCTTGTCCCCAGACACTGTGCCCAAAACACTGCGTTTTCTCAGGGATTTGTCCTTGGGTGTTTACTCCTTGTTTTGTTGCTCTTAACTTGCGAAGGCTTTTGTGGGATAATCTGCCTGTGCAAATGTGAGAAGGAGATTTATGGGTACAATCTGGTGCCCAGTGACTTACATCTTTAGGAAAGACTGGCTTCTTAGAAAATCTTGGCTCCAGTTGAATGCCTGACACTTCAGAAACAGCAACTCAAATGAAAGGATTGTTTCACTATTTTTATAGTGTCTGTACTTTCGCCTTCGAATATAGTTTTGATAGAAAAGTATTTATGTGTGTACATATTTAATAGTCATACTGCTTTAGGGTTCACAGTATGCTTTTCTAATTTGAATATCACAGTGACCTGTGAGGCAGGGAATTCTGTGTTGTCCCTATTTTACGGAAGAGTAAATAGTCTCACAGTTGGTGGATAGCCAACCACCTGCTTGGTTTTCTGTACTGCGGCCATTTACTTTGTGTAAATAAAAAATACATGTTTTGTATATTTCACTGCTAGCATATTGAGCAAAAGCAGGTGGATGGACTTAGCTTTATTTTAAAGGCTGCCAGAGATTGCTCTAATGTACAAGGCTAGAGTGACAACTCAGTAAAGTGGTATAGAATCAGGATACGTTACTTCGTTTTTCTTTCAGGGAAATTATTTGGGAATCTTGGAGAGGTTTGGTAATCGTATTACAAGTAGGAATCTAAAATGTGCAGTGAAAGTTTGTTTCCTGCTAGCTAACATAAATTAGAAGTCATTACATTTTGATGAGATTTAGGTACTTATATGAAGGTATTTTTAGAACAGCCTTTCCAATGGCAGTTGATTGACCAGATGGCAGTTGGCTTGATCAGCCAGCTTGGATCTATTACTAAGTCAGGTGGGTAGTTCTTCTTTAATCACGCCTCCTTCCAATAAAAATTTTCATATAATTGGAGAGGTATGAGCACTGGTAAATTAAAAATTAGTAATTTTAATGAAATTTTTCTGTAAATATTTTATGTCTCTCATATTTTAAATGATACTATAGTCTCCTGAAGTATCATGATTTGAATTGAACACACAAAAATTTCAAGCAAAATGCAAGACTTTCTTCTCTCTTCCCTTCTTGAAGATTAAAATAATTGTAATAATATGAATTATTGATGGCTTTCTTGTTTCCTCAAACTTTTAAAAATAATTAATGTTTTAAAATCTTTTGGAAACCTAGGCAGTATCTACTAGGACACCACAAACATTAGAATTGACATATGTAGACAAAGTTTTTTAATACTCAGAGTTGACTGTAAATATATTTGAAAGCAATGTGGCAACATCATCTTGGATAAATTAGTTAAGGATTCACTGGTGATGCAGATAAGTGAGATGAGAAGGATGTGGAAACAAAAGGATAGATGGGATGGCCAGAACATCTGAATGGAGGAATGAGGGCATCTCTGTGTGATGCTCTCCTTTCCATCACAGTGAATGGAAGCCTGGGGGGAGGTGCTGATGGATCAGCAAGAACCCTGTTAGGAAGACTTCTGGATAGAACTTTGGACAGTGATCCTGAAATTTTTTTTTTTTTTTTGCGGTGTGTGGGCCTCTCACTGTTGTGGCCTCTCCCGTTGCGGAGCACAGGCTCCGGACGCGCAGGATCAGCGGCCATGGCTCACGGGCCCAGGTGCTCTGTGGCATATGGGATCCTCCCGGACCGGGGAACGAACCCGCGTCCCCTGCATTGGCAGGCGGACTCTCAACCACGGCACCACCAGGGAAGCCCGATCCTGAAATTTTGAAGCCTGGAATCTCTGTTAGCCTCAAAGTAAAGCATCAAATCTTAGCTGAATTATGACTAAAACAAATACTGAAACACAAAATATTTTGTCTTCCACAGTCATTCTCAGACTTAGGTATGCATGATACTCACCTTTTTTTTTTTTTTCTCACTCAGGTGAGCCCGGTATTTGGTGTACATTTTTAAGTAAAAGATTTCATAGCTCTTTCATTTTTTTAAATGAAGATATTATGATGTTAATAGCCAGAAAGTAATTATCCTTTTCAGATTTACTCCGAGTGATAGAATATCCTCTGCTTAGAGTTTATGCCATTAATGCCACTAATGCCATTTCTTGACTAAATTGAAGTACTTAGTGAAAGTCATACAAAAATATCAGGGTGTTAGGTACAGTGTGTTAGTTCAGGTTGCTGTAACAGATTCCCATAGACTGGAGGCTTATAAACAACAGAAATTTATTTCCCATAGTTGTATGTCTGAGATC
This sequence comes from Globicephala melas, assembly GCF_963455315.2. Taxonomy (NCBI): domain Eukaryota; kingdom Metazoa; phylum Chordata; class Mammalia; order Artiodactyla; family Delphinidae; genus Globicephala; species Globicephala melas. The sequence continues at coordinate 72,381,278 of NC_083319.1, read as the reverse complement.
AGGGGGCCAGTATGGTAGGGTTCTGGTGAGGATCCTCCTCCAGGTTGCAAACTGCCAACTTCTCATTGTGACCGCACAGGGTAGAAAGAGAGTGCATCAGCTCTCTGACCTCTTCGTATAAGACCCTCATCCCATTCACGAGTCTGCCCTCACAACCCAGTTACCTCCCAGAGGCTCCACATCCAAGTAACATCACATTGGAGACTACATTTTTTTTTCGCAGTTTGTCTTTTTATTTTTTTTTCTTTTTCTAATTTTATGAAGTATAGTTGTTTTTTTTTAAACATCTTTATTGGAGTATAACTGCTTTACAATGCTGTGCTAGTTTCTGCTGTATAACAAAGTGAATCAGCTATATGTATACATATATCCCCACATCTCCTCCCTCTTGCGTTTCCCTCCCACCCTCCCTATCCCACCCCTCTAGGTGGTCACAAAGCACCGAGCTGATCTCCCTGTGCTATGCGGCTGCTTCCCACTAGCTGTTTTACATTTGGTAGTATATATATGTCCATGCCACTCTCTCACTTCATCCCAGCTTACCCATCCCCCTCCCCGTGTCCTCAAGTCCTTTCTCTACGACTGTGTCTTTATTCCTGTCCTGCCCCGAGGTTCTTCAGAACATTTTTTGTTTTCCTTAGATTCCATATATATGTGTTAGGATATGGTATTTTGACTTGCTTCACTCTGTATGACAGACTCTAGGTCCATCCATCTCACTACAAATAACTCAATTTTGTTTCTTTTTATGACTGAGTAATATTCCATTGTATATATGTGCCACATCTTCTTTATCCATTCATCTGTCGATGAACACTTAGGTTGTTTCCATGTCCTGGATGTTGTAAATAGAACTGCAGTGAACATTGTGGTACCTGACTCTGTTTGAATTATGGTTTTCTCAGGATATATGCCCAGTAGTGGGATTGCTGGGTCGTATGGTACTTCTATTTTTAGTTTTTTGAGGAACCTCCATACTGTTCTCCATAGTGGCTGTATCAAGGTACATTCCTGCCAACAGTGAAAGAGGGTTCCCTTTTCTCCACACCCGCTCCAACATTTATTGTTTGTAGATTTTTTGATGATGGCCATTCTGACTGGTGTGAAGTAATACCTCATTGTGGTTTTGATTTGCATTTCTCTAATGATCAGTGATGTTGAGCATCCTTTCATGTGTTTGTTGGCAATCTGTATATCTTCTTTGCAGAAATGTCTGTTTAGGTCTTCTGCCCATTTTTGGATTGGGTTGTTTGTGTTTTGGATATTAAGCTGCATGAGCTGCTTGTATATTTTGGAGATTAATCCTTTGTCAGTTGCTTCATTTGCAAATATTTTCTCCCATTCTGAGGGTTGTCTTTTCGTCTTCTTTATGGTTTCCTTTGCTGTGCAAAAGCTTTGAAGTTTCATTAGGTCCCATTTGTTTATTTTTGTTTTTATTTCCATTTCTCTAGGAGGTGGGTCAAAAAGGATCTTGCTGTGATGTATGTCATAGGGTGTTATGCCTATGTTTTCCCCTAAGAGTTTGATGGTGTCTGGCCTTACATTTAGATCTTTAATCCATTTTGAGTTTATTTTTGCGTATGGTGTTATGGAGTGTTCTAATTTTATTCTTTTACATGTAGCTGTCCAGTTTTCCCAGCACCACCTATTGAAGAGGCTGTCTTTTCTCCATTGTATATTCTTTTTTTTTTTTTGCGGTATGCGGGCCTCTCACTGTTGTGGCTTCTCCCGTTGCAGAGCACAGGCTCCGGACGTGCAGGCTCAGCCGCCATAGCTCACGGGTCCAGCTGCTCCGTGGCACGTGGGATCTTCCCAGACCGGGGCACAGACCTGTGTTCCCTGCATCGGCAGGTGGACTCTCAACCACTGAGCCACCAGAGAAGCCCTCCATTGTATATTCTTGCCTTCTTTATCAAAGATAAGGTGACCATATGTGTGTGGGTTTATCTCTGGGCTTTCTATCCCATTCCATTGATCTATATTTCTGTTTTTGTGCCAGTACCATACTGTCTTGATTACTGTAGCTTTGTAGTACAGTCTGAAGTCAGGGAGCTCAGCTGATTCCTCCAGCTTCATTTTTCTTTCTCACGATTGCTTTGGCTATTCGGGGTCTTTTGTCTTTCCATACAAATTGTGAAATTTTTTGTTCTACTTCTGTGAAAAATGCCATTGGTAGTTTGATAGGGATTGCATTGAATCTGCAGATTGCTTTGGGTAGTAGAGTAATTTTCACAATGTTGATTCTTCCAGTCCAAGAACATGGTATATCTCTCCATCTGTTTCTATCATCTTTAATTTCTTTCATCAGTGTCTTATAGTTTTCTGCATACACATCTTTTGTCTCTTTAGGTAGGTTTATTCCTAGATATTTTATTCTTTTTGTTGCAATGGTAAATGGGAGTGTTTCCTTAATTTCTCTTTCAGATTTTTCATCATTAGTGTATAGGAATGCAAGAGATTTTTGTGCATTAATTATGTATCCTGCTACTTTACCAAATTCATTGATTAGCTCTAGTAGTTTTCTGGTAGTGTCTTTAGGATTCTCTATGTATAGTATCATGTCATCTGCAAACAGTGACAGTTTTACTTCTTCTTTTCCACTTTGGATTCCTTTTATTTCTTTTTCATCTCTGATTTCTGTAGCTAAAACTTCCAAAACTAAGTTGAACAGTAGTGCTGAGAGTGGGCAACCTTGTCTTGTTCCTGATCTTAGTAGAAATGGTTTCAGTTTTTCACCATTGATAACGATGTTGGCTCTATGTTGGTCATATATGACCTTTATTTTGTTAAGGTAAGTTCCCTTTATGCCTACTTTCTGGAGAGTTTTTAATCATAAATGGGTGTTGAATTTTATCAAAAGCTTTTTCTGCATCTCTTGAGATGATCATATGGTTTTTCTCCTTCAATTTGTTAATATGGTTTATCACATTGATTGATTTGCGTTTATTGAAGAATCCTTGCATGCCTGGGATAAACCCCACTTGTTCATGGTGTATGATCTTTTTAATGTGCTGTTGGATTCTGTTTGCTAGTATTTTGTTGAGGATTTTTGCATCTATGTTCATCAGTGTTATTGGCTTGTAGTTTTCTTTTTGTGTGACATCTTTGTCTGGTTTTGGTATCTGGGTGATTGATGGTGGCCTAATACAATGAGTTTGGGAGTATTCCTCCCTCTGCTATATTTTGGAAGAGTTTGAGAATGATAGGTGTTAGCTCTTGTCTAAATGATAGAATTTTGTGAAACCATCTGGTCCTGGGCTTTTGTTTGCTGGAATATATATATATATATATTTTCTGCGGTACGTGGGCCTTTCACTGTGTGGCCTCTCCTGTTGCGGGACACAGGCTCTGGATGCGCAGGCTCAGCGGCCATGGCTCACAGGCCTAGCTGCTCCGCGGCATGTGGGATCTTCCCGGTCCAGGGCACGAACCCCTGTCCCCTGCATCAGCAGGCGGACTCTCAACCACTGCACCACCAGGGAAGCCCTGGAATACTTTTGATCACGGTTTCAATTTCAGTGCTTGTTATTGGTTTGTTTATATTTTCTCTTTCTTCCTGGTTCAGTCTCAGAAGATTGTGCTTTTCTAAGAATGTGTCCATTTCTTACAGGTTGTCCATTTTATTGGCATATAGTTGCTTGTAGTAATCTCTCATGATCCTTTGTATTTCTGTGGTGTCAGTTGTTACTACTCCTTTTTCATTTCTAATTCTGTTGATTTGAGTCTTCTCCCTTTTTTTCTTGATGTGTCTGCCTAATGGTTTATCAATTTTGTTTATCTTCTCAGAGAACCAGCTTTTAGTTTTATTGATCTTTGCTATCATTTCCTTCATTTCTTTTTCGTTTATTTCTGATCTGATCTTTATGATTTCTTTCCTTCTGCTAACTTTGGGTTGTTTTTGTTCTCTCTCTAAATTGCTTTAGGTGTAAGGTTAGGTTGCTTATTTGAAATGTTTCTTGTTTCTTGAGGTAGGATTGTACTGCCTTAAACTTCCCTCTTAAACTGCTTTTGCTGCACCCCATATGTTTTGGGCCATCGTGTTTTCATTGTCATTTCTTTCTAGGTATTTTATGATTTCCTCTTTGATTTCTTCAGTGATCTCTTGGTTATTTAGTAGCGTATTGTTTAGCCTCCATGTATTTTATTTGTATTTGTATTTTTTACAGTTTTCTTTCCTGTAATTGATATCTAGTCTCATAGCATTGTGGTTGGAAAAGATACTTGATACGATTTCAGTTTTCTTAAATTTACCAAGGCTTGATTTGTGACCCAAGATATGATCTATCTTGGAGAATGTTCCATGAGCAGTTGAGAAGAAAGTGTATTCTGTTGTGTTTGGATGGAATGTCCTATAAATATCAATTAAGTCCATCTTGTTTAATATATCATTTAAAACTTGTTTGTCCTTATTTACTTTCATTTTTGGATGATCTGTCCATTGTTTAAAGTCCCCTACTATGAATGTGTTACTGTCAATTTCCCCTTTTCTGGCTGTTAGCATTTGCCTTATGTATTGAGGTGCACCTATGTTGGGTGCATAAATAGTTACAATTGTTATATCTTCCTCTTGGATTGATCCCTTGATCATTATGTAGTGTCCTTCTTTGTCTGTTGTAATAGTCTTTTATTTTAAAATAAATTCTGTTTTGTCTCATATGAGAATTGCTACTCCAGCTTTCTTTTGGTTTCCATTTGCATGGAATATCTTTTTCCATCCCCTCACTTTAAGTGTGTATGTGTCCCTAGGTCTGAAGTGGGTCTTTTGTAGACAACATATATGCGGGTCTTGTTTTTTTATCCATTCAGCCAGTCTGTGTCTTTTGGTTGGAGCATTTAATTCATTTACGTTTAAGGTAGTTACCGATATGTATGTTCCTGTTATCATTTTCTTAATTGTTTTAGGTTTGTTGTTGTAGGTCTTTTCCTTCCTTCTCTTGTGTTTCCTGCCTAGAGAAGTTTCTTTAGCATTTGTTGTAAAGCTGGTTTGTTGGTGCTGAATTCTCTTACCTTTTGCTTGTCTGTAAAGGTTCAAATTTCTCCATCGAATCTGAATGAGGTCCTTGCTGGGTAGAGTAATCTTGGTTGTAGGTTTTTCCCTTTTATCACTTTAAATATGTCGTGCCACTCCCTTCTGGCCTTTATAGTTTCTGCTGAAAGATCAGCTGCTAACCTTATGGGGATTCCCTTGTATGTTATTTGTTGCTTTTCCCTTGCTGCTTTTAATATTTTTTCTTTGTGTTTAATTTTTGATAGTTTGATAAATATGTGTCGTGGCATGCTTCTTCTTGGTTTTTATCCTGTATGGGACTTTCTGTGCTTCCTGGACTTGATTGACTATTTTCTTTCCCATATTAGGGAAGTTTTCAACTATAATGTCTTCAAATATTTTCTCAGTTCTTTATTTTTTCTCTTCTTCTGGGACCCGTATAATTTGACTGTTGGTGCATTTAATGTCGGCCCAGAGGTCTCTGAGACTGTCCTCAATTCTTTTCATTCTTTTTTCCTTATTCTGCTCTGTGGTAGTTATTTCTACTATTTTATCTTCCAGGTTACTTATCCATTCTTCTACCTCAGTTATTCTGCTATTGATTCCTTCTAGAGAATTTTTAATTTCATTTATTGTGTTGTTCATCATTGTTTGTTTGCTCTTTAGTTCTTTTAGGTCCTTGTTAAATGTGTCTTGTATTTTCTCCATTCTCTTTCCAAGATTTTGGATCATCTTTACTATCATTATTCTGAATTCTTTTTCAGGTAGACTGCCTATTTCCTCTTCATTTGTTTGGTCTCGTGGGTTTTTAACTTGCTCCTTCATCTGCTGTGTAATTCTCTGTCTTCTCATTTTGCTTGACTTACTGTGTTTGGGGTCTCCTTTTCGCAGTCTGCTGGTTCATAGTTCCTGTTGTTTTTGGTGTCTGCCCCCAGTGGGTAACGTTGTTTCAGTGGGTTGTGTAGGCTTCCTGGTGGAGGGGACTAGTGCCTGTGTTCTGGTGGATGAGGCTGGGTCTTGTCTTTCTGGTGGGCAGGTCCACGTTTGGTGGTGTGTTTTGGGGTGTCTGTGACCTTATTATGATTTGGGGCAGCTTCTCTGCTAATGGGTGGGGTTGTGTTCCTGTCTTGCTAGTTGTTTGGCATAGGATGTCCAGCACTGTAGCTTGCTGGTCATTGAGTGAAGCTGGGTACTGGTGTTGAGATGGAGATCTCTGGGAGATTTTTGCCGTTTGATATTATGTGGAGCTGGGAGGTCTCTGGTGGACCAATGTCCGGAACTCGGCTCTCCCACCTCAGCGGCTCAGGCCTGACACCTGGCTGGAGCACCAAGACCCTGTCAGCCACACAGTTTAAAAGAATAGAGAAAAAAATAAGGAAGGCAATGAGGGAGGGAGGGAGGAAGGAAGGAAGGAAGAAAGAAAATAATAATAAAATAAAGTTAGTAAAATAAAAAATATTATTAAAAATAAAAAAACTAAAAAGTAATAAAAAAGAGAGAGAAAGGAAGAGAGCAACGAAACAAAAAAACAAATCCACAAATGATAAGAAGTGCTAAAAACTGCTAGGACAAATGGTGGAAGCAAAGCTATACAGACAAAATCTCACACAGAAGCATACACATACACACTCACAAAAAGAGGAAAAGGGGAAAAAATCATAAATCTTGCTCTCAAAGTCCACCTCCTGAATTTGGGATGATTCGTTGTCTATTCATGTATTCCACAGATGCAGAGTATATCAGGTTGACTGTGGAGATTTAATCCGCTGCTCCTGAGGCTGCTGGGAGAGATTTCCCTTTCTCTTCTTTGTTCACAGAGCTCCCGGTGCTCAGCTTTGGATTTGGCCCCACCTCTATGTGTAGGTCGCCTGAGGGTGTCTGTTCCTGCTCAGACAGGACGGGGTTAAAGGAGCAGCTGATTCCGGGGCTCTGGCTCACTCAGGGCGGGGGGAGGGAGGGTTACGATATGTGGGGCGAGCCTGTGGTGGCATAGTCTGGCGTGACGTTGCACCAGCCTGAGGCGCACCATGTGTTCTCCTGGGGAAGTTGTCCGTGGATCACGGGACCCTGGCAGTGGTGGGCTGCACAGGCTCCCTGGAGGGGAGGTGTGGATAGTGACCTGTGCTCGCACACAGGCTTCTTGGTGGTGGCAGCAGCAGCCTTAGCATCTCATGCCCGTCTCTGGGGGCCGCACTGATAGCTGTGGCTTGCGCCCATCTCTGGAGCTCGTTTAGGCAGTGCTCTGAATCCCCTCGCCTCGCACACCCCAAAACAGTGGTCTCTTGCCTCTTAGGCAGGTCCATACTTTTTCCTGGACTCCCTCCCAGCTAGCTGTGGTGCACTAACCCCCTTCAGGCTGTGTTAACGCAGCCAACCCCAGTCCTCTCCCTGTGCTCTGACCGAAGCCTGAGCTGCAGCTCCCAGCCCCGCCCGTCCCGGCGGGTGAGCAGACAAGCCTCTCGGGCTGGCGAGTGCTGGTTGGCACCGATCCTCTTTGCGGGAATCTCTCCACTTTGCCCTCCGCACCCCTGTTGCTGCACTCTACTCCATGCCTCCGAAGCTCCCCACCTCCGCCTGCGAAGGGGCTTCCTAGTATGTGGAAACCTGTCCTCCTTCACAGCTCCCTCCCAGAGGTGCAGGTCCCATTCCTATTCTTTTGTCTCTGTTTTTTCTTTTGCCCTGCCCAGGTACGTGGGGAGTTTCTTGCCTTTTGGGAAGTCCGAGGTCTTCTGCCAATGTTCAGTAGGTGTTGTTCTGTAGGAGTTGTTCCACATGTAGATGTATTTTTGATGTATTTTGGGGGAGGAAGGTGATCTCCCCGTCTTACTCCTCTGCCATCTTGAAGGTCCTCCAAAGTATAGTTGTTTTACAGTGTTGTGTTAATTTCTTCTGAACAGCAAAGTGACTTAGTTTTGTATGTATATGTTCTTTTTCATATTCTTTTCTATTATGGTTTGTCATAGGATATTGAATATAGTTATAGTTCCCTGTGCTATACAGTAGCATCTTGTTGTTTATCCATCCAATATATAATGGTTTGCATCTGTTAATCCCAAGAGATTAGATTTTAGTATATGAATTTTGGTGGGGACACAGACATTCAGTCCGTAACATATAGTGTGGAGTTCTAAGGTATATTTGGGCAGACATGTTTCTGACTCAGTGTGAGACTCTCAGCATATAAAACTGTTCTCGTTATAATGGCTTTCTTCTGTTGACTCAGTCATAAGACTGTTCATTTCACATGGGCTATTGTTACTTCTCCTGATGATGCTGTGAAGTATGTAATACTATTTCCATTTTACAGATAGGAAAACCTGAGGCTTGGAGAGACCTCTGATGGAATAAAAACATTTTAGCTTCTTTCATCATTGCTAAGTAAAATGGAAAAGGCAGTTCTCCATTTCCAGGTAAGTTAATGATAAATGATGTGTTTAGTAATTAAAGTGTGGTCAGGGGGGTACATTTTGGGACTGGAACTCAGATTACTCCCTTTGTGTCTTGTGGTACATGCACCTCCGAGAGATCAGAAGAAATCTTGCAAGCTTTATTGGAACCTAGTTCAAATTAAATCTTTATTTTTCTGACTTCAGAGACAAGAGAGCATGTGTTATTTTCGGTGGTAAGATACTCAGTTATCTTACTGCTTTTTATCTCAGTAGCAGTTGTGGCTCTTTCTGTTTTTACTGTTTCCTGTTGGTCATGCATGTTATTGTCCCTGTAAGGAGTATATAAGTCTGTGGGTTAGTTGTAAATGCCTTCATTTGACAGGTGAGAACGTCCGATAAAGGAGAAGCAGGTGACTTGACTAATGTACAGTCTCTGTGTAATTAGAACTGCAGCCCCTCAGGTATCAGGCTTTGATTTAGAAACTGAGCAGTATCATGTGAAATGGTACCTGGAAACACATTTGGCAGTAGCACTCACTGTCTAGACGGAAGTGCATACAAGTGGAAGGTATGGGCTTTTCTAAAATAAAATGCACATTTCAGGGAGTTGTCCTCTTACCTACCATTATTACCTCTCCCCATTCAACATCACGCAATTTATTAGCAATCCTGGTTCCCAGATTTGATGGCTAATAAATTATTACAGTACACAGAATAAGAGTATTGGATTCTGTTCTGTAAGACCTCGCTCTTCTAAGTATGGTCCGTGGGTCAGCAGCATTAACAGCATCTGGGAACTGGTTAGAAATGCAGACTCAGTGTATCTGCAACCTCCAGCTTATTCCACTATAATCTGCATTTTAGCAGAATTCCTGGGTTCATCCATATGTATATTAAACTATTAAAGTTTAACATGAAGTACTCTAAATCGGTTTCTCAAATTTGAGCATGCTTAAGATTGACCTGGGAGAGTTTGTTAAAACACAGATTCCTGAGCCCACAGATTAACTTGGTAGGTCTGGGGGCTATGCACTGGGAGTTGTCCTATCTTTGGACATGTTGCAGCATTGGTTGGATGGCCCCTGGTGCTGGGATGTTCCAAGTATAATTTGGGTAGTTGAACTCAATGACCTTTAGATCCTGTGCAACCAATTCTGGGAACTTTTACCAAGGGCCGAAGATGGAGTCCACACGAGTTCCACATTTATTTATTGAAAAGTTACCTTGCAGAGGACTAAGGTCGATGGAAAACTGTTCTGTGGTCACTAGGAGAAGGGAAAATCTATCTATATATATAAAGGTAAATAGAACAGGAGAATAATGTGTGAACAAGTTCCAGTAAACCATTTAATGGGTTGACCAGAAGCATTGCCGTCTTTATCCATCAAAAAGGAAAAATTGCACTTTTCAGCTTTTCTAAGATTCCACTTCCTTCTAAGAATTCTGATTGCTTCCCTTGCCAAGTATAGCAAACACAGATCAGAACTTAGTAGCTGACATGACCATCCTGCCTCCCCTTTTGTACTGATTTAGGGCAGCTCTTGTACAGGTGAGGGTAGGCTACCTACGACTTTGACTTAAGGCATATTTTTATGTGTTTATCCATTGAGAGCATAGGTACCTTTGAGGATTGCAAGCAATTCTGGTGATCCAAGCAGTCAGGAAGTACTGAACTCCCCCACCCTTGTACGACTGCTAAGTCTGCAGGGAAGTAGATATTGGATTTTTTTTTTAATTGAAGTATAATTGGTTTACAATGTTGTGTTAGTTTCTGGTGTACAGCAAAATGATTGTTATACATATATATTTATATGTTCTTTTTCAGATTCTTTTCCATTATTATTACAAGGTATTGAATATAAACTCTTGGTGTTCAAGTGTACTCTTGTTTGTATTATGAAATTTTTTTTTTTTTTTTTGCAGTACGTGGGCCTCTCACTGTTGTGGCCTCTCCTGTTGCGGAGCACAGGCTCCGGACACGCAGGCTCAGCGGCCATGGCTCACGGGCCCAGCTGCTCTGTGGCACGTGGGATCTTCCCGGACCAGGGCACAAACCCATGTCCCCTGCATCGGCAGGCGGACTCTCAACAGCTGCGCCACCAGGGAAGCCCTGTATTATGAAATTTTAAAACAGTAGAGGCACTGGAAAATTCATACACACCCCAAAAGTACGTTTTTCTTGAGGACATTTTTTCTGCAACGTTTAAACCATTGTTTATCTTCAGTGGTTAGCATTAAGTATTTGATATGTCTTAAAGGAAAAAGGTTGCTTTACTACTGGTGGTGGGTGGGATATTCAGCAAACTCTGCTTATTTTAAGTTTGCAGGTGAAGCTTTGGGTATGTGAGGTTTTATTCATTTGCCATTAATTTTTAACGAACTCCTTTAATTATACTAAGTAACTTATTCATATATAAAGTACTATTAAGAGGGAGAAATTACTATATGACAGATGTCGGGATTTTAAAAGCTGCTCACCCTGTAAATTTCTTTTGTTTCAGCTTTTTTTTTTTGCTTTTGAAACAGTGTAATAGTTGAAAAAGTTGGATGCATATTTTCTAGCAAATGTGTCCTAGAAAAACGTTTAGTGTTCATTTTGGGCATGCCATGTATATGTACTTACTATATTATGTCATATATATGAGATATATATCATATGTCCTGAGATATTATGGTATCACAAAGCTGATAAGTCCAGAAATTTTATTTGGAAGAGCTCATGAGATTAGAAGAAGAAAACCAGTGTTTCATGGAGTGGCCGCTGTTAGCCTAGCACTGTGAGGCCCCTCACAATTCTGTAAAGCAAGTTGTATGTTCTTACAGCTAAGGAAACAGAGGCTTAAATCAATTCCCAAGATTTATATGCAGAGCTGAGATTTAAATTCAGTTTTGCACATGGACTCTGGAGCCTGTTGTCAACATGTGCCTTACTTTGTTGAAAGCTGGGTAAGAGAGATTTGAGTCTGTGCATTCATGGGGAAAAAAAAAATCTAATGCCTACCTCAGGATTTCAGAGTTTTAAATATATATTTTAATTTGATCCTCAAAATCTTGTGAAATAGACAGGACAGGTGCTAATGTGCTCATGTACAGGTAGGAGGAAGTGGGGGTAGGTAAGGATCTGAGACTCAGGTTGAAGGACTTGCGGAATTGAACAAAGCTAGGAAGTGGCAGAGGCTCTGATCGGATCCTCATGTTGACTCTTCAAACCTCAGGCACTTTCTCATGCCTGCCCTCCCTCTTTGCTAAAAGTGTATTTCAAAGAGGCTGGAGGAGTTGTTAAGCAAGAGTATCTCAGGATTGTAACATTTCCTAAAAAAGGCTTTTAAAAAAACACCTTTCTATCCATGCCTTCCCTACCACAGCATCCTTTATAAATTGATTCTAGCAGGAAGCTGTGTGCTGCCCACGGCCAGCTGGATGAAATGTGTTAATAGTTGGGGGTCTAATCTAATCATATTTAATACCCATGTCTGCAGAGCTTAATTTTCTTAGGAAAAAAGTTTTTAAATATGCTGGTGCCCTTTAAAAATATTCTATCCAGTGGATTGATCACACTGCTATAAAAGTTTATTCATCTTTAGGCTTCTGTTGCAGCTTAATGTTGACATCATTACTTGTTATTTGCATAAAAGGAGGTTTTACTTACCATGAGAACATTTTTAGCCTCTTTGCTTCTCAAGAGACATTTGGAGTTTGAAGGTAGTGTCCAGTGTGAACACTTGGGACTTTGGTCGAGATTGTGGCAGGGGTGGGTTTCTAATTCCTGCAGGGTTACTTTGTGTTTGTTCTGACCAATCAGGCCCGCATGTCTGGCTCTATCTAGTCATGCGTGGGGGTCTGTTCTTTCTGTCTGGTCAGCCCAGGCTTAGAACGTGACTGCCCCGAGAGCCTGCTTGCGAGGCTTGGCAGACTCTCTTGGTCATGCTGTGAATCCCTCAGGCTTGTGAGGGACGACAGATGGTCGAGCTAAACCCAGAGCCACCCCTCTACGTAATGATGAAAAATGACCAGCCTCCTGGTAAGTGGAAGTCAGAACCCATGCACCTTTTTTTTTTTTTTTAAATTTATTTGTTTGTTTTTATTTTTGGCTGTGTTGGATCGTCGTTGCTGTGCGCCAGCTTTCTCTAGTTGTGGTGAGCAGGGGTTACTCTTCGTTGCGGTGCGTGGGCTTCTCACTGCGGTGGCTTCTCTTGTTGCGGAGCACGGGCTCTAGGCACGCAGGCTTCAGTAGTTGTGGCACGTGAGCTCAGTAGTTGTGGCTTCCGGGCTCTAGAGCACAGACTCAGTAGTTGTGGTGCGTGGGCTCAGTAGTTGCGGCTCACGGGCTCCAGAGCACAGGCTCAGTAGTCGTGGTGCACGGGCTTAGTTGCTCCGCGGCATGTGGGATCTTCCCGGGCCAGGGCTCGAACCCGTGTCCCTTGCATTGGCAGGCAGATTCTTAACCACTGCGCCACCAGGGAAGCCCCCCATGCACCTTTTAATTCTGATAAACAGGACATTGAAACAAACACAAAGGGAAGAAGGGGAGGAAAACCTTTCATAAGTTACCAGTCTGTCTTCGTTGGTACTTCTTGCACTGATTAGTAGAAAACTCTTCATGTTCATACTGTTTTAACTGTATATTCACTACACATAGACTACTGGGACTGAGAATTTATCCTTTGTGCCCCTTTGGGTATAAATAATCTCTGTAAATGCCAAAAATATGAGGCAGGATCCAAATGAGGGTGCAGTATTGCTTTCTGTATATGATGGAAGCAGCATGGGGTTCGTGCTCATGGCCCCTTCCAAGGTTGTCTCCCTCTCCTGTAACTCGTGCTGAAGTTATGGTCCTCTGCAGCCCCTGCGACCCAGGCTTCTGTAACTGGCCTCCAGTAAGACCTCTGGCACCTGACTCAAGGACAGCCAGGTTGTAGGCTAGCCAGTGAGTGACTTGGGTTAGTTACAGAGTGGAAACAAGTTAGTTGAAAGCAGAGAAGCAGGCAGGCAGAGTACCTGAATCCCAATAATCATGGCACTCAAGAGGGAAGACTCTTGAACTTGTGCTGCCTGCAGTCCCTCTAGTTACTTAGGCTTCCCAAAGCATGGCACTGGATTCTTGTAAGATTTGTCTTCCTCATTACCAGTATATCCTTATGATGACACTTCCTTGTTTAAGCTGGGCTACGTGAGGCCTGTCCACGGGCACCGTAGTGCAGTAGTTATGAGTGCAGTCAGACAGCTTGGCTTCAGTGCCAGCTCCACCCATTCCTAGCTGATGAGTTCTTGGATGCTTACCCCCTGTAAGCATCAGTTTTCTTCCCTGGTACAATGAGATAACAGTACCTGCCTCAGAATGTTGGAAGAATTAATATATAGCAGATGCCCCCCCTTAACACAGTGTCTGGTACATGGTATGTGCTCAAAAGATGTTAGCTTCTTCCGTTACTATTATTGTTGTTTGTTATTACTCTTATTATCATCACTCAGAGCAGGGGATCATAGGAATATACTTCCCTTTTCTGAGAGTATACAAAATCCCAAGATTATCATTGTCCAGTTCTTGACCACTGATGTGACTGATTGTGTTGGGGCGTTATAACAGTGAGAATAAATTGTACAAGGCTTTCCGTTCCTTTCCCTAAGCCCCTTGGAACTCTGTTGGCCTGATCTTTGTCGACAAACCTGAGGCTTTTTTCTCCTGTTCTGTTTGAGAAAGAAACATGTAGCATACAAAGAGGGCCCCAAATCCCATGAGTTGCAGACTACTGAAGGATTATCGTACCAGGATAAAATCATATGGTGTCTTTCTTAAGTGTATGTGCACTTTAAATGTCTCTCTGCCAACCAGTTGTAAAAGAGAAATGGATTTTAATAACATCCCTATATATTTTCCCAAATAGCTGTTGGTCAGTGAAATATACAAACATGGCAGTCTTTTGACTGGATCTCTCCTCCTTCAATGACCAAGGCTCTCTGGGTTCTGTCTTGCTGGTGCCTGGAGCAGGAGAAGAAGGTAAGCAGAGACAGTCTTTCATCTCTGGCCTGTTCACCTTTGGCTCAGTGCCCTACTGCTTGTATAGAGGAAAGAGAAGTAAAAAGTAATTACTAAAGAGAACTCCCCCACTGTCAGTGCCATGACCTCCTTCCCTGGCAGCCAACTTTTAAAACAAGCGTCTTAATATTTCAGCAGATGGTGATGAGGTTTGTTAAAGCAGCCTACAGTATTCCCAGTTCATTCCCACATTTCTGGATTCTTTGTAATTAGCTTCCAACATGGGTGAAAGTGAGCTCAGATGTAACCCAAACCCGGGGGAGCTTGGAAAAAGAGAAGCATGTGGTGACAGGAGGAGGATCATCTCCCTTTGCTTTCAGGGAGTTTCCCTCAGAGATGAGCTCTGAGGGGTTAATGGCAGCCAGAAGTCATTGCAGCTGTGTCCTGGAGTCTGTCCTGGCTACCCATTTCCTTCCAGATACAATTCAAGTATTGATTTTCATGTATAAAGCCCTTTGTCATTTTCATCCCCAGCCTGGTTTTCTTGAAAAATGGACCGTCGCTCCTGGGTTGATTATTTGTTCACTGTCTCTGTTCCTGCGTTTTGTACATATGTCTGGGGATCTCATGTAGAAGGTGATAATTTTAGAAAAACACTGAGTTTAATTTTGTAAACAAATAAATAATATGTTGTTAAGAAAATCTTGTAAGACTAAGTGATTTACTGCATCAGGGTCAGTGATCGTATTTTGCTAATGTTACAGCTGCTTACGTTTTCTTTGTCAAAGGAGCTCGTTCTTTCACAACCCACTCTGCCTAATTCATACTGGGTAGGTAACTATTTCTTGATGAATTTATGTGGCCTAGCATCATTTGCAGGGACCCCCAGTTATTTGAGGTGACATCTTCTTTCCCCTTGATGTTGCAGCTGGGTGAGGTAGTGTCGGACGGCCTGCGTCAGTAACCCCACAGAGGGCTTTGGGATCAGAAGCACTTTATTTTTTTATTTTTAAAATTATTTATTTATTTATTTATGGCTGTGTTGGGTCTTAATTGCGGCACTCGGGATCTTTCGTTGTGATGAGTGGGCTTCTCTCTAGTTCCGGCACACGCGCTCCAGGGCGTGCGGGCTCAGTAGTTGTGGCGCATGGGCTTAGTTGCCCGGCAGCATGTGGGATCTTAGTTCCCTGACCAGGGATCGAACCCGCGTCCCCTGCATTGGAAGGCGGATTCTTAACCACTGGACCACCAGGAAAGTCCCCCAAAGCACTTCAAAGGTGGGAGTTGCTTTAGTATTGCTCATGATGAGAATAGCAGAGGTAGAATTTAAAACCATCTTTTCTACTGAGAATTTGCCTTTGTCTCCAAGTGAATGGCTTAGAAGAAAGTCGAGAAGGATATCTTCCCCTTGTGACTCCTTCCCTAGCCCATCTATGTTTCTGTTTATAACAACCACTGTGTTCTTAGCAGGAACTTTGCTCAGTAATGGTTCTTAAGTATATATTAAGGACTTAAGTACATATTAGGAACTTATATGACCCAGACACTGTTAATGATTTATATGCATTTTCATTTAATTCTTCTAGAGATAACTCCACAGGTAACTTGGTTATTATTTTGTTTTATAGAAGAGGACCCTGACATTATCCAAATAGTAAATGGTAGAACTGGGACTTGAACTCAAGTCCATCAGGCTTCAAAAGCCTGTCAACTGAGACTGGATGGAAAGAATTTGTTTGGACTTACTGTCCTTGATGCTCTTGTTTCTTCTTTGTCGGTTCTTAATTTTGTCTCTTCCACACTTAAAGACAAAACAGAAACGTATACGCTACACCGTGGAGTAGAATTAGGAGCAAAATGGAGGAAAACATCAGTTTTTCTGGGTTAATTAACTTTGCAAATGTATGGTTTGTTACCCTGGGAGAAAAACTCTTTAGAAGAAGGTCAGTATCAGAAGCGAGTTAGGGCATTTAATGAGAGGAGAAGCATTGCTGTGTCTAGGGGAGAGCAGCTGGTAG
This sequence comes from Globicephala melas, assembly GCF_963455315.2. NCBI lineage: Eukaryota > Metazoa > Chordata > Mammalia > Artiodactyla > Delphinidae > Globicephala > Globicephala melas. The sequence goes on along the minus strand of NC_083319.1, from coordinate 72,364,907 downwards.
CAGGTCTGAAGGTAAATACTGCTCCTCCTACTTTCTGCACATGGCACAAATATCTGGGTGTTATCTTCCTCCTCTGGGGGATTATTTACTGTAAGAGGAGTGAACAAATCCTTTGAAATGGGGCCCCTAAATGAGTGTTAGCTGTTCTTATCTTCAACCTTACAGTCGTCTTCTGACCTTATAATTTTTTGAGATATCTTGTCTCAAGGGCAGAGTTGGAATGCATTACTGACATTTTGTCAGAGAGCAAATACCTGAGCTTCTAGCCTTGTACCTAGGGTTTCCCTCCTGAATGCTGAACAAATTCAAATAGCAAAGGTACTCCTAAGGAATCCTTTTTGGCCAGATGGACCAGGGATACATTTCCAAAATTAGTGCTGCACAGAGAATTCTCTCTCATGGACTAATTCTTCTTCCCTCTCTAAGGACCATCTGTCTCATGGGCAGAAGAAAAATAGGCATCTGTTCAGATCTGCAGGGTTGCCACCTGGACCTGTTCCTATAGTGCTTCCAAGTGGAGGGTTGGGCTGTCTTTGGGCCAACCCAAAGCCTTAAGTAGTGGTTCTTCAGTGAGGAATTATAGAATGAAGACAAAATAATTTTGATCCAGAACCTAGTTTTGTAGAGCAGGGATTGGTGGATGACCCATAACTCTAGACCAGGGGTCAGCAAACTTTTTCCACAGAGAGCCAGATAATATGGCTTTGCAGGCCATACAGTCTCTGTCACAGCTATTCACCCTTTCCTTTGTAGCACAAAAGCAGCCATAGATAATTCGTAAAAGGGTGATCATGGCCGTGTCCCAATAAAACTTTATTTACAAAAAGAAACGGCCAGCAAGATTTGGCCTGCAGGCCATAGTTTATGACCCTGTTCTAGACTGCAAGAATTCAGTATATATGGGGGATTTTTCCATTGAAGGATTTGGATTCATCAGTGTAGCTGTCCAGGCTGATGTTGTGAAATCTATGCTTCTGGATTTGCAGTTTTCTTAAGGCAGTTTTGCCCTCCACTTCCACGGTGTTCACTGTTTAGTCACAGTTCTGATTATTTGGAAGTAATTTCATCATCAACACAAGATGACACCAAGAAGATTCTGTGCTGATGTTGGACTGCCAGAAGAACACCAGATGCTTTTTGAATGTCAGTCTGAACACATCCACTTAAATATGCTGCTTCTAAACTGAGTGTGACCAGCTCAGTCCTGACGTTGTTGTGTATACTGAATAAAGTCAGTCATCTCGAATAGACTGTTCCTTTACTTCTAGATTTTGCCTACATATGGGTTGGAGTTCTTCATCAGGAAACTAATAACTTCCTTCTAAAGATGCTGTGGGTGGTACAGCTTATCACAATTACAGTGATGGATTTAGGCCCAGTAACTATGTTCCCTTCCCCGTTTTGGCTCTGAAAGGATACACTGAAGGGAAAAAGCTGCAGATGTGAGCCACCAAAATAAATGCACTTGTGACAAAACTGATGCTTCCTGTTTCTTGGTTGGGCTTAAATTCTTTACATCCAGACTGATAGCTAACTATCTAGGCAAATGAATTAGAAATTGTTTACAAGCTAGAATGTGAATACCAGTCAAATATTCCCACATTATTTTGTATCATTTCCTTTCTCTTCATTCTCCAAGGGGAGGGATGGTAATTGCGCCCATCTGAACATTCTGCTTTTCCTGCCCAATTTAAAGAGACAATGCCTTGTTAGACACGTGCAATGTTTACTTTTTTATTTGTGATCAGGAATATGCAGTAGGGAGAGGTACTAACCTCTTTGCTAGGTGACTGAAAAGCAATATTTATATTTAAGCATTGGTTTTAAGACCTAATTTTCTTTGATTGGATAAGTTGAGCAACTGGGCAATGACTTGTTTCTCACTTAAATTAAATATCTTGTTCTTGGAGATACATGGAAACCTCAAATGCATGTAGTAGGCCTTATGTGCACTTGAGCTTATTTTTACCAGGAAAATTCACTGTCAAACAACAGAGAAGAATGAATGAGAAATGAAGAAGGTAAGGAACTGTAGTGAGACAGAGGGATGAATACTGGTGTATTTTCTCCCATCTTAGTCCAGTGAAGTATAAGCTTCTAGGAACCATTAATTGATGTTAATGGAATTTATATAGTAGTGTCATGAAAAATGGTACATGTGAACATATAGTTTTTTTTCCTATAGTGTTTTCCTCAGAATTGGAGGGAGAGTTGTGAAAGATGAGTAATGAGTGAATAATACATAAGTATCAGTAAATACAGTAGTATTGACTTACTGTGGAAAATAGTTCACTTTTTCATTTGTGAGATTGCAGGGATTTGATGAGATCTTCCACAGCTTCTTAAGATAATGAGTGAGAAAGACAAAAAGGCAATTGCAATGCAGAATGTGAGGGTGCTGTGGAGGAGAAGAATAGCTCCTAACTGAGACTTGAAGAGATAGATCTGTCTTTCTGGTAGAAGTAATGTGCAAGCTGAAACACTGAAAGATGAGGGCAGTTAGCAGGGAGCAAGGAGAAAGCAGGGAGATGCATGCCATGTGCAGGGCCTGGCCTGCTCAGAGATGAGAAAGAATATATGTGAGTTCAGGAACTTTCCAATAGTTCATTTTAACTAGAGTATAGGGACAAGGGAGAGAAGAGTGGGTGAGAGGCAAGGCTTGCAGATATGAAGAGGGGTCAGATCTTGATAGGTCTTATACACCATGTCAAAAAGATGAGTTTAAAAAACATTTTTTTTTTAACCCCTGCAGGGCCAGTGGGATGCCTTGAGGAGTTTTAAGCAGAGGAGTGATTCGATTAAATTCAATCACTATGGAAAATATGGATGAAGGGTTGGGAGGAAGATAAGACCGGAAGCAAGGAGATTGGTTAGACCATTGCTGTAAAGCAAATGAGAGATGATGGTATCCATTTCTAAAATCTGACTAGTCAGGGAATTAGTGGCTATAGAATCTTCTGAAAAATTATATTCAAAATCAGAGCAAGGGAAAGGTAGGAGTTTTGGTTGATGGTGAGGTATCTAACTTGATTTTGCCATGTATTCAGTTGCTCATTTGTTGAGATGGGGAGCAATGGGGGAGAAACAGGGTTGGGAAGGGAGGAGATGAGTTAATGGTTTATTATCAAAGCCATTACAGCTGATTGGGAAGAGGCCTAAACTGAACAGGTGTAAAAGAACGTTGAGAGGTGGAGCAAAAGATGAGGCTTGGGACCAGGTGTGGGGGGGTGGGGGGGTGGTCTGTGAATGCTCCACGTCAAGCCAGATTTGCAGATGAGGAGAGGTGACAGGATTTGAGCTCTGTTTGAAGGAGAACTCAAGAGAGATGGAAAAGGACTAGGAGACTAAGTGGCCTTCGCTTTAGGCCGAGTGAGGGAAGGGAAAGTGTCCACGGAAATGGAAAAAGAGGCTTGCAAGAAAAGGCAGGGGTAGATGTTGGAATGTAGCAGTGATACAGAAGAGTTCAACATAATTCGGAAGCATATCTCATTGGCACAGCTGGCCCAGTTTTACTTTCCCAGTCTTTTTTTTTTTTTTTTTTTTTTTTTTTGCGGTACGCGGGCCTCTCACTGTTGTGGCCTCTCCCGTTGCGGAGCACAGGCTCCGGATGCACAGGCTCAGCGGCCATGGCTCACGGGCCCAGCCGCTCCGCGGCATGTGGGATCTTCCCGGACCGGGGCACGCGTCCCCTGCATCGGCAGGCGGACTCTCAACCACCGCGCCACCAGGGAAGCCCTACTTTCCCAGTCTTACCTTATACTTCCTTTCCTGCCCTTACATCTTAGCCAACCTTGATAGTTTGCAATTTCATGAACATGTGAGCTTCATTGTTTTTTGTATTTTTCTCCCTACATTTTTCCTTTACCTTAAATGCCCTTGTCCCACTTACCAAACACCGATGAGCCTGAAAGAAAGGGTAGGACTTCAGTAAGAAAAGGGAACTTTTTCCTCTTCGCAGGCTTCACTTCAAAAGCCACCTTCCCTCATCCTCCTGCCTTGGCCTGAAATCTGTTGTAGGGTTTCATAGTGACTGGTTCTCACATCTGGCTCCACTAAGCTTTAACCTCATTGACAGCATATGTCTTGACTTACTCAGGCCTGTGTTCGTTCTGATGTACCTAGTAGTTTCTCAGTGAACGTCTGTGCATGCTTACTGGGGTCAGTCTGGGATTGAATCTGTACCATATCACTTATTGGTTCTGTTACCTGGAGCAGTTTATTTCATCCTTTGAGCCTCAACTTCTTCCAGTGTAAGACAGATTTGTTGTGAAGGGTAAGTTAGGTCACGCATATTCTGTAACGTAGCGTGGCGTTCGGTGCGTGACAGCTGGCATTATTGAGTGCTGCTACTAATAGCTATGTGGGTATTGGTTTATGAGGGGCACTTCGCATAATGATTTCTTGTAACTAAGAGAGGACACCTGTACTAATGGATGTCCCAAGGTGTAATGATGAGGCTATGTCCAAATGATGGATTCTAATCATTTTCCTGTACTTCTCGAAGAACTAGCAGATACCTGAAACTTAACTAACAGGAGTCTTGTGAAAAAGAAATCTGCAACCAGCATAAACCCATCATGTTTTGCTTGGGATTAAAGCATATCCAAAATATCCCCACCCAACCCCAACCCCCACCCCCCCACCTTTTAGTCTACTAAATTATAGAACGAATCTTGTTCCCAGATCTGGAAAAATCTGATTCTGTATCACGAAGGGCCTTGATTCCTCCTCCCATTTTGGAATGTCAAGACCACTCAGGGAACTTCTTAGAGGTGCCCTAGATAAGTAATATGCTTAAAAATGTAGTAAGTCTGATGATCAGTGGGCTCATCCTAATTTGTTTAGTTTGAAGAACGTCTAGCAGCTTATTTCTCACATTTATACACAGCATTGCCGATTCTTAAAGGTTTTTTAAGATTTTATTTTTCTTTATGTTTTCTTAGAAGAGTTGATTGTATGAATTCTATAGACTTTCTTTCAGGTCTCACCTGTGTTTCGTTAGGACAGGTAGATCTTGCTGTACTTGAATAACTAATAAACTGGCTGTTTTAGGATTCGGGTTACAAAACCCTGTTTTCCTCAGTTCATCCAATAGACAGGGCAGATTCCTGGGTGTTGTGAGTCTACGCATTGTCTCTTCCCCATCCCTCCCCGTGGACCTTTTTGGGTGGCTCACGGTCTATAGATATTCTCCATATCCTGAAAGTTTGGCTCCTAACACAGTTATCTTGACGTGAACGCTGTTTCTGTTTTTAATCCACACAGGCAGTTTCCCATTATAATATAGCTTTCTTTCACAGTTGAGTACTGCTGATCTCTTGTGTTCTTGAAAATGATTGGTGATTAAAATCACCCTTTTTGCAAGCAGCTACCCATGGCTGCCCTCCACAGAGAATAATAAACTACCATACACAGAAATATTGAGATACCACTTAGAGTATTAGAATTTTAACCACTTCATGTGGCTGAGACAACAGAGGCCTTTTCAGCACCAATGCTAGTTACCTCAAAATTGGTAATGGCCTAGCTTAACTTGGTGTTCCCCTGGGGCCCGGGCTGCCTCCTGCAGTGCAGTGTGAAACTTAACTGTAATGTGTTGTGACTGATCCCTAATGCAAGTGTTGACAGTGGCTACTTGCCATGAGTAGGAAAGTGAGAGTAAGTGTTGTTTATCCAGATAAGAAGTGATACCAAAATGAGACTGGAGGTGTGATTCTAATTTGCACCTCCATTTCATTTGCCCGGAGGAACTACATTTCTTTGTCATTATTTCTGAATATATATAGTGACAGGAGAAAGCTTACCAAATGCACTGCTAACAGATGTGGCAGTCACACTGTGCAGCCCCTCATTTTGTTCATTCATGCTTTCTTCAAACCGCCGTGTGCTTTGGAGAAAAGACCCATACCAGAATTGCCCGAACTCTTAGCCAAGTAGGAAATATGAGTAATAATGCCAGGGAGCATTTTGAAGCACATTCATCGTCCTATTATCTTTTCTATATTGTGATATACTACATATTAGATTGCACTATGCAAAATATCGTCATAGAAAAGTGGGAAATAGTGAAGAGTGTGTGTGTGATAGAAAAGATAGTAGAAGATTCCTAACACTTTTTTTTTTTTTTTTGCGGTACGCGGGCCTCTCACTGTTGTGGCCTCTCCCGTTGCGGAGCACAGGCACCGGATGCGCAGGCCCAGCAGCCATGGCTCACGGGCCCAGCCGCTCCGTAGCATGTGGGATCTTCCCGGACCGGGGCACGAACCCATGTCCCCTGCATCGACAGGCGGACTCTCAACCACTGCGCCACCAGGGAAGCCCCCTAACACTTTTAAGTGACCAGTTCCAGAGATTCCAGAAGTTTGTCCCATGGAACACTAGCCCTACAAAACGTGGCGCTTTATGAAAAGGAGTTCAGTGGTAAAACGTTAAAGAAGATTTAGAATACATGTCTGAATATTAAACGCTCAGAGAAATTCTGCAGAAAAGCATCCAGGTTAACTTTTATCTCACTCTGAATTTCTTGTACTTATTCCTGTACTTGTTTGATCAGAGAAGGCTTCTTAGTCCCTACTTAATAAATTACACTTTTGAAAAGGCCAACCTGTTCTGATTGTCAGGCTAGATAGACATTTCTTGTCACGTGAATCGGCTTTTGTGGCCCTGCATTCTTGAGTAGACCAGTAGTATGTTCAGGAATCTAAGCGAAGCACAGCAATTTTTCAGCAAGAATATTCATGACATTGCCATTATTTATTTACTTATTTTACCACTGCAATTGACTTTAAACAGCTCTATCCTAAAGAAAACCAAAGTGTAAGTTCAGGGAATAAAGTATAGTTGGAATCAAGCTGTGAGACCATTGTATTTCTCACTCATGCAGTTGAGGAGAGAGGGACACGTCCTCCTAGAAACCTAATCTTAGCAGCTGTGGGAGGCTTCACGAGTCAAATGCTGTGGAATGCTTTTACCCTGTAGTCTTACTTATTAGAAAGCCATGTTGGAGGTTTTCAGGCAAATTGAGACATTCCCTCATTTCTAGCAGTTACCCGTGTATTGTGGAAATAAAGCTTTAGGAGATGTACGATCAATTAATGCCCTCCTTCCCTTTGTGCCTTTCAGCAATAGCTCACAAATACGTACTTTGAGTCAAATAAAGAAGTATTGTATAAAGGGAACTGCAGTACAAACTGAACTGCATTGCCTTGTAAAAATGCAGGGCTGGAAAATGTATTTCTAGTGAATCAAAAGGAGCTCCGGCTTCACCGGCCAGCACTTAATCACTTTAGAGTGTGACCCACATAATTGGTTTTCTTACTGTCACATGACAGACATAGCACCCCAACATTATATCAGAGAGCTGAAAAATAAAACAGCCTGCATAGTAATGTCTAGAGCTAGGAAAGAATAATGCCTGCAGTTTTGCTCTGGTTGCTGTTTTGAAGTTTGCACCTCAAGGTACTGCTTTGTGAAGAAAATCTAATTCAAAGGGGAAGTGCCCAGATGTAAGTCACAATTAAATCAACGATCTTTTTCAAGAGATCTTGGGGAAGCATCGCCACTGATATTCCTGTTTGCCTATATGAACAGAAAGTTGGGCCGGTATAACAATAACTGCCTCGTTTTCCAAAACTTAGCCCCTTTGCAGCATGAAGTTCACACTGGAAAAGTGAAGGGATTAAGCCTTTTTCAGTAGAGCAAGTACAGGGGTCTCCTTACTTGGAAGGAAAATTGTACAGAAAGTGAACACATTTCACAGTCCAATCCCATCCATGTTCTACATTAAAGAACTAGGTGAGCAGGATGCTATCCCAGGCACACACAGACCCGAAGATCTTTTAGGGTCTGAATTCCCTGTGATAAGAAGCAGTTCTAGCAAAGGAAGATTTCCCAGGGCCCAGTTCCCAGAGTTGCTGGCAGGTTTCAGATAACTGTATCTGGCCTCATTGGGGAACTCGGGTGTAGGGAGACAAACTCACGTAACTAGTGTTGACAGGTTATTTTATCTTCAGTTAAGTTGTAGCATGCCCTGAGATCAGATTGTTCTACTTAAAGATGTTCTTTGTATTGCAGTTTGTGAAGCAGGGGAGGGGCTCAGAGGGTGAGTTGGACCACAGCAGTTAGAAGCTCATCAGCTTCATCACCTACCAGCCACAAACAAATCAGTGCATACCCGTCCTACTTTCACTTTGCTTTCTGTGCACTGTGGAAGTTTATCTCCTCACAGGCCAGTGTGGGGAGTAGGAAGCAAGCACTGACTGGGTGGAACCTGCCAAAGGTAGCTGTAAGTCATAGGAAAAAACAATTTTTGTTAGCAGAAGATGATGTTAAGCCAATGGGTGCTCAAATTCTACTTTTCAAGGCAAAGACTCTCCTACTCTTGGGCTGTATGCACTGCTGAAGGTCCTAGGTACCTCAGTTCCCAGCACATGGCAGGTACTTAAAAGTTTGCTGAATGAATCAACTTACCTTTTTGATTTCCTCATTCACTGGGTGCATTTTGCTGAATCAGATCGGCGGGGGAGAAGATTAAAGGGTACGAGCTGGGGCATCATTCTTCTGCCCTTGGACTGGACTTAGATCTTGTGATTCCCCAGCCTTCATAATCCCACTAGCCAATCTCCTATTGGTTCTGTTTCTTTGGAGACCCCTGCCTAATACAGAGGGCAGTCTGTTTTCCTCAGTCTGCTGGTTGAAATGTTAATCTCAACTAAAAACACCCTCACGGACATACCCAGAATAATATTTGGCCAACTGTCTGGGTACCCTGTGGCCCAGTCAAGTTGACACATAAAATTTAAACATCACACAGGGTCAAAGACAAGGAGAGGAGTACAAAAGAGGTTGGAGAGAATGGCACGGGCTTATGCAGGTCCTGGTAAGAAGTTTGGAGTTTATTCTGAAAGTACTTGGGGGCTATTGAAGGTGCTTATTACACAGGAAATGACTCGGCCCCATCTCCTTTCCAAGCCCATCACTCACGTTTCATGCTTGGGTGGAGGCTGCTCTGACGGCATGAGTTGTGCAAGATGAGGCAGGGTGATGGGAGGTGGGGAGACACGTGGATCCACTGGAGGAATATTTGGAAGGATTGAGTTTGGGGAAGGAAAGGGATAAATCGGGTGTGACCAAGCCTCTGAAGCAAGGCTCTGTGCTTTGCATTCTCTGGGGTAGGATGCTGAATATGACAGTTGTCTCATTGTCAGTCAGGTATCAGCACACTACAGCCCACTTCTTTTTGTGTGGCCTGCAAGTTAAGAGTGCTCTTTACATTTTTATGTGGTTGAAATAAAGGTCAAACAAAGAATACAGTTGACCCTTGAGCAAGGCGGAGGTGAGGGGCGCTAACCCTACACACAGTCAAAAATCCCCATATAACTATGTATTTTGTGACCTGTTAATAATTACATGAAATTCAAATTTCAGTGCCCATAAGTGGTCTTATGGGAACGTTTGCATGGTGTCTGTGGATGCCTTTGCCCTAGAACGGCAGAGTTGAGTAGCTACAACAGAGACCGTGGCCTGCAAAACCTAAACTATTTATTATCTGGCCTCTTACAGAAAGTTTACTGATCCTGTGCTAGCGGTCTCTGGAAAAACATGTTGGTGTTCATTCGTCCATCTTATCTAACCCTGAGATACGTCTTGGCAGGGGCGTTGTCAGAAGTGTGCATTTTTCTGTCTTTGCTGTCAGTGGACTGAAGAAAGCCAGCATTAAAGAGGCATTTTGTTCACCAGCCTTAATGCCTTGACCTATTCCAACAACCAGTTAAGGAAGCTTCTGAAATTGAAGAGATTATAGAGGTGGTGAACAAAGATCTAGGATCAGGAACACAGCCTCCTCTGTCCTGGAAGGGACCAGCTGGCCAGTGTCCCAGGGAAAACAGACCAAAGGGCATTGGCTGCCTTGAGGATGGAGGGACCAGCTGCCAGAGGTAAAGGAGGAAAGGTGCCTGGCAGTAGCTCAGACCTAACCCTTTTCATTTTTAAATTTAAATTCTGCAGAGATTGTTTTTGGCATCATTCAGTTGTTCTGGCCCCTTGAGATGTGAAGTTGTGTGTTAGGCGTCCAGCTTCCGCCTCCATATAGGGCCAGAGGTCGTTCTCTTGATCAGCTCTTGCTGGGGCTGAGTTTTATACAAATAGAAGCTTCTCAACAGGGATCCTCCAGTACCCCCTGTCAAGATAAAAGCAAAACCCACCCAGCCTGCTTTTCAGATACAAAGGCCATATTCCTGAGTTCTTTGGGGGTAGGTACTGCACCTGCGTGGTAAATATCCTTTCATTTGTATGAATTTGATACATTTAAAGTTTTCTTCATTTGGGGGGATAATATCTGAACATTTATGGTTGGGACACAGTTTCCTAAAACTGATGTTGTTCAGAATTTACATTAGTGGAGTGTATTTCGATAAATGTGAGTGTGACCTCATGATTTGCCATCACAGAAGCATAGAATGGCTCTTTGGTTGGAGGTGGGGTCTTGCCCTAATCCTTTTTACTAAGGCTCCAGGGGGTTGAGGGAGTTTGCAAGGCTGCAATCTGGTCAGTGAGGAAGCCCAGCCCGGGGCCACAGGCCGCTCCCTGAGGCCATCAGCGGACTCCATCCACACCGCCCTTGTGCTCTCTGCACAGTCATCTGAGAGGCACTTTTCTGGGCTCCATGTCTGCAAGCTCTGCTGGTTCACTTGCAGTGACATTGAGAGGGAGAGTACTGCTGTCAGAGAAATGGCACTATAGCTTTCGATGGCTGAGATCGCTAAGTAGGACTCAGGCTTAACACTGAAGCCAGAGAAGGTGGGCTTCCCCGTAACAGCTCTTGACGCTGGTCCGTGCAGGCGAAGATGCTCAGGCTTGGTGAAATTTACAGCGCGGTGCCATGTAAATACTCTTCAGTAAAGAGTATTTAGTGTTCCTTTCTCACCTTTGTTTACTTCCTGTTTCTGTCTTCTTGACCTATTGTTCCATCTCACCTTTGCTTATACCTCCTGGAGAAATCTGAAACGAATACTGAACAGGAAGCATTCTTTAAAAAAGTAGAAAAATATTCTGCTGTTCCAGCATTATTTTTTCATACTATGCTAATCATTTTCGAATACGTTGTACAGATGGTAGGTTGTATTTTTGCGGAGAGTTTTTTTCAAGCCAAGTTCATAGACATGATCTTGAATTTGTAATGCTGTATTCCTAAGTGTCTTTTTTGGCTGTCAAAATAGTGCTGTCTTTAAAAAGTGCAATGTAGATACTCTGGGTAAGGCTGATTATATCTGCTTGCTTTCTTTATAAAAAAAAGAAGTATTTTTCCCTTATTATAAAAGTAACATCTATTATAGAAAATTGGGAAAAGTAAACAGAGGGACAATGAATTGGTTTAACAACCACCCCTTCTTTCTTATCCCCCCACCCTTTTTTTTTTTTTTTTTTTTGGCCGTACAATGAGCAACATGATACAGATTCATTCAGTTCCATCTTAACTGTCTGTATGTGTCAGATATGCAGGGAACAAAATATCTGGCTCGGAGAACAGATTAATTTTATGGAGTTTACATGATAGAAAGACCATGGGTTTTAGGGACATAGAAATATGGATTTGAATTCAAGAATTAGAGTTAATTGTATGTTTTTGGGAAGTCACTTGTCTGCATTTTAACTGTAAATTAGACACATGGTTATTTTGGGAGGTGTTGCATGAAGAGCCTCAGGTACTGCTGGCTGGGTGTCCACCTAGTCCATGTGGTGGCAGAGGGCAGCAGTGGTTCTCACCTCCTGAGCGCCCGCTACTTGCAGACCTGGCTCAGGTCTTTATAATGAATTTTCATTATAAAGGGTCACATGGGAAATATTTTAGGCTTTGAGGACTAAGGGCACAATCAAGGATATAATGCAGGTACTTACATAACCGTTTAAAATGTCACAGTCCTATCAAAACAGGCAGTGGGCCTGTTAAGGTGTCTTCCCATATTGTTATCTTTGCGACCCCGTGAGGTCGTCACACTTCTAATAAATGGTGGAGGCCCGATGCACACCGAGGCAGCCAGAGCCAGGGGCCACCCCCGTCTGCACCACCCTCTCTCCTGCCTGGAGGTCCGTCCTTCCAGTCAGTGTAACCACCAGGACCACATTTCCCTCATGCTGTCCCCTCAGCTCTGTCCCTTTCTCTGCCACCCGCACCCCCTTCCTCCCTCTCAACCCTGCCCTCATCCTTAAACCTGCCAAGCTCTTGGCACCCTTGGGACCTTTTCACCACAGATCTCTCTTTATGGAATGCCCTGCCCCTGGGTGCTTGTCGGGCTCGTTATCCCTCAGGTTTCAGTTCGAATGTTACCTCATTTGGAGAATCCTACTTCAAATACTCATCCTGGTGCTCCAGGCATTTTGTCACATCATCCTTTACCTTCAGATTCTTTCCTTCCTTTCCCCTACTTCTTAGCATTCATCACATTCTGTAATTTTGTTGTCTCTGTTTCCAGGTTTATCTGCTTCTGCCCAGTAGGATGTAAGCCCTTCCTCAAGGGCAAAATCAGGACAAAGTTCTTTTCATTGATAAATTCTCAGGGCCAGAACAGTGTCGAACATAATAGGTGCTTAGTCGATATTTGAGAAATGCCATTATTTGTCAAATAAAGGTGGCTGTCCTTATTCCTTTGTAGCTACAAGAGCCACCTATTATTTGGTAAGCCCAGCATCTGAGAAAAAGACCCATTGCCTCTCCTGTGGAAGGTGTGAGCCTCAGGAACCAACAGCGGCCAGGATTCCTGCGTGAGATAGAACCTCATCCTCAGCGGGAGGAGGGAGATAATGTAAGGAAAGACTTGCCTGGTGAAGGCATTGCCTGACTCCAGTTGTTACTAGAGCAGTAGGTAGTGCTTCTCAAGTCTTGGTGTGCTTAAGAGACACTTGGGATCTTGTGCAGGTTCTGATTTAAGTAATTTGGGCTGGGATTACAGTTCTGAATTTCTGACCTGCTTTTAGGTGCCACTGAGAGAGCTACTGGTCAACAGACCATATGTATAGTAACGAAGGTCAGTGTTTCTCAACCTTAGCAGTATTGACATTTTGAACCAAGTTATTCTTTGTTGTGGGGGCCTGTCATGTACCTTGTGGAATGTCTAGCACCGTCCCTGGCCTCTCCCGACTAGGTGCCATTAGCATTCTCCCAGTGTGACAACTGGAAGAGTCTTCAGACTTTGTCAGATGCCCTGGGGTTGGGGGTGGGACAGAATCATCTCCCATGAGAACCACTGGCCTAGATGCGCCTCTGCTCTTAGTTTGCTTTTCAGTGCTTCTTTAGATTCTCTGATGAGCCAGTGAAGTTCCTTTTTGCTTAAGCTAGTTTAGTTATTTTGGAACGTGTAATTGAATCCTACTACTTAGATACACATAAGTATGTACTTATTTGTGTGATTTTATTTATAGTGCCTGTGTATTCCACCAAGCTCTGTAAGTGTACATTCTGTGTATCTTTATTTTAATACCTAGCATGGAGTCCCGTCTTTGAGAGGTGGTTGATAAATGCCAACTGAATGAGTGAAATTCTATAAGGGATGGTATATTCGTGCCTTTTTTCTCCCTTTTGGGCTCTATAATATATTTTTAAAAGTGTCTTATTGAAGTATAATATATATACCTCAAAAAGTACACATAAGTGTATAGTTTGATAAGTTTTTACCTATCAAACATTTGTGTGTTACAGATACCCAGATCAGGAGCAGAACGTGCTCAGTATCCCAGAAGCTTCACCTTGTACTCCCTTCTACTCACTCTATAATCTTTAAAATATTTCTTACTTTTTAATAATGAGAGGGAATCCATGTTCACTGTTGAAAATTTTAAAAGTACAGAGAAGCAAAAGGAGAGAAACACTGTACTCTTTTATACATAAATTTTAACTTTCTGATGTATATCCTTCCAGTCTTTTCAATGCCCACATATGCACATAGATGTATTATTTAAACTAAAATGGGATCCCGAGATTCATCTTGTACTGTGACTGGCTTTTCTAGCTTAATACCACATTGTGTCCATATGAGGAAATGCACATCTAATCACTGTTGTAATGGCAGTGTGGAATTCCACTGAATGGATATACCACAATTTATATAACTCATCCCCTCATTTCTTGGAAAATTGGGTATTTAAGAGGCTTCTACTTTTCACTCTTGTAAGCACTTCTTTTTTAAAAAAATTTTTATTGGAGTATAGTTGATTTACAATGTTGTGTTAGTTTCATATGTACAGCAAAGTGAATCAGATAAACACTCTTTCAACACCCAGTGGATTTAAGATGACTTCTTTATCATTACAATTGCAGAGTTAAATAAAATGAACCCTAATTAAACTTCTAATCCACATAAATTAGGTTGTTAGAACTGTTTTTTAAAGAACTAATTAAAAACTGTGCATGCATACATATATACATAGAAATTGAATTTAACACATGCTTTTGCTAAAACAGTCAAAACGAACAGGAAGAATATGGTAGAGAGTAGCTTTCTTTCCCAACCCTCCAGTCCTTCTCCTCAAAGCAAGGGCCATTATCAGTTTCTTGAGGGTACAGGAATGTCGACATTAGTGGTCAGATAATGCCTTTTAAAATAAAGTTAGTGGAACTGTTCTCTAAAACCTGAGATTTCCCAAAGACAACAAATGGACTTATCAGTTGACTAAATCTATACTCTAGATCAGGGGTCGGTAAACTTTTTCCCTGTAAAGGGCCAAATAGTAAATAGTTTGTAGACTTTACAGCCCTATGATCTCTCTTGCAGCTCCTCAGCCCTTTGTAGTGCTGTTGCAGTGCTAAAACAGCCATGGGCAATACATAAGCAAAGAGGTACGACAATAAAGCTTTACTTACAATAATAGCTCAAGGTGGGATGCACACATTAAAAGGTGTCGTAGGTAACGGGGACCCATATCCCATGGCTAAGGGTAGTCTCCCTTTGGGCCAGTCTGGTTACCCCTTTTGTGCCCTGCTCATTGTCCTGCCCTGTACTTGTTCCTCCCCAAGAGTCTGTTTTGGAATCAGTTGCTTTCATTGCAGGGGTGTCTCAATCTCATAATGAAATCAAAACTTCCTTCAGGTACAAAATCTTTTCAGTTGGTTTGAGTCCACTTTCATCCACAAAATACATGCAACCAATCTCTGGTAGTCTAGGCACTGCTGTCTCTGTGTTGTGGTGTGGTGGCTCTACCTATGTCCTCCTCTCATTTCCTGCCCCTGCTTCCAGCCTCCCTGCAGTAGTGGGAGGAGTTGCATGCTGCTCTGTTGGGTGGTAAGATTTCTGCCTAACTGAGGTTCAACTAGAAACTATTCTGTTTACGGGGTACAGATAGCCTGAAACCTCTAAATTATTACTATTAAGAGCCCTGTATCTGCCAAAGCCGAGGGGCTCACTTCTTCCTTCTTGAAAGGGCCGTGTTTAATGTTACGTGACTACTCCTACAGGAGCATTTTTGGCGCTCATTTGTTGAAGGATTCAGAAATCAAAGGTGATTTCCTCCTTTTTTTTTTTTCCTTCGGCCGTGCCTTGAGGCATGCGGGATCTTAGTTCCCAGACCAGGGATTGAACCTGTGCCCCTGTGGTGGAAGTGCAGAGTCCTAACCACTGGACAGCCAGGGAAGTCCTCAAAGGTGATTTCCTTCATTAAAGTTGTGCATAGTTTTCCCAGTTCAGAGTTCTGTGCCTCAGCTGAGGACTCTGCCTGATGGTCCACACCCTGGGGTCCAAGCTAACTGAACTTTCTGGCCTTCTTCTGGGTGCTCTATTCTCTCCAGTTTACATATGTGTAATGAGTTGCCCATGAACCTTTGGATGGCGGGTCTTGTTTCTCCTTTTTAATTAACAGTTGAAAAGTCATTACCTGACTTCAAGACTTACTGTAAACCTGCAGTAATCAAGACAGTGTAGTACTGGTGAAAGAACAAATAGATCATTGGCTCAGAATAGAAAGCCTAGAAGAAAATCCACACACAAATACAGTTAACTGATCTTTGACCATAGGAGCAAAGGCCACACAATGGAGAAAGGAGGTCTTTTCCACAAATGGTAACAGCTGGGCATCCACGTGTAAAAAAATGAATCTAGACACAGACCTTGCACCTTTCACAAAAATTCACTGAAAATGGATCATAGACCTAAATGTAAAAGTCCTAGAAGATAACCTAGTGGAAAATCTAGGTGACCTTGGGCTTAGTGATGAGTTTTTAGATACAACACCAAAAGCATGAGCCATGAAAGGAAATAATTGACAAGTTGAACTCCATTAAAATTAAAAACTTTTCTCTACAAAAGACACTGAGAGAATGAAAAGACAAGCCACGGACGGGCAGAAAATCTTTGCAAAATCACATATATCACAATGGTTGTGTATCCAAAAGATACCAAAAAACTCTCAAAACTCAACAATAAGGAAACAACCCTATTAAAAAATGGGTGAAATATCTGAACAGACACTTCAGCAAAGAAGATATACAGAAGGAAAATAAGCATGGAAACGATGTTCCACATCATATGTCATTAGGGAATTACAAACTAAAATGAGGTATACACCAGTTAGAATGGCTAAAATCCTAAACAACCACAACAGCAAATGCTGGTGAGAATGTGGAGCCACAGAAACTGTCATTGGCTGCCATTGGGAATGCAAAATTGTACAGCCACTTTGGAAGACAGTTCGGCAGCTTCTCAGAAAGCTCAGTGTAGTCATACCATACAGTGCAGCAGTCACACTCCTAGTTATTTAACCGGGTGAGCTGAAAATTTATATCCACAGAAAAACCTGTACATGAATGTTTATAGCAGCTTGATTCATAATTGCCCAAATTTGGAAAGCAACCAAGATGTCCTTTAGCAGGTGGGTAAGCAAACTGGTACATCCATACAGTGGAAATTTGTTCAGTGATCAGAAGAGTTATCAAGCCACGAAAAGACTTGGAAGAAACTTGAATGCATATTAGTAAGTGAAAGAAGCCAATCTGAAAAGGCTACATTATGATTTCAACTCTATGATGTTCTGGAAAAGGCAAAACTATGGAGTTTTGGAGTAAAAAGATCAGTGGTTGCCAGAGGTTCAGGGAGAGAGAGGAAAGGAGGGAAGAATCAGTGGGGACAGGGAGATTTTTAGGGCAATGAAACTGTTCTGTTTAATACTCTACTTGTCGATACCTGATATGGTGCATTTGTCAAACCCAGAGAACTGTACAACACAAAAAGAAAACCGAATGTAAACTATGGACCTTTAGTTAACGATGTATCCATAGTGGTTCATCAGTTTTAGCAAATGTACCACATTAATGCAAGGTGTTAATAATGGGGGAACTGATATGTGTGGGGTAGGAGAAGAGGTATATGGGAACTCTCTGCACTTTCTGTGTAATTTTTCTGTAAACCTAAAACTGCTTTAAAAAATAAAGTCTATTAATTTAAAAAAATTAGATGCTTGCCTTTTCCACACAGTTATTTCCATACAGTTTTTAACAAAGTAAGATTCCAGAAGACATTCCTGTGGGGAATAGTGCCACGTCCTTAGCCACTAGCCAGTGTGATGGCTCTCTTTACCTGTCAGAGATCTTTTCACTTTTGGAAGGTTCTCATGAGCCTGGTTGCTTGACAGCCAGAGCTCTGGATAGATGAGCTGTTATTGATACTTTATATTTATTGTCTCTTCTCTTGGAAATTCTCTGTGATAAGTTTATAATGGGAGCATGTAAAAAGTGATAAAACTTTTAGATTTAGGAAAGAGTCATTTACCCAACTGAATATATACATTTTGGGAAATATTATCCTGGGTAAGTTTTAGAAGGTTGATTAAAAGTCATACATGCAGAACCTTTGACTTGTGATGTAAGAATTCCAGTAGCTTGTAAGCATTATCTCCCTATTGTTGGTTCTTTTCCTTCCTGAACTATCCCGTCTCCTAAAGGGAAAAAAAAAACAAACCTGTCCTAATATGTGGGTGTTTTTCCCCCAAATCATGGTTTTAACTCTCTGTGCCCACCATAAAAACCTTCAGTGACTTTGCATTGCTTTGAGGATGGAGTTCACTCTCCTTAGCAAAGATATTACCATCATTTAGTCAGTGGGACTAGTGTTTGAGGGTATCACAAAGAGTGCCAAGCCTGTGGTTATCACTCCCCTGCCAGTATGTGAAGCCTCATCTTTTACTACTTTCCTCCATTCCATTCTCCACAGGACCCACAATCTGGCCCCTTACCACTTTTTCACATGGTTTTTCCTGTGATTGGAAAAGCTTCTGTCATACCTGTGCTTCAGAAATCAACTTGGGAATCATGGCCCATATTCCCCTAGCACCACTCTCCAATTTCCACAGGAACTTCCAGAACTCCACATGTATTTCATTCATAGGACTTAGGAACATGCATCCTTGGATCTTTGTCTACTTGTGTGGTTTCCTTGACTGGCAAGTTTTCTGGGTTAAGTCCTGTGTTTCCTCATTTTCTGGCATGTGTGGAGTAGCCAGTGTATTATTGTTTTTAACTGAGTCAACATAGAAGTTAACAAATTAAGCAAAGCAACTGTATTAAGCTAATGCTAGCTGCTTCAAGAAATAAAGGCAATAGTTTATTCCTCCAGGTTCATTTGATTTTGTGGCTGTGCAAGCCTTCTTTAACACATGGCTCCAAAGGCTGGTGCAGAAGGATAAGGAGTGTGGAGAGTCATCTCCTTGGGGGTCTGTGGGCCAGGCCTTGAAGCGATGCACATCACTGTACCTGAACTCAATCCTATATTCAACCCTAACTACCTAGAGGCTGGGAAATCTAGTCTAGCTAGACTTTCATGAGGAAGATGGATATGGTTTGTGAATAGCTAGCAAGTCTTTGCCATATGTTTATTTAGAATTGATCTACCTTCAGATCTGAATTCCCATTACTTTCCATGGAGATACTCAGCCACTTTTACGTAGAGTGTGGTGTGGCATGAGTAGTAGGAAGGGGGAGTTAAGTCCCTCTTGTAGAAAAGTGAGTTGTGTAGGTAGTTATCCCTGCATTCTAGTAGTTATATATCATTCTTTCCTTATTTAGGATACATTGAGCTATCGATACTTTATTATTTTGCAAAGCCAGATTTTCTAGAAGACTGAAAAAAATATACCATGCCTCATCATACTCCTTGTACGCAGCACCACTACTTTCATCACTATGTGGCAGTAACTCTGTCTCATTCAATTAAGTGTCATATAAATTACATTATTTTTTGGAGGATGAAGGAGTTCCTGTAAGTGTGGTATGTGTTTGAAGGAAATGGCGTTCTGGAATTCAACCTAGTAAGAGAATTAGAATTCAATCAGTGTGATAAATCATTGAACTTACTGTTGAAGGGCCTAAATTTAAATTAAACCCTTAAAAGCAATAACCTCTTTTCAATTTTGGTACTACTAGGAGATAATGGAGCTCTTAAGTGGAATGAATTTCATTTATAAGAACAGCAATTCTTTCTTCAGTTGCTGATGTTTTTCACAGTGTATGTTTTATTCTTTCAAAATTTAATCAATAACTAAAGTAAGTGAAATGTCTCTTTCTCATTTGTTTCCTGTATAAAATATTCTCTGCTTTCTAGATTCGTGGAGCTTTTTGTTTGACGTCGGGATTATAGGTATATGTATAACTGTGCCAGGTGCATGTTTTAATAATATCCTGGCCAGAGAGATGATTTTAAACAGATGCTAAAAATGTCAGGGGATAATGTATTTAATGATAAACTCACATTACCCCAGGTAGCTTTCACATGACTGGACTCCTATCTCCTAGGTTTAACTCACTTTAACAGTGTGCCACTCAGAGGTGCTATGTCCAGAGCTTGCAAGCCAGTGTCCTGGTCATTCCTGAACCAAGGCCAAGGGACAGTCACTCAATGGTGGGGATTGCCTTCAGGCACCAGCTGGTCAGCCAGAGAGTGAATCTCCTGTGTCCTGGTATAAATCGAGACCACTTGTGTACTTTAGACTGGGTCATTGCATTCGTTTCCTAGGGCTGCTGTAACAAATGACCAGAAACTTGGTGGCTTAAAGCAGCTGAAATTTGTTCTCACGATTCTGGAGGCCAGAAGTCTTAAATCAGATCCATTGGGCTGAAATCAAGGCATTGGCAGAGCTATACTCCTCCTTGGAAGCTCTAAGGCAGAAGCATTCCTTGCCTCTTCCAGCTTCTGGTGGCTCCCGGCATTCCTTGGCTTGTGGCTGCGTCACTCTCACATCTGCCTCTGTGGCCACAGGACTTCCCACCTTTGTTTGTCATATCTGTCTCCCTCTTATGAGGATACATGAGACTGCGTTTAGGGCCCACCCAGATAATCCAGGATAATCTTCCATCTCAAGATCCTTAAATTATTCACATTTGAAAAATCCTTTTTTGCCATATAAGCAACATTCACAGGCTCTAGAGATTAGGATGTGGATATCTTTTGGGGGAGAAAGTACATTATTCAGCCTACCATAGGCATGTAAGCTGTTCTGGAAGTGACCGTTCTGGAATTGACTTACCGACTAGAATGCTGAATTTTTTTTTAGAAAAAAACAATCTGAATTCTAGGTAGGCAAGAGCGTATCTTTAGGTGGTGTGCTGTGAATCTCTTGCGAAAGTGAATGTTTTCCTTTCTAATGAAGGGCAGCCCCTATACTTTGCCAGAGAAAACAAAGGCAAATTTGGCACTTTCGGCTCATTTTTCATGTTTTAGTTTTAATTTCTGATCTAGGTTTTCTATAGTCTATTGGGTGTGCAGATGAAAATGATGACATTGTAAATAGTTCTGTTATAAAAGCTCCCCTGAGAAGCAACTGCATTAGACTACCTTTTAAAATGATATCTAACATTTATTTTGCGATTAGAAAAGGATAGCTCATTTTAGGAAATTTATAAAACACAGAACAGCATGAAGATGAAAAAAAGCCTCTGTAATTTAACAACTAGAAATGACGACTCTTGATATTTCGGCTTCTTTTATCGTGTTACATTGGTTCTTTCCCTAGAGTGTTTAGCAGTTGTTACACCATTTGTCCACACTGGGTTGAAACACCATGATTATTGTTGGTAGGATTTTCTGAAATGCTGGAGAACTGAAGAAACAGTGCTGTTGTTCAGCTTAGACTCTGCTTTCTTCCCACAGTTTTAAGAGTTGGCCTTACTGACCCTGAGTTTGAGTTGGTACAGAGATATCCGGATTTTGCAAGCATATCCTTAAATGGAAGGCCATCAGTTGTTGGGGTAAGTTCTTCCTGAATGCATCTTTAAGCCATTTTTCTAGCATGTTTTAGTAGAAACCCAATCCTGAGAGATGCTCTGAGGGGGAAACAAATGTTGTTCAGGAACAAGTAAGTTTGGGAAACCGTGCATGCACGTGTGTGTTTTAATAGTCATGATGCATATTAACATTTTAAAAAGCCAAAGACCTTCTAGAATAAAGGAACCTGTTTAACGTAGAGTTTCCCTCCAGCCTGTTATAAAGAACTATGTGGAGCATTATTTGTGAAACACAGTGTTAATGAATTTAGATAAGGGATAGCCAAATGTTTTGGTGTGATATGATTTTGGTTGGTCAAAAAAATGTGTGTGTGTGTATGTGTATCTGTATCTCTATGTAAGTAGTGTTGCTGTCATCCTTGCCAAAATCAGAGTTTTTAAAAAGTGGCTTATTTGATTCTAGTATTACAAAACCTTTTTTTTTTTAAACTAAAGATATCTTAAATTATAATACATTAGATAGCTTTTCTCTAGCCTTTGGGGAGTTAGGAACTAAAATCTAGGAATAGTACCAAGCAAAGTGAAAGTTCAAGGGAAGAGTGAAAGAAATGTGTATGTTTTAAAAAAATATAGTGTGAGAGCTTCCCAACCTCTCCCACCAAGTGTCATTTTGGCCTGAAGCTGAATTAGTTCTCATCTGATTAAATCAGAACTAAATTCTGCTATTTTCTAACTGCTGTGAAGTGCAGATTTTTAAAATGTGTCAAAAAAGCAAGAATTTAATCCTGGTAGGAAACAACTCTCTTAAAAGAGAATAATTAGCATTTCATTTATATCATCATTTTACAACTTTTCAACATATAAAATTATTCATCGTGTTTATGTAACATGTAATTATTAAGTGCCCCGTCAGAACACCAGCTTTAATTTTGAAATTCAGGTTACTAAATTTAGATCTTTGAAGGCTTGAGAAATCTGCGAGGGGATGGTGGATGGAAAACCACACTAACTTTGTTTTAGTGTCCATGTCTGTCAAATGAAAATGGTGATCTCAGAACCATAATTAAACTTCTGATTTTTATACTTATGGGATCAAGAAGGGGCTCAGGTAATGTAAGCAAGTGGCTAATCTGGAAACTGTGTATATGAATTTAGGAAGCAACCACAGATGCATACTTTTACGCATACCCTCTCTACGCAAACACACTCCTCAAGTATTTGGAGAACGAAACCCTCATTTCCCTGGTCAATTCAAAATTAAAAGGCCTGTAAAGGAAGAGAAGAGGTAATTGTAATTGGATACCCTTTGCCACCAGATGATGTTATGTTTTCTCACTTATCTTCACCACAGTCCTGTACAGCAGTGGCTCTGAGAGGACCCCAGGACTTCAGCATCACCTGGCATAATGGTTAATTTTAGTGTCAACTTGGCTGGACTGTGGTACCAGTCATTTGACCAAACACCAGTCTAGATGTTGCTGTGAAGGTATTTAAATCAGTAGACTTTGAGTAAAGCAGGTTACCCTCCATAACCTGGGTGGGCCTCATCCAGTCAGTTGAAGACCTAAAGAGAAAAGATTGAGGCTCAACCATTGTCAACATGTGACTTCCAAGGTTGCCATGTTAAGGGAGAGAACATGGAGGTTTCGACTGGGCAGGCTGGGAAGTGGTGTCATCAGTTCCATCTCCATTCTGTTGTCTGGAACTCAGTCATGTGGCCGTGCTTAACTACAAGGGAGGCTGGGAATAGGGTCTGACCGTGTGTCCGGGAACAAGCAGAAATTAGTTTGGTGATCAGCTGTCAGTCTCTGACACCTGAGCTCTAATTGCTCTGATGTTAGTAGGTTTGTGCTTCTGCTCATGTTGGATGTATGTTCTTTCCTAATAACCAGAGCAAGGAGGGTGTGAGGAGTAGGAATAGACTCAGTCACTACTGGCCTGTGGGACCAGATAGAACCACAGAAAAAATAACTCAAATTGTACTGGCTCTTGCCCACAGCTTCAGCAGGGATCTTCTACCACCTCTAGGTTTTCATCTAGTTATGTCTAATAGGTCAGTCTGTTAGCAATACTTTTTTGTCTCCCATTTCATGTGCACCCCCAGCCCTTATCCATAGTTTAAACTCACTCCCTGTTAGTCACCTGAGGGCACCCTAGTGTTGCTACTGTGCCACGAACACTGACTTGGGCTCCATAAATCCTCGTCCCCTGAGAGGCTGGAGTGGTACTGTATTCAGGGCAGAAATAAGGAGAATTCCTGTTGTCTTAGTTATCTATTGCTGTGAAACAAACAATTCCAATTCATTTTTTTCCACAAGTCTTTGGGTTGATTGGGCTCAACTGGGCAGTTATTCTGCTCCATGTGCTGTCCGCTGGGTCTGCTCAGGTAGTTGCTTTCAGCTGGGAACTCGGCTGGAGCTGGTAAATCCGAGATGGGCACCCACTCTCCAGGGCTGTGTCTACATGGCTCTCATCCTTCAGGAGTTTCTCCTGGACTTCCTGACAGCTCAGTGGCTAGGCTCAGCGAAGGGGGAATCTGCCAGGTCTCTTATGGTCTTGGAAGTCTCAGAACTTCACTTCCGCTGCATTTTATTGGTCGAAGCAAGTCACAAAAACAGCCCAGATTCTAAGAGAAAGGAAATACGTCTCGTGTGTTTGGAGACAGGAGGAGTTGTCGGTGGTCATATTTGGAGGTTATCACCATGCCTTGTCACCCTGTCCACTTTGTTACGTGTTTCCTCAAGGGTGTGCTACCTGTATTTTGGTATATCAGAGTCACCCATGAAATTACTCCTTCATTCCACCCACCAGGATAATTTTTCTTCAGCGGGTTCAGGCTACTAACATCATCACTGTAACCCTGGGCAGAGAGGCCCTGATTCTGGGAATGCGTGAGGTGTACACAGGAAATAATGAATGAGCTAATTTGATTGGTGATGAGGGTTTGTAGTGAGGAGGGTAATGAGTTTGAAGAATTAAGTGGTGGCCTGAATTCAAGACTAAAGGCTCAGGGAGCCTTGAACTAGTGGTGGTAACTCACAAAGCAGTGTTTAAGGAAGATGAACCTCACAACAGTGTTATTATAAAGAGGATTGAAGGGTAGTGTCACTGACCTTGGCCACCATATGTGGGCATGAAATGAGCAAGGCTTGGACCAGAGGCAGAATAGCGGGGACTAAAAGAAACGGTCATGAAAGACAGAAATAATCAACGTGACTCAAGAGGCAGTGGGGAGGCAGAAAGGAAAAAATGGAAGGCTGGGTGCAGTCAACTCTGCCACAAATAACAGTTTTAAAATACTGTTAACAGGGAGGTTTGTACTAAACATGAAACTCTAGAACTAATCAGAGATAGGTAACTGAGAGGCTCTTATATTTAAATCTCAGTTTGGTCTTGTTTGAGTGGTAGTAAAAATTCATACATCAGTCAGCTTAGAGTTTATTATGCTCTGGCAACAAATAGCTCCGAAATCTCAGTGGCTTATGACAACTGAAGACTTACTTCTTCTCACTCCTATTACGACTATTGCAAGTCAACTCGAGTCTGCCTCACATCTTCTCTATTTTGTGATCAGGCAGAAGCAGCAGCCCTATCTGGAACAATCCTGTCTCAGGGTGGAAGGAAACTAAATTAAAGTACATGATAGCTCTCAGAGTTTCTGCTTGGAGTCACACATGTCCCTTTGATGTTTTATCTTTCTTGTATTAGCCAAAGCAGATCACATAGTTAAGCCAGATGTCTATGGGGACAAGAATTATATTCCTCTCACAAGAAGAGTCATCAGGAAAGAGCTGCATTGGGGCAGCAAATACATATGAATAAATAATGGTCAGCTATGGTTACATTTATCCCTATTTTGAATTACACAAACAATGAAAATCGTCATAGACAACACAGAAAAGCACATGGCAAACATTTCCAGTCACCCCAAGTTTCTCTCACTAGAAATAACTGCTGTTGTTAGAATCTTGATATAAATATCTTCAGATATTTTTCCCTGGGAAATTTTTATAATGGAGTCAAATGGTCTATACTATCCTGTCACTTAGGTACTGACTTCAAGGTACACAATGGCCATGCACCCATGCAAGTAAACACACATCTGTATCCTAACTCATAATGACTCTCTGGGATTCCTCTGTACAAATATACCATAATTTACTTAATTGTTGGACACAGATCTTTTTCCAATTTCACTGTATAATAAAGTACTATTTATAAGTCTCTTATATGTATATTTGCACATTTATCAGACTATTTCTCTTGGATAATTTCTTAGCAGTGAAATAATTGAAGAAATTTCTTGATAAACTCTTTTTGATACGTCATTGACAAGTTTTATAGCTTAGTTTTTAAGGCCCACTCTTTTCCCTCTCCTAAAATGGAGTAGTGTTACCATAGCAATAGGAAAAAAATAATCAGTACTCTTGGAAGGGGCTAATTTGTCTTTGTCTTCATTTTAGCTCAGAAAGTTAGATTTTGTGCCAAGACACATAAAATACCTGTTCGGAATCTCTCCTGGGTTAGGGGGTCAGTGCTTCTGGCGATGACCTCAGCATCCCTGGTTATCCTGTTTGACAAATTGGCTCCCCTGTCATCTGCTGGAAAGGCTTTGTCAGTCACCGTCGGTCACGTAAGTTGCTCTGTCTAGGGAGACTCAGTGACTGATGAGTGTCCTATCAGCCTGTAATTTGGAAAGCGGTCAGTCATAAACAAGGCAGTTTATGTAAAGATCATTAATTAAAAAAAAAACCAATTTGTTATGGTAGATTTATTTGGGGATCTGATTCATTTCTCAAAACCAATTTAAGGCATGGTGCCAGCTACCTGTCGTCTGGATTTTCTTGAAGACAGGAAGAAAATTAGTGTATGATTAAACGATGAATTTAGTGCCTTTCACTTTAGACCAGCTTCTAGGGAGGGTCTCCTGTTTTGGAAAGAGAGCTTGAAATCTGGATTCTCAAACTGGTGGTTGAATTAAAAGATGGTCAGAGATGGTCCTAGTGTAACTTCAGAAGCATCCATGTGAGGCAGGTGAAGCGCTCATGGGGTGAAGGGCGGAACATGGTTCTTGGGAAAGTGGAGATGAGCAGCAGGAAAACGTCCTTTCGTTACACAGCTGCCGAGATCGGGCTGGGGAACCCTGAAGCTAGACTTAAACAACTCTGCGGTGGTGCTAACTGAAGTACCAGCTTGCTTATTCTGTGTGGCAGAAAATAAATTTACATTCACGTTGTAAAATGCAGAGTCTCATGTGGTAACTGGAGCGAGAGCCATTATATGGCATTCTTCTCTTGTTTGTTGTTTTTCTTAAAGAAGGCGGGTAGCAGTTAAGACTGCTTTGGAGAAAGACAGCGTAGGGCTTGAGTTCTGGCTGTGCCGCTTTCTAGCTATATGACCTAGGCTCGTCCCTGTTCCTTTCCCTGGGCCTAAGCATTCTTATTTATGAAATGAGCCAGAGTAGCAATATCTCCCTTATCGGATATTTGTAAGAGTACAATGGCATAAAACACATAGTAGGATCCCTGCCTAGCACATGGAAAGAGGTCAGTAAATGCTGGTTCTTTTTCAATATGATATATAGTATAATTACAATTATTTTCTTAAAGCAATAGCATACTTGATGGGTTTGAGTCATATAATCAAGGGCAGTACCACAGCCCTCATAATCATAGGAAGATGACTTGAAATAGAACCTTACATGGTTCTAGTCTTCTCGGTTTTTGTGCTGTAATAAAGGAAACTGCAATATTTCAGTGACTTAGTACCATAAAGTTCATTTCTTAATGTATCTGTTAAATGGGATGTTGCTGGGCAGAGGGTAACTTTCCTTCACGTAGTGATTGAGATCCCAAGCTTCTTCCATTCTGTGGCTCCACCAGCCCTTAAGACCTCAAATTTGATTGGTGCCAGCAGAGAAGGGAGAAGCATAAAGGGACGTTGTGAGAGGGTTTTCCATGGTTCTGGCCTAGAAGTGGTGCATATCACTTCTGCTCACATTCCATGCTCTAGAACTAATTCACGGCTTCACATGTACTGCAAGTAGTGGGGCTGAGAAATAGAACCTCTGGGTGGGCAGCCACTTCCCAGCTCTACACCACAGAGAGGGTGCATGAATTCTGGAGAAGAGCTAGCCAACTTGTGATCTATGCTGAGGTTCCAAAGCATGGTCAAGTGAAGGTTTAGATGTTTTGTCTGTCCCTAATATTTTAAAGGAAGAAGTGATGAGATTTTGGTGACAGAGGAGATTAAAGGAGAAGGGAAGAAGGATTTGAGAGTTTGAAGTAGTGGTTCTAACTAGGCTGGTGATCGTGACATTATAGGAAGTAGGGTTTGGGGCAGGTCAGCACCTTTGTGGGAAAAAGACCAAGGAAGGGTGTTTGAGGCAACTGTGAGCTGTACCATGGAAATCTTCCTTAGGCGCTTGGAAAAACAGGCCCAGTGCTTCAGCCTGGCCATCTTTCCTAAATGAGGGCACATTTGCCTGTATCCGTCTTAGATACTGAGCTGTCAGAAGACGAAGCTCAGGACTTACCTTTCCTTCATGTGCAACCCAAACAGAGGGAAAAATCTAGGCTTTTTTTGGATATCTTTTTCAGAATATGCATTTTCAAGAAGACCATGCCTAGCGTACCTTGGGACTGGATTTACCATCACATGATTTATATTTGTTCCACTGCCACCCAGGGAGAGTGAGCCACCGTTGAGTACAGGAGATCTCTTGAGGAATACAGATCCAGCAGAACTCCGGGCAAGCCGTTGCGTGATCCATGTTCATTATACCATCATCGATCTGGTGTCTGCAAACTTTTTATGGTATTTTGATTTAAGTTGGCCTCAGTGTAGGACTGGGTGACTGGCTGCTTGCACTTAAACAGTTTGTTAACCTCACACCACAGGGGAGGAGTTTTCTCACAATCCGCAGATTCTGTAAAGAAGTGTTTATTATCTGCAGTAGTCAAAATTAGATTCTTCCTCCATAGCTTCTTATGCAGATACTTCATTTAATAATTCAACCTGGGTGAACATTTCCTATGGTTTAAGTTTACCTTCCTCGGTGCTATCCGTATTTAATCGAATATGCCTTTCATGTTAAGCATCTGTGAGTTTCCTGTCCTCAAGAATCTTACACCTTGGGCTTCCCTGGTGGCGCAGTGGTTGGGAGTCCACCTGTCGATGCAGGGGACATGGGTTTGCGCCCCGGTCTGGGAAGATCCCACATGCCGTGGAGCGGCTGGACTCGTGAGCCATGGCCGCAGAGCCTGTGCGTCTGGAGCCTGTGCTCCGCAACTGGAGAGGCCACAAGAGTGAGAGGCCTGCATATTGCAAAAAAAAAAAAAAAAGAATCTTACACCTTGATGTAAGATGGTATACCCAGGCCATCTTCATCTTGGCAAAATCATGTGATACATCTAGTAATCACTCTTAGTCTGCTTGGACTGCTGTAACAAAATAGCACAGACTGGATGGCTTAAACAACAGAAATGAATTCCTCTCAGTTCTGGAGGCAAGAAGTCCAAGATGGAGGTGCTGACTGATTTGGTTCCTAGTAAGGACCCAATCCCTGGCTTGTAGATGGCCACGTTCTCGATGTCAGCTCACATGGCCTTTCCTTGGTACATGTGCATGGAGAAAGAGCTCTGTCTTCCTCTTGTAAGAGCACTCATCCCATCATGACGCCCCACCCTCGTGACCTCATCTAAACCTAGTCACCTCCCAAAGGCCTCACCTCCAGATACCATTACACTGGGGGTTAGGGCTTCACAAATGAATTTGGGAGACATGCAGACATTCAGCCTACAATACCTACCTTTATCAATTCAGTAGGTTTTACCCTACACAGAAACTTGTTTAGTGGAGCTGAGGGTCTTTTCCACATTTCAGATGGAAGAAAGAAAAAGGTACAGATGGATCATCCTGACGGCACTTTTTTCTTGTCGTGATAACATTATAGCCGTTTATTTATTCATTTAGTCCTTAAACATTGATGACACAGTTATGTACCAGGCAGTGAGCTAGGTGCTAAGGATGCAGAGACTTTTCAGACATGGTCAGTACCCTCAGATAGCTTGCAATTAAAAATAAGGTCAGCCTTTACACAAATATGCCTGGCAAAGTACTGTGATAGGAGCTAGTGTAGGGCACGATGGGGACCCAACAAAAGAAGTGGTTCTTTCTGCCTAAAGATATAGGGGAGGGGATCCTGTCAGAGGAGCTTGTGAGCAACGGTGGGTTGGTGTTCGGAAGTCGGGCATAGAGGACATGGGCATTCGACTGAGGGATCAGCGTTGCCAATTTATGTAGCTCTGAAATGACCTGGTGTGTGTGGAAAAGCACACAGTTCAGCATGGGTTTTACGTGAGGACTTAGCTAGAGATGAAGCAGGTGCCCTATGCAGGAGGACCCCACCCCATGTAAGGATTGTATACCTTATATTTTGGGTATTGGGGAACCATTGAAGGGTATCAAGCTTGGGAATGACATTGACTTCTGCATTTTAGAAAGATCACTGTGGCACATTATAAAGAACAAATTTAGAAAGTCATGTTACGTTTTATTTCATCAGTAAATTGGACCTTGAAAGTTGGGATGTTAACTATTATCAGACATCTTTTGAAGATCACTGTGACACAGGTCTAGAAGTCCATTTATGAGAAAGTGTGGGAGAGACATGAATTCTGTTGCTCAGCAGCTCTGCCTTGAACTTTGACCTAAAGAAGATTGAGCTCATTCCATCCTGGGGCACTTATACCACCTAGAAAGGGTCGTTGCCCTCAGGTTCTACTGCTTTACCTCATACTGTCAAGTAGCTTAACCTTAGATGAGAAAATACAGTGTTGGCCCAAGAGGGGTCACCGGCTTTTTTTTTTTTTTAAGATAAGTTTCAGCAAAATGTTTAATCTTTCTGAGTCAGTTTCCTCATCTGTAAAATTGGAGTTCCTACTATCTGGCCTGCAGAATATAATCAGTTCTGCTATAATTATTTTGAAACCATTAATTTGTTCTAATATGCTCAATAAGGGGAAAATTTGATCATAACGTGGATTTTATATTTGCTTATTCAAGATTTTGTCTGCAAGAAACATTAGGTGAACACAGCTGACCAGGTCACATAGGAGTACACAGATCACAAGTCCACACCTCAGAAATCTACCAGCTGCCTCAGTTCTCTGCAAGGGTTGTAAGCCACAGCCATTCCAATCTGGTATTACAACTGTCCCTCTGGTTTCACGTAACCCTCCCTCCATCACAGTAACTCCTGAGCTGCCCATTTCCACAAACAAACTCTGGGCCTTTTTCAAGGTGAAGTTCCATAAAATTCCATACATACTTATTGTACTATTTATGTATTTCTTAATCATTCAGTATGTATCAAACTATGCTACTCTTTTTATTAGGTTTCTCTGTGTCACTGACAAAATTTTGTGAGTGTTGTATCCCTAGCCTCAATTTTCCCGTGAACCCTGTGGTTTTTATTGTGCGATTTTGCATAGCATAGTGATTTTTAAGAATGCCCGTGTTGAGTTCTAGCAGAACTGACTATTTTGTAAAGATTAAATGTTAGGATGCATATGATAACATTCTTGGTACAATATTTACACGTTGTGGGCATCCGCGTAGGCTGATTTCCCTCCATTCAGGAAGCCATTCGATCAAATAGGAAGTATCTTTTCAGTCAGCATTAATATGGGTCACACTTCATCATCAGGTGAGGGGACGGGACCGTTGGTGGTGGGCTCCTGGGGGCTGCTCTGTCTATTCCATTTACCAGTGCACCCCGATGGGATGTGTGCTGGTTAGTACCTAAGCTTTGTCTCCGACTCCCAACTCGCACTCTATACTCGACTTGGGGTTTGGACTGGGAGTCAGTCCTTGAAGCCAGCTCCCACTTTGATCCCGCCCACAGGGAGGGAGACTGGGAGGCTGGAAAAGGGGAGGAGGGGTTGCTCCTTCCTGTATGTTTGTTGTTATGCTTTTCATCCTGGCAGTGGTCCTTTGGTTCAGCCTCCAGTTTGTTTGTTGTTTTGACACAGCCAGCACTGGCTGGGCAGCCCCGACTCCTCAGAAGTCCACACCCAGCTCACAGAGCCCCTTCTCTAAGCTTCTAGAGCTCTACCCTTTCTTCCCTAAGGGTGGTGGTTGCTTCCTTTGGTTTTTAAATTATTTTAATTTTTATTTATTTTTGGCTGCGTTGAGTTTTCGTTGCTGCACGCGGGCTTCCTCTAGTTGCGGTGAGCGGGGGCTACTGTTCGTTGCGGTGCGTGGGCTTCTCATTGCGGTGGCCTCTTTGTTGTGGAGCACGGGCTCTAGGTGCGTGGGCTTCAGTAGTTGTGGGACGCAGGCTCAGTACTTGTGGCTCGTGGGCTCTAGAGCGCAGGCACAGTAGTTGTGGCGTACAGGCTTAGTTGCTCCTTGGCATGTGGGATCTTCCCGGACCAGGGCTCAAACCCGTGTGCCCTGCACTGGCAGGCGGATTCTCAACCACTGCGCCACCAGGGAAACCACTTCCTTTGGTTTTTATTTCTGCATTAACTCACTGTTCCCTGTTTACTTTTTCGATTCCACAATACCTATTTAACTAATTCCTTATATCAAAGTCTCTCTGGTAAGATACTTGGCATGGTTTCTGTTTTCCTCCCAGGATCCAGGATGGAAGATACGGTAATTACAGTGTCAGTAGAAGTGGTACAAGAGCAGAAGGTAGGATGACTGGTTGATAACCAGGATTTGAGAGGCTCAACTGAGAAGCAGCAGCTCAGAGATCCTCTGACTAGGATGCCGGATTAGTGCCATTGGGGTGAAGAACTTGGGCCCTGGAGCCTCAGCTCTGCCTTTTAACTAGTTGTTTCTTCAACAGTTTATTTGATTCCTTTAAATATGAATTTCTGTACCTGAAAAAATAGGGATAATAATATCAGTGAGTTATGGTCAGGACTAAATGAGATAATACTTACAGCGTGTTTAGGGCAATGGCTGGCACATGAATAAGCTCTGAATTAAGGATTTTCCATTTCCATGCTGCTGCTGCTTGTGTAGTCACCCTGGGGAATGCCTTTTGACGTCTGTGCTGTAGTTACTCATGTCCTTTTGTTTTGAATGGCATCAAAGGAGGCATTTCATAGCCCAAGTTTTCAGTATTGAAGTTATCTTTTTACCCACAGATAACTTGCTAACTGTGCTAAAGAGTGACTCACCTTTTGAAGCTCATTTTAAGCAGAAAGCTTTGTTCGATGAGCTGAATTTAGAATGGTTAGTTGCTTTGCAGGGGAGTTGCCGCTCATCTGTTGAGGAAGCTGGTGACCCTGTCCCAGTGCTTTGTCATGCAGATTGGATGTTGGAATGTACTATGGGCTTGAAGGCGTGATGCAGCAGTGCTGCAGATGCCATGATATCACTCTAATAAAACGATCTTAACTGTCTTAACACTCAAAAGAAAATCCCTGCGTAGAGTTAATATAGTATGGGTCCTGCATTTAAGTGCTGGATATGAATTTGATCTATTCTAATTGAATGCATGAATGTTACATTTCCTCCTTGCTCAAAATTCAAATTATATCTGAGACTAAGCCCTTTCTTGCCAAAGTGGAGAGATGCCCAACACAAGTTATTGGGATGGGAATCTTCCTAAGGTTTCCCCTGAGTTCCTGAGACCTTACACAGTTCTGACGTTCTGTGAAAGTATCCTTGTTCTTATCTGTATCGGTTGACATTGACTCATTTTTTAAGTCAACATGATCCATTTTAAAGGCAAGATGGGCACAGCAATCATTTGTCAGGGCACTAAGCTGCAGGATTTGTTTTACACTTTCCAGGTACCACATAGTCTTATTTAGAAGATGCACTTGGGCACCCTATTTGTTGTCTCACTCGAAGGAAAGCTAACCCGTCCCTCTTTCCTTGCCACCTGCTGCCCCTTTCAGCCCTCACATAAAGCCCCGGAACTCAGATCACAAAGACGTATAGCTATGTTTTTATAACAGGGAAAATACGACTTAGGATTTTGCTTCTTAGAGTTGTGAGTAAAATTCAAACGATCACCTCAATAGATATT
Organism: Globicephala melas; assembly: GCF_963455315.2. Classification (NCBI taxonomy): domain Eukaryota; kingdom Metazoa; phylum Chordata; class Mammalia; order Artiodactyla; family Delphinidae; genus Globicephala; species Globicephala melas. Next base: position 72,331,659 of record NC_083319.1, on the reverse strand, counting down.
ACGCCACAGTCCTGCTTGTCAGAAATCATGTTCAAAACTTTGCGTTCAGTACCCCTAAACCTTGATAATTCTGCATGGTATCGACCCTGTTTAACAAATGAGGAAGCTGAGGCTCCAAGAGTTTAAATGATATGCCCGAGGACACACAGCTGTTAAATGATAGAGCTTGGATTAGAGGGTTGAATACTTTTTTTGTTTGTTTTTTTGCGGTACGCGGGCCTCTCACCGTTGTGTCCTCTCCCGTTGCGGAGCACAGGCTCTGGACGCGCAGGCCCAGCGGCCATGGCTCACGGGCCCAGCCGCTCCGCGGCACGTGGGATCTTCCCAGACCGGGGCACGAACCCGTGTCCCCTGCATCGGCAGGCGGACTCTCAACCACTGTGCCACCAGGGAAGCCCGAGGGTTGAATTTTTAATATATGAGACTTTCATACATTTCTTTATGGACGATTTGATGATTGGCTCAAAATGAGAGAGAAAAGGCACTCGGCTAGCCATTTGAAAGAGAACGTTATACCTTAGAATGTATTTGTACTTTAGAGTATTCACAACTTAAGTGTTTCGCATTTTGCCTTGAAAGAGAAAAACAAGGTGAACATCAATATAGATGAAATTGTGATTGTGGCTGAGTGGTTACTCTGGCATGAAGGGTGGTCTTCTGCAGGAAGCCTGCTTGTTACACGAATGTCTCAAGGCATGCTTTTGATTTCTGAGCCCTAGGCCATGTTTGTATGGGGACAAGTATTTTGGTACATTGGCATTTTTATGTTGTTGGCCTAGGGAGCTGCTAAATGAGAGTATCTATCGCTGGTTATGAGGCTGTGAGCTGCATTGCCACGGCCTCCGTTCTCTTGTTCCTACATGGTGGTTTTGTGACCTCTTTTTTTTCCTCTTGATAGATAAACTGCAGTTAATCCTTGTTTTAAGAGCACCTGGCAAACACAAATATGGGCTCATGGTTAAGAAACGAATATACATTTTTTAAATGGAAGAATTTATCTTATCAAAAAAAAATTTCCACCTTCATATATTTTAAGTGCTTGGGTCATGTCACTGAACAAAATTAAGATTTCTACTTAATTTTGTGGATTGTGGTGGATCATATAGTTTTTTGAGGGGAAATAGGCCACAAATATTATGCATAATGTATACATATATTTACATGGACATAGAAGAAATAAGACAATTGTGGATAAAAAAGAAAGTAAGGGGTATCAGGAGTCAAGCTGAGGAGTGTTGAATCATTAAATACAGTGGGCAAAAGGATTAGATATACATGAACTTATAATGGCTATTGCTAAAAGTTTGCAAAGAACTCAGCAAGGGTTTGCAAAAATGTATTTAGCGCTAGGCCTAGTTATTTGACCTGTCATTTCTGTGTGGAGTAGTGCAAGCTGATAATGGCAGTGCAGATTCATTGTTTCCAGTCAAAGATAGAGCAGTCTTGGTTTCTTTCTGTCTGTGACAATCCATGAAAATTAAATGGCATGGTTTCTCCACAGATACATAAGGTATAGAAATAAACATTAATTCTTATAATATATTGTGCTTTATGGAGCTTTTGATTTAATACATTTAATTACTTTGAAAGATTTGGAATAAATTTACAAATATGCTAGATATAATGGTGTGTAGCAATCTACAAATTAATTGGTCTTCATAAACTAATGGTTGTTTATTTTTATTATTTCTCAAATAGATTTCCTAGGGGCAGTTTTTCAGGAGACTAACACACATTCTTTTCAATGGTAAGTGAGAAAAATCTATTAAATTCATATTTGGCCAAATATAAGTAAGCCAGCTGTTCGATTAAGTTTGCAAATTTAATTTGAAATCAGTTTCACTACTTTTCTTTCACCTGCATTGCTAAAGGGACCATTTTCAACAACCTTTGTAAAAACCTGGCAGTAAGTATTCAACTAGTGTTAGAATTTATTCATCCCATATATTTGGAGCATTTTATCCATTTCACTGAAGTTATTATTTTTGCATTGGAAAATTTTATCATTCAACTTTTTGGCAGTCATCAACCCATATAAATCAAAGTCAAGTCCCATTAGAGCAATACCATTTCAAAGGATTCTGTTTAACAGGATTCTATTTAATAGAATTCTATTCTGTTAATTTTTTCTTTAACGGAAATAGGAAGTTTTTGTTTTGCCCACAAAGAAATCCTCTGTAGGAAATAGTACAGTCCAACAAGTGCCTTTGAAAGTTGCTTTCTAATTCTTCATTAGTGTGTAAATTTTAACTCTATGTGTGGAAACAAAGAAGAGAAAAGAGCTAACTTTGCTCTTTACTTTGGTTCAAAAAGAATTCTTTAGCCTCCCTCAACTCCAGCATGTCTCCAATATAACACCCTCCTACAGAAGAGCCGGCTGGGAACACAGACGTGCATGTTCCCAGCCACTCCATGCCATGAATCTGAGGGAGATGAAAAAGGGAGAGGAGCTGATTTCAATTAAGGGATTGCTTGGAGGCGGCGGACGCTGTGCTAGGGACAGTGATGAAAATGATTTCAGTTAATGCGGTGCTAACTCTGTCCATAGCTCTCTTTACAGCATGTCACGTCATTGTCACGTGTAAACCACATTTAACCTTTGTGGCGGGTGATTATTTCAATTATTATTGTACAATGGGTGTACAATTATCCCCGTTGTACAGGTGAGGAAACTGAAGCCCAGGGAGTCTAACTCTGCCTAAGAACATGAGTTTCAACTAGTTTAGCTGGGTTTCAAACTGTGCTTTGTCCCTCCAGGGTGAGGGGGGATGTGAAGGCTGGGTTGCAACAGCGTTTCTTGGTCCTTGCCATAACCAGGAAATGCTCTCCGTGATCTTAGAGAAAACTTTCTGAAGCAGCCTGTTATCCAGTCATGACTCATTTATTCTTCTGTCCTTTCTCTCATGTGGCACTTGGTACTGTCTGACGTTACAGTATACATTTATTTGTTGAGAATGGTTTTTTCAGTGGTGGCAGAAACTGTGTTTAACTTGCTGCTGTTCCCCAGCACGTAGAACAATTCCTGGCTTTGCAGTAGGCGTTAAATAAATTTTTACTGGACGAACACATGAATCCACTTGACTACAGTACTTCACTCTTCTCAAGCCTGTGCCCTGCATTGCTGCAGATTCTCAGAATGAAAGGCTCAACCCCTGCCTGTCCAGAATAAAGCACTTTCCATCCCTCACCCATTGACTGCCCATTTCGCAGAGCCAGGCCCAGTGGCTGTGAAGCCCTTAAATATGATTTTTAGCCCTGAACAACTTTTGACCCCACACAGTTCAGCTGTGGTATCCTTGTGTGTGGAAATTATTCTTACATACAGTCCCTGAAACGCTGAAGAAAGCCAGGTTAAAAAACCCTTATTCTGTCTATAAAACTAATCAGGAGACTCAGATCCGTCAGCCCTAATATCTCTGAGAGTAAGTCATCTTGAGAAGCAGAGAAAACTCAACCAGCAAATTTATTTCAATAAAGAAGACTGAGTGTAGATATTCAGTGCAAACGATTTGATAGTGCCACATGCCCCAGAAATCCTTAAAAAATATCAAAACGAGGCCCCTTTTTATTTCTCTTCCTTGGAAATATTGAACCCAATATTAAGTTTGCTTTGAGAAAAGAAGAGGAAACATAAAAGGCATTTATATCCAAGGCTAGCTGGTAATCTTCTGCAGGCCCTTCTGGGTTAGAGTAGCATTTCAGGTGCCTAAGTTCTAGCGGGCCCTCTACTTCGTCGTACTTTCTGCTGCTGAGATGATCTCCAAACCCTTACCTTAAAACTTTGATCACATGGTACGAACCATTGGTCTCTCAGCTGCATCTGGCACCAGGTGTATTTTGTTTGACCTGGATGTGTTTTACGTTTGTTGCCAACATTTCAAAGTTGGGGAAGTTCACATTAAAATTTATATTTCTACTTCTCTTGAAATATCAGAAGATTTGTCCATCCCGGCCCTCCATGCTGTTATGACAAAATGTTGGGCTGAGGTTGAACAGTGGCTGCCCTTTCAGTAGAGCCCGAACTCTCCAGTTTGCCACAGTCCTCTCCACTCTCTTACAGTAGCGTCCATACTTGCTTCCCTCAATTACTTGTCTGGTTCCTGCAGAATTTAAGCACTAACTGATTCAAGGTGACCTTAGAAAGGCTACACTCTTGGTCATCACTTCATGCCTTTATGCTCTCCTCCTGAAAGAGCTGTGCATCTGTGCTTCCTGCAGAAATGCCTAAGTTTCGCTAGGATGGCAAAGCCCTTGGGAAAGTCTCAAAGAACTGATTTGGAGACTGGCTTGTTTCTCTCTTCCACTGAGATAGGAATATCCGATTCAAAGCCTGTGGGATTAGAGAAGATAGACTGTAGCCTTCTCCTCCTTCCTGAGCTTTTTCCCATCAGGATGAGGCTCAGTGGAAACTCTCAGTAGACCTTGAACAAGCTGTGCTAATAACTGGAGTCAGCACCTGCTACCCAGTGTGTGCAGCGGGCTAAGCACATTGACAGTCTTTCTTCTGCCCTCCCACTCCTTTTGATTTTCAACACTCTTCTCCTAATGCAGCCCATTTTAGTTGACTTTTATGTGACCCAGTGGATAGAAAGCTTAATGTCAGTGCCATTAAATCAGTACCTACAGAAATAATCTGGAAATGCTAAACTCTGGCAGGAAGTATGTTCTAATTAATATTAATAAAAGTACAGTGAGCTGAAAACAAAAGTGACTTCAAGTAGGAAAGACAAAGTACAGCTCCTCTGGCTTACTTGCAATATGCAAAGAGTCTCAAGAATTAATCTTCCTTGTTACGTATTTCAATTATTTCTAAAAGAAAGTTTCCCTTGTTTTTTAATTTACTTCACTGGTTGAAGGGGATGTGAATGTTCCTTTGCAAGGATGGAGTTTTAGGATTCTGGGACTCTTATTAGTGTCTGTGTGGTTGTGTGCATGCACGCTGCACAAGAGAGATGGGATTTTAATTGCTGTCTTTTCCTAGCCAAATTTCTTTGAGATGCCATAGAGTTTGCCCTGTATGTCAGCTGGGCCATCAGAGGAATCACTGGGGCCTGTGTTAGGAAAAATCATGCCAACTTCCCGTGATCTTCAGAGAGAGAATTTGATTGGCTGTGCTCAGATCAGATCTGAATCTCACAGGGTTATATTAGACTTGGAAAAGTTTTGTGTACTAGAAATGTGTTCTGTTGTTATCTATGAAAAAAACTGTTAACTTTAAAATGCTGTTTTCCTTTTACCCAAGTAATTCCTGCTTATCCTTTAAAACTAACCAAGAAGACTTTAGAGCTCCCACCCCCTCCCTATCTGAGCTAGGTATGCCTTTCCATTGCTCCCAGAGCATCATCTGTAATCTTCTAACATACAATCTTATGATCAGTGTTTTGTCTCTGCCGGATTCCAGGCAGTGTCTCCTTGAAAGAGTGTCTTTTTCTTTCATCTTTTTACACTCAGTGCCTATCACATAATAGGAGCTTAGTATATGATGACTGAATAAATGAATGAGTGAATGAATACTAATTGGATGAGTGGATAGATGAATAAATGCATTTTTTGCTGAGTTAGCATTGTTTCTGGATTTTATATATGATTGGACTAAAATACATTTTCCAGTGTATCTTCACTTGTCATTTTGCTGTCATTTTATGGGTTTGCGTATCCTGATTTTAGGTTCTAACATACGACATGTTTAACATAAACATGAAGCATTGTTTTTTCAAATTGTTAATCGGAATGTTCTATGAAAAATGTGCAGCACTGAAAAAAGGACTTGGCCCTAGAGGAAGCGAGGGTAAAAAGGAAACGTTTACTGAAATATTGACAGGTTTGGCTTCAACAGTGCAGAGGAGGCTGATAGAAGTTGTTTTTACCTCTAGGCCCCTTTTCCTGCAGGGAGAAGATGGAAGGAGATTTGCCACCTTCTTCCCTGATGAGGAATGTCTCTGCAGGAAGGGACAAAAGCACCTCAGACTCTGAATCCTTGGGTTTAGCCCGTCTCATGGACATCTCTTTAATTGCATTACAAAAAGAAAAATCAAACTCTAATGCTTTTAGAGGAGGTATGAACCCTCCTTCCAGAGCCAGTCTTATGGTAGCTGTCCAAATGGTGAAGACATTTACTCCATCTCCTCTTGCTCTCTCTCTGTCCTAGGTTTTACTCTCACTATTTCTGTTATAGAGGTTTAAGGACTTGCCCAAGGTTGCAGAGTTCAAGCCTCCTGCCTTTCATTTCACTACAACCCCATTGTTTTGTAGGCACCTTGGTGATTCCACTCTCAACCAACGACAATAAAGATTTTTTTTTAAAACGTGATGTAAAATGAGAGCTTTTGAGTGAAAAAGTCTCAGAAAGCAAAGACCTTTCTGTATGGCAGACCTTTCTTGAACTGAAACTTTAAAGAAAGCATGTTGCTTTTGTTGACGGCCTCATGCATCAGAGCTTTGTTTTCTGTGTTACTCTAAAAGCCAGGCAGCTTAAACCTAAGACTTAAATGTGTTCAACACAGTAGTCCTAGCTCTGGGGGCTCTGTAGATTAAATAGTTTCAAAACCACACCACACCTCTAAAAATACTGCAGAAGGTAAAAACCAGGTTAGAAGTTTGCCTTGAGCTTTTAGCACAAAGGGGACACAGAAAGCCTAAGGTAGCTGTAAATCTTTCTTTAAACTTGTGCTATCAATGTGGAATTTTAACTCAACAGCATTGACATTATTAGATAAAATGTAGACGCTAAAAGTACAATAATGTGGTGCAGAATTATTTCTATTTGGTAACTATTATGGTATAGTGTGTATAGATGAAACGGCTGCTGAAGCTCATGGAAAACTAGAGGATATATGTCAAATTACGGGTTTGAAAGGACTATTAAGGCGTCATTCATTCATTCATTCATTCACAAAACATGTAGTTCTTCCTCAATGCTATTCAGTAACCCTTAATTATCCCAGACAGATGAGGAATATTGGAGGTTGTGACTTCCAGAGAAGTTGTTTCTGTTTTGTCTTCAGTAACTCATTCAAAAAAACCAACCAACCAAAAACACAACCAACCAAAAACTTCCTGTATCTTAAAATTTTAGGAAAGACGGCAGCCAAACTTACTATCTTCCATTGCATAAAAGCCCTTCACCTACTTGGAAGATACCTCATAAAAATTTTCCTCACTGCTGCTTCTGAATGCTGAGCATAATAAAAAAATTTTTTGACCTTATAGGTTAATTTTTTCACTATACCCTACCTATGACATACATGTTTAATGAAAATTAGAACAGACTACGAACTTTTATAAGAAAATTACTCCATCCAGTCTCCACTGAACTCTATTCTGTTGTGACTCAGTGAGCTCTCTAGATTAGTCATTTTGAAAATCAATCCTCTGAAACAAATTTCTGACCTCTCCTCTGTAATATGTCACTTTGATAGATTATGTTTTCAGAACCATGTTGGGAAAGGACTTTAAAGATCCATCTAGTCCAAGGGTTTTTTGTTTTGTTTGTTTTGTTTTCACTTGGTGTCCATTTATGAATGTCAAGGGAAATGTGAAGTCTTGGACATTATTAGTTAAAGGGCTTGGGTGTTTTTCTGTGCAGAGGGTCTAAAACTTTTATCAGATTCTCTAAAGGGTTGGGGACTCCTAAAAAAATTAAGAATAATTAAATCATACATCTCTCTTTTACCCACCATTTTAACTTGAGCAGTTTTACGGCTTTGCCTGAGGTCCATTGTTACAGTCTTTGGATTTCCTGTCTTGTAGGTGTAGCTCATAGTTGGCCAAAGTGAATTCCTACCAGTAACAGATGAGTAGGGGGCCTTGCGTCGTCTTTCCACATAGCACTGTCAGTACAACTGTCTTCGACATCGTGACTGAATAGACAGAAGTGGGTCTGGAATGTCCAACATCCATTTGGATATCATTTTAATGTCCATAAGAGTATTGGGGCAAAGGTAGGAAATACAGGAAAAGAATGTGTATTCTGCTGTTAAGACATAGGTCTTCAGACTTAAAAGAGGAGATATCAGTATCCGAAGAAACATGTAATTCAGTCAAAGTGGTATAACCATCTGAGTGGCAGTTATAGGCTCTAATCTGATATAAAATTTAGAAATGATGTGACTAAAATCTTAGGAACCAGGTATGTGACCACCAACTTTAGTTTGAAGTCCCTCATGTAGAGTATAAATAGGACTCAGGATGTCCTATGAGTTTTACCAACAAGAATCCAATGAGTGTCCTGGTCAAAATCAATAGTTGTGTTTATTAGCTGGAAAAGTTGTAATCTTTTTTTAGCCAGAAAGGTTTTAAATTAAATATAGAAATATTTAAGAGAATCAAAACTTAACACAAGGAGCTTTTGTGTTAAAAAAGGAATCTGTGTGTGTTTGTTATTTAAAGTTTTTATAATATTTAAGAGAATTTGATCTGGTAGAGTAACAGATCAGTTTCATAATTCCAATTTAAAATGTATAATTGAGTAATTGATTTAGACTTGTGGTTTTAGGTTGAAATATTACTAAATTAATCTACAGTGTTGGAATATTTAGAAGAACTTGATTCACTATGTTTATAAGTTTATTTGATTTAAGAGGTTTATTTAATTACTCAGGAAAGTTTTAAGTCAGACAATTGAAATACTTAAAGGAAATCAAATACATTAAATTTATAAATGAATTTTTAAATGTTTGAAGAGCTTTAATTAGCTGTTTATAAATGAAGCTAAATGTTCCTCTAGGTCCTCTTAAAAGCAATTGCTAAAATTTGCTACATTATAAATAGAATTAAATTTGTAAGCTGAAATGAGAAGCTTAAGGAAAAACTAGGCTTTTAAATTTGTAACTTGAATAAATCCAACATTAATATTTAAAACCAAAGCACCATCAGACTAATCTTTTCTGAGCACAGAGGTCACCCTCAAGGACTCTAGAAACCTCACGTTTAATGCACACTTTTTGTTTTAAACAAGGATTGTTCTTCACTTCCATGGAGAAGCACGCATTCCTTTTTTTCCTAGAATTATGAAGTACTTTCAGTAGTTTTCCTTTTTCCATTTTTGATAGTCCCATTTTTGCTGGGAAAGGAAAAATCAGTGCAAATGTGATGTTTGGGGAACAAGAGTGGTAGGGATTGTTACAATCTAAATAATGCATACTAGTTGGCTAATTATTGCTTGGTGATTATCCCAGTGAATGCTAACATCTTTTGTTTTGTGTTCCATGAGAAGTCGGACATTTAATGTCATATCTCTTATATGAAAAATGTTGGTACCAATTTTTAAAAATAGCTGGAAGTTGGGGGTAGGGTGGGAGCAAAAATCTACATCTGAGACTAAATTAGCTTGCAGGTCACTTGTTTTAGGACTTTGGTATATAAGAAAGTGCTCTGAACAGTGATGTAACCTGATGTCAGCTGTCCCCTTGTCATTCTGTGCCCCAGAGAGATTAGAGCTCCGTGACTTTCTGAGCGTACCTAGAATCAGCTCAGATCAAAGCATTGGTAAATAATGTAGTTTCTACTGAAGATTTTGAAGAATAGGAGGAGAGGGAGTTTAATGTATGGCCATGCACTCATGTCACATTAAAACACAAGAAAAACTGTATTACAGATCCCCCATTACATATTTCTTTCCTCCAGTCTTTTCTACACAGCTGCTGTGCTTGGGGTGGGGAGCAGAATGATTTTTTTCTCCTCCTCAACCTTCACACAATACCCAGTAAATTAGGCTTCTGTTCCCTTCCCTGATTCTTTTAGGGGTCTTCAAATTCCACTCCTTTTATTAAGCAGAGCAATCCAGTTTTGTCCCACACTTAAGCATCCTGGGCACTCAGCCGTACTACTGCTGCTGCTGAAATGGATAGAAGTCCAGTGACCATTCTGGTCGCGGTTGAAACCAACAGATATCAGTATCTGAATGTTGAGCACTCATAGCTCGCCCTGTGGTCCACCTCCAGGTGATGGCACTTGTCTCCTTTCTGACTCTTGTTCTTGTAGCAGCAGCTGTAACTGCTGCCCTTCCTACGTCCCCTCGGCCTGTGCCATTTCCGTGCACACTGCACCTGACTTTCAGTGTTAGCGCCGGCTTCTCTTCTCCGAGCTTTCTCTGCCCTCCCACCGCAGCCGTGCAGGCTGGAGGTGCCTGGCAAGTAAGGCCCTCCCTCCGCCCCCAGCAGCGGGTGTGACGGCAGTTGGTGTTTGAAAACACCAGCCCCTCCTTCCTCAGGTGGGGGAAATATGAGGCTGCTTCTCAGAATTCCTCAGTGGGGGTGAGCTCCAGTTGCCCATGCTGGTAACCAATTGATGATGACCCCTTGATTAACTTTCTTCCTTTTCCCTGCCTCATGTTTTTACTGATGTTTCCCCGAATCACTTCCCAGTTACATTCTGGTCCCCCCCTCTAGATCTACTTCTGGGGGAACCTAAACTATAAAATAACCTGAAACCAAATGCCACTTTAATGAAATAAGGTAGGCATGGAATTTCGTTAGCCCTGAGCAATCTCAAGGGAAGGCATATGCCTTTCCTACAGAACTCTTACAGAGTCTGGCACTTAGGCCCAGCACTTCTCTTACTCACTAGAAAGAAAAACGTGCTCTGATAGTAGCCTGGACTTAATAACGGGGCCTGGGTATTAGAAAAGGACGTTCTTCTCTCTGGAAATTTTGATTCAACAATTTGAATTTTAATAAATGGTGCCGACCCCTGTTTTCTAGACAAAATCAATTCCCAGGAATCCCATCCCAACTTGAGGTAGAAAATAATGATGGTCTGGGCGAGAAGAGGGTTTCCTCTTTAAGCCCTTCCACAGTTGTCTTCACACACCTTCAGAATGGGGCTGCACTAATGGTTTTCTGCTCAACTCTATTTGGGGGCCAAGTATACTCATGGGCCTAATGGATGCTTACGAAGTCGTTCATTATTCCTCCGATCTGCCTCTAAACCACCTTATTGGTGACTCCACCGCCCCTGGGAGGTTTGCTTCAGGGAAGACATTTAAAATTTCTAACCACTGACGAGGGAGTGGCTTACTCACGCAAAGGATGCAGTCTATTCACTCTGACTAGGCTCTAATGCACAGACTGTAAAGTATTCATAAGCTTCCCCTTTGCCTCAAAACAGAACCCATTTCTCCATTTGGGTAAGGTATGAGAGCTTTAAATGCCTCCACAATGCATCTGCTCACTTCTGGGTTCCAGTTGTTTCTCTCTCCTCCTTGGAGGGTGACTCTGGTGTGCTCTGCTTTTCTTAGCCATCTGTCCTTTTGCATTTGCTCTCGCCTCACCTCCCTGTCTCACTTTTCCCTTCAGCCTTGTTTACAGTTCTTTTTCTGGAGGGGTGGCTGCGGAGTTGACTTCCCAGGAAAAGACATTAAATATTCATGAGGAAGATGGTGCGGGCTTACGGGGTCTGGGAGAAGGTAAACTGAATACACAGTAAATGAAAAAATTTAAGCATGTTAATTTTAATACTTGAACAGGCACTGGCACGTCTGTAGCCCCTCACAAGATATAGTCTTCTGGATAGCCTGTGTTGTAGTTATTTTAGTCATGCATGATTTTTTCCCCCTCTGTCATTAAATAAGAAAAAGATTACCTCTTACAGCCAAAATAGCTCCCTTGGGTACTAAGTAATATAATTTATATCATAAATAGAATAAAAACACCTTTATTAGATGGTAGTGACTGGGGAAAAACAGCATTTTATTCATTTTAGTATTGACTCTGTTTTATTACATTTAAGCAGAGTGGGATTTTGACAGTTACTGAGAGAAGTACTCTCAACTTTTATCCGTGCTTCAGCTACCTTGCTTGAAAGATGCTTGTTTTTTCTTTTAATGTAGAAACCAAACTGTTGGTGACAGATTCTTTTCAAAACCACAAGGGCTACATGTTGAGTTTGTCTGAGATCTGGGCTCCCAGGGCTTTCTTCCTCTTGGTAGGTTCAAGTGAACGGGGCCACAGAGAGCGTAATGTGCAGAGCCCGAAGTAGAGGACCCATGAAGATACTTTTCTTCCTCCTTCCCTTCTTGCCTTTCTTTTCTGTTTTCCACAAATATCTATTTAACACCTGAGGATCCAGCAGTCAACAAAAGAAATCCCTTCCCTTATGGGTCTGGAATATAGGAGGAGATGGACAATAAAAAATAAAGACACATGGGCTGTGACATAGGGCGTGTCCCTCATTCAGCACAGGTGTTCTGGGCAAGTGCTGTGTTAGGTACCACCTGCAGCCTTTACCGCGTGGTGGCTGGCAGTCATACTTAGACTTTCTGTCATGTTTTGCCCAGGAGATGACAAAAATAGGATATCACCTCACCTCTAGTTAATAGAGGGCATAAAAAGAATTACTGGAGACATTAAAGGTCTGTTTTTGTTTGTTTGTTTGTTTGTTTTGTAAGTGCCACTTACGAGAAAGGTGATCTTGGTCAAGTTATCAGACTTCCGCATCTCAGTTTGTTCTACTGTAAAATGATAACGGCACCTGTCCCTGTGGATTGTTGTAAGGGTTAAATGAGTTATTTTTGGTGTACCTCCAGTAGTGCTGCTGGCATGCAGTAAGTGACATACACATGTTAGCTTTTTGGTCTGCTCTCCTGCCTGAGGCTTGAGCTTTTTGTCTCTGTTGGGTTGGTTGGCTGGCTAGCTTCTGCTAAACAGCTCCACTGATGGAAGTCGGAACCTTCTGAACTTTGCCTGCCACTTTGCCTGTTAGTGCCCTTTCTTGTGTAGAGCTAACATATCCCTTTCTCTCATGTGGCTTCTACCCCGTGGTCTTTCCCCTTGGGGATCAGTTCAGAGGAATTCCAGTTCTTCTTCCATGTGATGCCCTCCTGATATTTGAAAAGAGTATGCACCATTTGAGAGTACTTTGCACTGGGCTAAATATCCCACGTCCTATAATTTTCTCTCAAAAGACCTGGTTTCCGAGTTAGTTCTAGTCTCATCCCAGGCTACTAGGACACACACACACCAGTTCCTCCTTCATAGCCTGTGGCTCAGGGTGTCCTAATTATCCTAGGTGCTCTCCTCTGATCTATTTTCTGTTTGTCTATCATCTGTTATAGGATGGGATGTCCAGATATGTATGAATAGCCTACTGACTACTAGCTCTGCAATGTACAAGTAATGAGATGGAAGAGGCCCTGCGCTCATAGAACTACATTCTAGTGATGGAGACAGATAATGCTGTTTCATATTGGATGGACAGGGAGGGCCCCTTTGAGGAGGAGATCTCAAGTGGAGAAGGAACCAACTGTGTGACTATCTAGGAAGGAGTGTTTCAGGCAAAGGGAAGAGCATGTGCAGTTACCCTGAGGTGGGAACCAGCTTAGCCATCAGATCAAGCCGCAGAAAGAAAGGCCATGTTGCTGGAGCAGAGTGGATGGGCAGAAGGAGGAGAATACACTAGATGACGGTCTAGGTCTCTGCTTATCATATGGGATCCTGGCCACAGCTCTCCTCTTGCATCCGGAAAGTTTAAAGATTCTCAGGGTTGGAAGGGACATTTCCCAAACGCCCCAGTCTCTCTTCTCCACAGTACTCATACTCAGCCTTCACTCAAGCTGTACTTAGGTTCTTACGGCACCCTCTGTAGCGGCACTATAAACACTGGAGGTGCTTAAAAAAATACGCAGGTGCCCAATATGTAACTATTGCAAAAAAAATTTTTAATGAATTGCCTTCCTAGAATGCTAGTGCCAGGTTCCCTCACACTTCTGTTCCTTTACACATACTGTTTTCTGCACCTGAAACTCCTTCATCCAACTTGTGAACTCCTGTGCATACTCTATAAAACCCAACTAGAAGGCACTACCACCTCTGAGAGGCCTTTCCCCCTCTTTGTATAACCCAGCCACACTCCAGTAGTTAGAGGAGCACTCTGTTCTTTCAGCACCTGTTCACATTTCTAGATTAGCCATGTATGACTCTCTTGAAACTGGTTACTTATTTCCTTATCTCCCTCTGCTACTCTCAAGCCTCTTGCAAGAGAAAGCTTCATCTTGTGCAGTTAACCCTAGAGTGCCTGAAACTTACTTGCTCAACCAAATGATTGGTTATTGAACATTAACTGAAACATGCCCTCCAGGATTTGTCTAGCCTGCTGTTTCTCAGTGGGAGCATGATTTGCATGTTGGGTAGTAGAGTTATTTGTTGTATGGAGACATCCCTTGCCTTGCATCCCACCCCCTTCACTAAGTGCCTCAGTGAATTTCCAAACACCCCTAGGGGGCAGTCGTGGCCCCAGTTGAGAACCATTGCTGGCCCATTAACTTATTTATTCATCCAAGCTCTGTGACCAGTGTACGTGTTTTAAGTAACACTGAGGCAGGAATTCATTGCTTCTCATTCTGCCCATCTTCAGTCATCTCTGTAGGACTCTTCTTCATTATATCAAAATGTGCCTCTCCTTATTATAGAACCAGACTTGGGTCTGCTTGCCCGTGCAGTCAAGCCAATCTCCTGACATCGGGTTGTGGTGAAGGAAAGTGCAGCGTTTATTGTAAGGCGCCATACAAGGAGTCCGTGACAGGTAGTACTCAAAAAGCCCAAACTTCCCGATGGGTTTCAGCAAAGCATCTTTAAAGGCAAGGTAAGAGAGGGGCATTCCAGGGTATGCGATCTGCTAGTGCACAGTTCTCTGATTGGGTGATGGTGAGGTAACAGGACGGTGTCATAGGGGTTAACATTGTCAGTCATTAGATGCCGGTAGGTCTGGGGGGTTCGTGGTCATCAAGTAGTTAATTCCTTTCATTTGGTGGGTGTTTTAGCACCTGTGAAACAACTCAGGAAATGTGCATCAGATACTGTTATCTAGGTACTTCAGAGAGGAGCTACAGCAGAGGATATGGGGAAGGGGTCTGTTCCGGGAAGCCCCACAGGGTCCTGCTTAGTTATATCCTAGCATCTAAACGTTGATTCTGGTATGACTGTGTAGTGTAATACAGAACATATCCAATCTTCTCCTTTTGTGATAGGCTTTCAACTATTTGAAGACATTTTTTACTGCCCTCTGTGCATCTATAATTTTTCCTTTCTCTAAGTGAAAAAATACTGATTTTTTTTTTTTTTTGACCATTCCCTATGACATGAATTTGAGTGATCTCAGCTCTTGGTGTCAGTATGCATCCACTCTGACTGTCAGGCTATAATATTTTTACTCTACTTTCACAGTTGGCATTTTCTCCATTGTTTACAACTCAAGCAGTGATAGACCTGCAAGGTGTTTGTGTGGGCAGTATTTTTAAATGCATCAGGTCACATAGATGTAGCCATAGCCAACTCTTCTTTGTGGAACGATTGCCTCTTTCTAGGCTTCTAGCACGTGGCAGAATGTTTAGCACCTACTGTGTATGCAGTGCTATGTTGAACAACACAGAGGACAAAGAGAAATGTGAAACACCACTACTGTCAAAGAGCTAATGAACTCATTAGAGCAGTTTACAAACATGAAGAAGTTAAAAGCAGTGGTATGCCAGTGAACATTTAACAACGGCTCTGTGGTTTGGGAGTGGAGAGAGAGCCTGGATTTGCATTTGCTGATTTTTGTGGTGTAAACTCTCCTGTCATGACTGATCGCAAGTTGCCAACATGATGTCACAGCATGTGACGTCGGAAAGAGAGGACGGTAACCCTCCATTTTATATTATTTTCTCCATACACATATAACAGACAAAAAAAAACCTGAAGGGCATCAGTCATAGTAAAATATAAGACAAATAGCTAGGAAGTGTTATATTTTGAGTGTTTGCTGCCTTTGCTTTTAATATAATTTATTTAAGTATAATTTTATGTAATGTAAATTATAATAATGGCTGTTTAATAACCACCTCTCAAAATTCCTGAAAATTTAACAGTTAGCTCTCACAAGCTGATGTGAGCTGACTTCAGCTCACTACTGGAAATTCAATTTATGACACAGTATGATGGGGCATTAGACACAATGTGCAGACTAAAGGGCTTGGAAATTCAGATAAGAAAATAGTCACTACATCTTGTGTTGAAGTAATCAGGAAGATTTTCCTGGAGGAGGTGGTAAGACTTGAAGAGCACACAGGATTTGGATTAAGGAAGAGAAGGGAGAAACATTATGGCTTTGCAGTATAGATGAAGATGGATAGCATCTTAGTAACACAACAGCTAATATTTCTTGAGAGCCTACTCTGTGCCAGGCATCGTACCACACACAAAAGTGTATAGTTTAACATAGCTGTCTTGGTTAGCCTCCTTTTAAAATGAGGAAACTGAGACTTATGTCAAGAAACTTGGCTGAAGTCACACAGCTAGTAAGAGTTCTTTTGCTTCTCATGTTCGTCTTGTCTGAGATGAATTTCAGGTACCTTTAGTAGAGGCAGCCACACCTGTGAGCATCCTCTGGCTTGCCAGATCATCTGTTCATACATCAGCGTTCATGATTATAGACGTCAACTAGTGGTTGCAAATACTCTTAGCACTTAAACATTCCCATCCACGTTTTCCTGATGGACAAAGCACTAAAGAATGCTTCCCCGTGGATATCACTGGGTCTTTTTTGGGGGTGGGGGGAGATGGCATGTGACCAAAAACCCAGATGAAATTAACTTAATAAAAAGTGACACTTACTGGCCACAAAGCTGAAAGTACAGAGATACGTCTAAGGTCAGGCACGTCTGGACTCAGGGATTCACGTACTATTATTGCTCCATCTCTCCTCTGTGTTTGGCACCGTCATAGGCAGGCTTTCCCTTGGTGAGGCCAGATGTCTGCCCTCAGTTCATGCTTACATTCTCACCACTCTAAGTCAGGCAGAAAAGGGAAAGCAGCTCTTTTTTCACAGTGTGAAGAAACTAGGACTCTTAGGCCATATTCTCCTTGGCCCTGGTTAGGCTGTACCTTCATCGGTGAACCACCCGTTCCGACCAGGAGGATATTCTCTTCCCTCTTCCGGCCAAGAGTGAGTCACATGCCCTCCTTCACCCCACAATACACGATGAGAGTCAGGGAAGGATATTCCTCAGAGGGAAATGAAGATGCTGTTAGCTGAAGCCCATAATACCTATGTAAGGAAGAGAAATAGGGGACAGAGGAATAGACAGTCATAGAGGAGATGATGACACAGTAAGCACAGACATCAGAGAGAAACCGTACTATGAACATACAGAACACAACTATATAGACACATGTAGAACACATATAACACTTACAGAACAATAGCTCCTGTATGGGGAGAGAAACTGTGCCCATAAGAGGTCATTTCTTCAACATTTTTGGAGCACCTACTGTCTGCTAGGCACTGTGACAGTTCACATTCACATTCTCGTTTTTTTTTTGGTCTTTATACTTAATTGAAGAATAAGCTGCACGTATTTAAAGTGTACAATTTAGATTTGACATATGTATACACCCGTGAAACCTTCACCACATCGAGAAAACAAACATTTCCATTGCCCCTAAAAGTTTTCTAGTGCCCATTTGTAATGGTGCCCAGCGCTCTCCCTTCCGTCCCTCCTCAGGCAACCTTTCTAATCTGCTTTCTGCCACTATAGACAGTGATTTGCATTTTCTAGAATTTTATGTAAATAGGAGAATATAGTACGTACTCTTTTTTTAATGTTTTTTCACACAGTGTAATGATTTTGAGAGTCACCCATGTTGCATATATCAATAATGTGTTCTTTTGTGTGGCTGAGTAGCATTCCAATTGTATGGATATACTCTATACTTTGTTTATCCATTCACTTGTTGATGGATGTTTGGGTCCTTTCTTGTTTTTTGCAGTTACAGATAAAGCTGCAGTGAACATTCATGCCCATGTCTGTGTGTGAACATATGTTTTGGCTTCTCTTTAGTAAATACCTAGGAGTGGAATCCCTGGGTCAAATAGCAGGTATTGTTTAACTTTGTCAGAAATTGACAAATTGTTTTCCAAAGTGGTTGTACATTTTACATTGCCACTAGCAGTGCATGGGAGTTCCAGTGCCTCCACTTCTTGGCCCATTGTATGGTCAGTTTTTTTAACTTTATTCATTCTAATGTGTGTATGTAGTGGAATCACAGGTTTTAATTTACATTTTCCTGATGACTAATGACACAATCCCATTCTGACATTATTTCTTACCTAGAGATGATGTGTTTTTTTTTTTTAATTAGGTAAAATTTTTTCTGTAGATATAGACTAAGCTCTTTTGAACTCCCTGGGCACAAAAGGTGTTATTTCTGTGTCAAATAATGACATTTCACTCATACAGCATCTCCCTTGACTTCTTATATCCATGAAACTTTTCTAAGGAAATTAGTTGCAAAGAATCCTCTCAAAGTTTTGACTCTTGAAACCATTGCTTGAAATCAGAGTAGTTTAAAATAATGAAATTTTAGCAGACTGTAGCTGGCCCTCCTTTTTCTTTCTGTGACTCAGCATTTGCATATAGAAATTTATTAGGAGGTCTGTCTTTAGAAATAGTCAAGGCAAAATCTCTCTTGAGTCTCTTCTCTCTGGAAAATTCTGGACTCACAGCTGGAGATAAAGGGACATGGTAAGGGAGAGGAAATTTACATTACTGTGAAGTGGTGCAATTATCTTTCTTTCTGGAGTTGCTCATATCCACACATCCGCAATATCGAGCATTGTCATGAGGTTGGACTTTTAGAAATAACCACTTGATTACTGTGCCTGCCTCTGTTCTGACGCTGTGTTTTACTTTTTCTAATCTTAATCGGATGCCTCTGATTAAGTCAGTATTTTCTGGTGCACATGCACGCGCACAAAACTTTAGTTTGAAGGAGGAAATCGGATTATTTATCTTTGTTTTCGGGTTTCCAACTTTCTGGCATTCAAGTCAGAGGCCTGCCTTTGAATGGGGTTCCTGGGTTTCCAAGGCAATCATCGACCAGTATTCTGTCCAGCAGTCTTTCTGCTCACCTCCAGAATTAGTGGTGGTTCAGTTGTGTTTGCCCTAGTCGTGGAAGGAAGGAGGAAGAGAAACAATGAGTGGCCTAAGGGTTTTCTTTAAAGAAAGACTTCAGGGCTATGCTGGCAGCACATTTTAAAGAACTCCATCTAAGTTACAGTAATCACTTCTAACGCTTATTAAGCATTTGGTGTGGGCAAATGCTGTGCTAAGTTATTTACTGGCATCCTCTGTTTTAGTGAGGGGAAGCAGTGTTGTTATCCTCCCATTTGTGGATGTGGTTCAAAGAATGTAATTTGCTGAAGGTCATTGTGTATGTCTTGGCAGAGTCTGGGTTTGAATCTGGGCCTCTGTGTTCTAGAACACATTTTAATCACGACGTTATATTGACTTGACTGGGGCAAACACTTATTGGCTTATCAGAAAATATGGAAGAAGATCCATTTTTATAGCCTTGGAAATTTTTGCCATTCGTGTCTCTAAAAAGCTTGTTTTCTGCTGGCTGAATGAGGAGATTTTAACGACAAATAACGTGCTAAGCACTTACACTATACCTGCATGCTCCACTGAGGGTCAATAGACTGGCTCCACTGAAATATTCCCAGAAAGAAACGTCAGCTGAAAGCGAGATGAGACAGACGTGAGCCTTAACAAATTGCTCCACTTCCTTTTCTTCTTTTTCAAGTTCTGGATGCCTATATATGCCCTCCTGGTGAAACACCCTTAGAAGCTAGTTTTGAAAATGCCCTTAAATGTCATTGAGACCGTTGTGTTGGTTAATTTTATGTGTCATCTTGACTTGGTGATAGGGAATAGTGCCCAGATCATTGTCAAACATTATTCTGGGTGCATCTGTGAGGGTGCTCCTGGATGACATTAATATTTCAATAGGTAGACTGCCGGCCTTTGGAGTGAAACTGTACTCACCCTGCAGATACTGGGATTTGTCAGCCTCCATAATAGTGTGAGCCAATTCTTGATAATAACTCTTTACATTATACACACTCACACTCTGTTGATTCTGTTTCTCTGGAGAACCCTGGTTAACAAAGACCCTTAATGCAATTTCCTCTACATAACTCCATGCCAAGAGATCATTCAGTCTGTGTGTAATCAGAAAGCATTTCCCACTCTCCTGGCTCAGGGGGAAGTGGGGTTGGTCCCATTCAGCTCTGCCGGAGTCTAATGGTTTGACCTTCCCTTTCCAGCCTCTACCCTTTCATCTCTGGAGCTGAAAGCATCTAGGACACTGGAAGGCTGTAGTGGGAGTGAGTTTTCTCATGGGCTGTGTCTTCGAGGCTAAGCAGAGACTCTGGGCATGGGTGGGCTCTTCTACCGGGCATCTCTGTGCTTGCAGTGCTGGTGCTGGGGGTCCCCAAAGTGGGCAGCAGGCAGCACCCTGAGGCATAGGCAGTGTGTGCACCTGGTTCCAGGGGAACTTGTGCCATCAGTAAAGGTGGACTTGGTTCTTACCTGTAGGGTCTCTCCAGGGGAGGGGCTGTCATCCTGGACTGCACCAACTCAGCATTCACGAATCTCTGTCTCCAACTTCTGCCCAGGACATGGTTTTATTTTCTAATGTGAGTTGTGCTGTTGTTTAGGCTTTTGGAATACAAATGCAAGAAAGGGCTCCGTTTTTCTCCGCTCTCTGTTCCTTCCTTCCGTGAGGCAGTGAGCACCAGCCACCTGGCTCAGAAGGGTACAGAGAAGGAAGGGTTAAGAAGGAAAGGAAAACTCTTGGTGGTGGGCTGAGGAAGTCAATTAACATTTCAAAAATACCATCTTTACATCTGCTTCAGGGCAAAAATGTAACCAACTCCTTTTCCTCCTTCCAATCCAGGGAAGACCCCTTCAAGTTTTGGAATGTGGTGTTAGCATGAACTCGGTTCTTCCAGGTTTAGCGTCTCCAGTTCCTTCCTTCATTCATTCTTCAACTATTCATTCCCATGTGACATCCATTTAAGCCTCTCTCTTGTCCGGCCTGATCACTTTCTTTGAATGTGCTTCATGTCGTGCTTAAGACTGAGACTAGGCACCACCTGTGGTCTGAACAGGCCACGTGCATAATTTCAGATGATTTCTGTTTCAGTGATAAAAACCACCTAACCCCTGCAGTGCCAGTGTGCTTGCGTGTGTGTTCGCGCGCGCGCACACACACACACACACACACACACACACACACACCCTCCTGCTGTAAGTTAGAGCAAAAGCAAACACAGGATATCTTCCTGCAGCTTCACTTGGTCCCCAGAGTCTCTAATGGGTTGGCGGGCGGGGGGCATGCAGCTACCAGGAACATTGTCCGCTTAAAGTCAGGTCCTGCAGGATCCAAGAAGCTTAATTTTGTGCTGGGCTAGACTTTATATCGTATCTTTCATCCCCATTTAGAAAGAATTTACATATTCACTAAAAATCTCTGTGTATAATTCTTCCATTTAAGGGGATATTTGCACACTTTAAGCTTGCTGGTTGCTGAACCAAACTCAGGTCGTCGGAGGGTTCCATCCTCACCTGGGGAAAAAAGCAGTCAGTGTGCAGATTTCTGGGCTGTGTCTCTCTGCCCTCCATTCTCCAGCATCCCGGAAAGCCCATTCATTCACAGCACCGTGGACCACGTTATTGCACTGTAACAGTGGCTTCACCTGGCTGGAGAGAGGTTTGCGTTATGCAGTGTGCCCTGGTAGACCTGGCTTTGCCAAACAGCACAGAATTTAAAGCTGTTTTCTTGTATTTTTCCCACTCCACATCCCTTAATGCCCAGGGTTTAAGAACATAAGAATTCTGATTAAAGTTTTTCCAGAGGATTGTACACCTGGGCATCTCTGTCAGTGTGAGAGTACACCCACCACCCACTTTGGAATATAACGGGTCATGCAAGACTGAACACACAGAGGGACGACGGCCAGATCATATAAGAGAACTCTGACCCCCATCCTCCACAGCACTTGGCCCATTAACGTCAGGACTTGGTCAGTGACTGCCAGTTCCCCTATTTTTTACCCATTTCCAAGTCAGGATCAACCAGAGAAAATCAAATATACTTTTCAAACCAATCAGTGAAGATGCTCTGCTTCTGGTTAGCCCACCTCCAGCCTCCCCATGCCAACAATCTCCAGTCAAAGCATACCCCTTTCTTTTAATTTTTTTAAAATAAATTTATTTTATTCATTTATTTTTGGCTGTGTTGGGTCTTCGCTGCTGCACGCAGGCCTTTCTCTAGTTGCAGCGAGCAGGGGCTACTCTTCCTTGCAGTGAGCGGGCTTCTCATTGCGGTGGCTTCTCTTGTTGTGGAGCATGGGCTCCAGGCTTGTGGGCTTCAGTAGCTGTGGCATGCGGGCTCAGTAGTTATGGCTCACAGGCTCAGTAGTAGTGGCTCGCGGGCTCTAGAGCGCAGGCTCAGTAGTTGTGGCACATGGGCTTAGTTGCTCCGCGGCATGTGGGATCTTCCTGGACCAGGGCTCGAACCCATGTCCCCTGCATTGGCAGGTGTATTCTTAACCACTGCGCCACCAGGAAAGCCCCCCTTTTTTGATTATAAAGCTCTCTCACTGCCTTCCTGTCTGAGTCTCTGCCTAATGCAGGTGATGGTGTGTGACTCCTTACTATACCGAGCCTGTGTTGGTTCTCATTTGGGCGGTCTTTATTTATGTACATTTCATTACTTAATCCTCACTACAGCCCTGTGAACAGACTATTACTGCTGTCTCCATTGTTCTGATGAGGCATAGAGGGGGTAAGTTATCTGCACAAGATCAAACGACTACTAAATGATGGATCAGGATTCGAATCTAGGTTTGTAGGCCTCCTAAGCACATATATTTAAACTGGTACCTCTTGCTGTTCCTCTGTGAGCACTAAGGAGCTATGTGTTGGTATCTGCTGTCGGATTCGTAGGAGCTGAGATTTGGTAGAAGATCTTGTGGTTTTTTAAAATATATGTCTACCATAGGTTCTTCAGGCCAGAGGTGGGTAGCTGATCACCAGCCTGGTGCTCCCCTCACGATGTAGACTTGTGAAGTGCCGTTCAGCTGGGACTGCATTTCCCAAGGTTCTTGTGTCTAGCTGAGGGCATGTGGCTGTTTCTGGCTAATGGAATGTGAGCCTAAGGGATGCGTGTTCCTTGGGAAGAGGTGATCAAGTTTCTGATAGGCCGTGTCCACCTTCTCTTATCCTTCCATGGAAATTGTGTAGGGTTATGTCACAGGTGCAAGCAACAAAAGCTGGAAGGGAAACTGAATTGCTGAGTTTGTACTTAAAGCAGATCCACCCAGGAGAGCTACCAGACCAGGGATATCCCCATTGGACTGGGCATAAATGTGAAATAAATGTTTTTTCTCTTAAGTCTTTGAAGTTTGGGGGTTCTTTCAGCAGCCAGCCTATCCTGACTAATATACTTCTCCTTAAAAATACTTTTAGGCAGAGAGTTAGGCCCTCAGATCACTTTCTAGAAACAATTAGATTTCATTTGGATCAGTGAAATGTCCATGCTGGTGTTTCCGTAAAAGCATTTGTAGACTTTTTAGCTTGTAGAGCTTGAAGTGAACAGTAGACTGTTGCACTAGAACTTGACATTGAATACAATTGATTGCACCGGGAGCAAGACAGACAAGGTAAATAAATTATGGATTCTGTTATGAATTCTGGGGGAAAAGAGCTTTTGCAGTAGCTGCTGTTTCATTTCCCTCTTAACCCCCTGTGACTATAAACATGCTTATAGATATATTTTATTAATCATTGTTTTGATGTATTTGGATTTTGCAAGTGGCTCTTGTAGCTAAGGGATTTCTATACACCCCTGTAGCTAATCAGATTAAGGACACGAATGCTGTGGTGACAAACTAGCGTATGTATGAAAAGACAAATGGAGAAGCTCTCCCTTACCAGCACTTGTAACTAGCTGTTTGTTTAACATAACAGCTTTAGACCTCTTTCCAACTGTGCTGTCCTCACTTCTGGCTACAAATGATGGACTTTAGATTGAAAATTGCATGAGAGATACTTAACAAATGGACATCTTTCAAGGGACATCAGAATAAAGCACTTCAAAATTTACTTTATGGTACTTGAAGAAAGATAGCATTGGTACGATATATTGAAAGAGCCATAGCCACCAGAACCTTAAAAGACCTGTTCATTTTATAAAGAAGGAAAGGCAGATATCTATATCATTAATGGCACAGCAGGCTTTGCATGTACAGGGGACAAGATAGGCTTTGCATAAACTCAGCGTACCCACACAAGTTCGTGTGTGTGTGTGTGTGTGTGTGTGTGTGTGTGTGTATTTCTGGTTTATTTCTGTCCTGTACTTCATAGGGTACAGATAGTGGTAACTACTAGTCTCAAACTTGGGTTCTTTTCAGAAAACCACACAGATCCCAGGAAGCTTGATGAGATCACTTTTCATTCTGATATAGTCCTTCCTAGACAGTCATCTTGTGGTAGTGCCTTTTGCTATGGAAATACCTTTTTCATTTTCATATCCTTTTTGCTGTGCCTTCTTTACTACTTGTCTGTTTTGTTCACTGTTACATCTCCAGCACCCAGCACCGTGCCTACCACAGAGAATACGTTCAGTGTTTGTGGAGTATATATACAAGCGTGAGCAAGGTGACTGGAGATGACAGGGGTTGGGGAAGTCTTAACATTTAAACAGAAGATGGGACTTGGGATAAAATGTGAAGGTTGGATAGATGTGAGTACGTAAAGAGGAGCAAAAGTATTGCAGGTGGGGAATGGAACACACCCTGGGCTTAAAGCTAGGCGTCAGGAATGATTTCAGGATGTTTTCAGAACAGTAAGGAGAAGCTGGGGAGATAGGGTGGCAACATGGAAGATGTGTTCCATGGCCGAGTACTGCTTTCGGATGCCAAGCATGAATATAAGTACGGAAAATTCATTTAAAGTTTTAGGATAGCCTTCTTTTAACTCAAAAGTCGTTATAAAATGTCTTTTGTGGGTTAGTTTTACTAGTTATGAACACACACTTTCATTCCTGTTAACCTGTATGGTTCATCTGCATTAAATTCTCATTAATACTACACATGTAAAACCAGACTATAAGAGCATTTATTGGTTTTATGTTCCCAAAGAAAAGAATAGAAATTCATTTGTCACTCAGCCATTGTACTTTCCCATTCCTAGCCCCAGGACAGAAGATTCTTAGAAGTCAAGAAGTATTTCCTGGGACGGATGTGGTTATGTCAGACACAATTTTCGTGCTTCCGCATGGACCAGCGTTCAGTCACTTGGGTTCTGGGGTGTCCATTCCTGGGGAGAGCTGGAGGAGCAGGGCTGGGTCTAAGACATCATTCTGAGGGATGTAAAGCCAGCTGCAGTGGCCCCAATCTGTGTGGGGACCCAGATGTTTTATGGTCCCATCTCCCTGCTGCCCACCAACTCCTTATGTTCAGAGAAAAAGAAGCTTTTCGTCGGTCACTCTCCCATAAAGCACTTACTTGTCAAGTCAGGGGTCTTATCTCTCTGCCTTATTTCCTTCTTACCCAGAAGCAAAGGAGTAGGTAGTCTGTCTGCCTCAGCTCAGCTGTCTTGGCTCTCTTAGGGAGACGAATTTAATAAATCAGAACATTCTTCCACCTCAGACCTGTTTTCCAGCAATTAATAACAATAATTACTAATATGTATTTAGTCATTACTAAATGCTTAGAAGCACACTAAATACTTTACCTGAGTTATTTAATTTATTCTCCAAGAACCAGATATTTTTATGATCCTTAGATCAAGAGACTGTGCCCTGAGAGTTAGGGAACGTGCCCAGTCTTACAGAGCCAGTGAGTGACAGGGTTATCTGTGGATTCATGGTATGTTTTGGTCCAAACTACAGTCACTACCTAATGCTAGCCTTTGCCTCCATTTTTGAAGGGAATGATTCTCATATTTAGGCTAAAATCTTCTTCATGGTTTTCTGTTGGGCCTCCAAGTTTAGACAGTCACAGACCTAACTTTAAGAGAGATCTTTGGGGCTTCTCTGGTGGTGCAGTGGTTGAGAGTCCGCCTGCCGATGCAGGGGACGCGGGTTCGTGCCCCGGTCCGGGAGGATCCCACAGGCCGCGGAGCGGCTGGGCCCATGAGCTGTGGCCGCTGGGCCTGTGCGTCCGGAGCCTGTGCTCCGCAATGGGAGAGGCGGCGGCAGTGAGAGGCCCGCGTACCGAAAAAAAAAAAAAAGAGAGAGATCTTTGGCAGGGATTATTCAGGTAGAACTAGGAACACTACAAGAATGTGGTGATCTCAGTACCCACTTACCTGATGGCCTGGGCTCAAATCCCAGTGTACCGTTTACTAGCTCTGTGACTTACACCTGATTTCTCATCTGTAAAAATTGGGATAATACTTACTTCTCAAGGGATGTGAGGCTTAATTAAGATACTATGTGTAAAGTACATAGTATTGCAGCTGGCACACGTAAGAGCTCTGTAGATTCTATTAATAATTTCCTCCAAAGTGTACACAGTTTGAATTGACAAAGACGGAGCCATTTTCCTAGTTCGAGGGTGTGCACTGCCTCACCTTTTCTTCTGTCTCTGAAAGCATATGTTGGAGTGCTTGGTGGTCTAGATAATAAAGGAATGAAGCAGAGTGGACAGGTGCTTCTAACCTGGAGAAGAGACTGCAGGACTGACTGAATAAATGTATTGTCATATATTTGTGGGAGGAAATTTTAAAATAAAGTATATGTGGAAGCTGAAGTTAAAAGAGGGGTCATAAAGTGCTGAAAGGACTTCTTTGTGAACCCTGACCTTCTCTGGCAATGCTCTTGTACTTTTAGAGTCACAGAGCAATTGGTAGTTGCAGGACAGCCGGGAGCATCTACCCTCCCAGTGCACATACACACACAGTTGTGCATACAGTTTTGGGGTTCACAGAAACATCCTGTAAAGCCCATTCATGTGTTTGCTCCCAGGCTGTTATAAAGGCCTGTGGGACACTGATGATTCTTTCCCCTCAGGAACCTTCCTCAGTGGTGTTGAGGGAATTGGAGGTTGAAGGTTGAGGAGGAGTTTTGTAGTTAAAAAATAGGTGTTCTGGGCCCAAGATGGAGCTGCTCTTGCCTGAGTGCTACTTAAGCAAACTGAAACTTAGATAACTTTCACGTCCCTGTAAGTGCTCTCCTTGACCAGAAACGCAGTATATCCAGCCAGCCAACCCCCAAACACCAAGCCAGCTCTGGGCTCTATACTTACTTCCTTGTTCCTTATTCTTTATCCTGTGAAAGCTTCCTGCCTCCTGTCCCATTTTGCAATTCTCTGGCCCCTCGGGGATGGAGACTGCCCACTTCATGAAGTGTCAGAGTTTGTTTCTATCACCTAAATTGTCATCTTTAGTCATTTTGAACAGAGGGGAGGTCATAGCAGTAAAGGGGATTTCATGGATGAACTTAAGAGAGAGTGAAAGTGAATGGTGGGGTGTCCTAGGGAATAGAAAATAGGCTGAGACTAGATGAAGAATGTTTTTGATATCGTGTGAAGGAATTTTGTCTCATCCTTATGTCTGGCCATCCTCAGAGGATTACAGGCCTGGGATGGGGCAAATCAGGGGGTGGGGAGGTCATCTCGATGTCCCTACCAGAGCTGTCACTAGAGTAGCTACATGTTATGATTTATATATAAGGTTTGGTGTGGATTAAGGATTGTATAGCTTTAATGTATTGGAACAAAATCTGTTATAGGCAGAAGAGACCCAAGAAAATTTTAAGACAAGGAATTGATGTGAGGCAGTATTTGAAAAGATAACGCTGGCAGCAAGACTCAACCAGGATACCAGTCAGGAAGCCAGGATGAGTCTTGCCTCTGGATCCACACTGTCCTGTTGTGCGGTGGTGGAAATGCCTCATAACTGTGCTGTCCAGGAAAGAAGCCACTAGCCACATGTGGCTTTTGAACCCTTGAAATGTGGCTGGAGTTATGGAGGAAGTGGGTTTGTAATATTACTTTTAATTAGTGTAAATTTGAATAGCTATGTCAGGCTGATGCCTACCATATCGGACAGTCCAACTCTAGATGGATGGTCTACGTCCCGAAAGGATGCAGCCCTCCCTACACCTTGATTTTAGCCCACTGAGACCTGTGTCAGACTTTAGACCTGTGGAGCTGTAAGATAATACATTTCTATTGTTTTAAGCCACTAAATTCATGATAATTCGTTATGGCAGCAATAGAGAAGTATTAATTATAACCCTCGAATGGCATCATTAAAAGGGCTTTCGGACAAACATTATTTCAGTTTGCAAGCTGCCAACTGAGACAGTTTTTTCCTTTTCGGAATTATGTTTCTTTTCTGGTGATCTGAGTAGTCTATGGTCATTACATAAAATTTAGAGAAAACACAGGACATTATAAAGAGGAAGAAAGCAAGTAACTATGTCTTCCTTTCTGGAGGTTGATACTAATAATCATTGGATATATTCCCTCTTAGTTTTGTATTCATATTTTTATGATGGTGGAGATAATAATGAGCTTAGAGTTGTTGAATGACTATTATGTGCCAGGCCCTGTTCTAAACATTTTTGTTATACTAAGTCAGTTAATCCTCATTGCAATCTGTGAGATAGGCAGTTTGCCCACTACACAGATAAACCAACTGAGGCAAGAAGGTACATATACATGTATGATACATTGTATATCTGTATAGGACATTGCAGAGCAGCGCATCTGTCTCAGGCACTAAATTTCAGGGCACAGCTTAATCCTATGCTATACTGCCTATATTCTGAATATAACTTTTTTTTTTTCTTTTGGGTTCGCGAGCCTCTCACTGCTGTGGCCTCTCCCGTTGCGGAGCACAGGCTCCGGACGCGCAGGCTCAGCGGCCATGGCTTACAGGCCTACCGCTCTGCGGCATGTGGGATCTTCCAGGACTGGGGCACGCACCCGTGTCCCCTGCATCGGCAGGCGGACTCTCAACCACTGCGCCACCAGGGAAGCCCTGAATATAACATTTTTAATCTTGATTTTTTTCACTTAACCCTTTAAAGATTTTCTCATGTTCTTTACAACTTCTCTGTACAACCATGGATAGCACAAGTGTTACCCTTTTGGGGCCACATTTATGCCAAAATAATTACAGTGACCTTTATTATCATTGAAAAGAAGCGTATTGGAAATAGAAATCCTTCTGCTTAAAGGTGAAATTAGCAGGATGCTACTTATGATTGGAGGTGAGGGATGGGGGCAAGTGTCAAGTAAATTTGTAAAGTCATTTACTTGGAACTTGAAGTTAGTTTTCCTTTAGAATCATGTGATCCATTATTGGATTTTCACCAGCACCCCTTTCCCACATGCCTGTTTTTCATATAATGGAACTACTAAATGTTGTCAGTCCATCGAGATTTATCCCAAGAACTTGTGTGTGAGGGAAAGAAAATGTTCCCCAGCTGCAAAATTAGTGTAAAATTGATCAGAACAGAGATATGCAAAGTTATCTTTAAAAAATCAATATAGAATCTGGG
Source organism: Globicephala melas (assembly GCF_963455315.2). NCBI lineage: Eukaryota > Metazoa > Chordata > Mammalia > Artiodactyla > Delphinidae > Globicephala > Globicephala melas. Next base: position 72,302,326 of record NC_083319.1, on the reverse strand, counting down.
CCTCTAAGATGTTATCCAGAAAAGGAAGACATAAGTCAGAAACTTCTTTGTCAGCCCTGGGAGAACTGAGAAAAGGGCTCCTGGGAGATCCACTGGCAGGACCCAGGGAAGCACTGCACGTGGTGGAGGGAGCTTTATTTAGCTGATGACCTCTGAAGGGACTGGCCTCTTTGCAAGACAGATGCATCAGGTTATTTTAGGCGATGCAGTTAACATCAGCTCACTGTCTTATTTGCATTTCCACCCAAAAATTTCTGGTTAAAATTTGGCTTCCTAAATAGGTCTACCTACAGGGAGAGATTTCTCTGGCCATGCTGCCACCAGTATTATTGGCCTGTCACAGTTATATTTATCATTGTAAAGTAAAAGATGAGGATGACAGTTCTATAAATGTTTCCTAAGTTCAGTTAAATCAAATATACCTCTCAGGTCTGGGTCCATTCTGACAGTCAGTCCCTGAACCGGGGGCTCACCAGGTAGCCTGGGTCTTCACCTCGCTTCATCTCCTTTGACTTTTCATCGGTCAAGCTTAGGCTCCAGTGTTATCTAAGCAATTGCAGTGTAGATTTGTAATTAAACAATAGGAAAAATACAGTTGTGGTCTTAGTAATTACTGCAAAAGGATGGTAAGGTGCAATAAGAACAGTTTAATTAGAGAAGGATGTAGATGCTGCTGCTCATAATGACGAATAACATTAATCGGGGACTTAAAAATGGGTCAGGCATTGTATTATGCACTTTAAATGAATTATTTCATTTACTCCTAACAACTCCCTGAAGAAGGTACATTAGTATATACAATTTACCACTGGGAAAATTGAGGATCTGTAAGTCTAATGACTCATCCAAGGCTAGACATTCAGTAAGTGTAGAGCCAAGTTTACAAGTCCAGGCAGCATGAGTCTTTGCTCAAACTCTTAGGCATAATGCTCCATGAAGGGGCTGAAAGGAGGCTGTGGAAGAGAAGCTAAGGGGAACTTGCATTTCGGCTTCAGGAGTTGATGTTACTGGTTTCTGTTTAAACCTTCTTCTTTGTGATCCAGGTATAGGCAGACCTTGGAGATATTGCTGGTTGAGTTCCAGACCGTGGCAATAAAGGGAATATCGTAATAAAGTGAGTCACAAGAGTTTTTTGGTTTCCCAGTCCATCTAAAAGTTATGTTTACACTATCCTATAGTCTATTAAGTGTAACATTGTGTCTTAAGAAAACAATGTACATACCTTAATTAAAAAACACTTTATTGCTAAGAAATGCTAACCATCATCTGAGCCTTCAATAGGTTGTAATCTTTTTTGCAGTTATAACATCAAAGATCACTGATCACAAATCACCGTCACAGCCATAAGAATAATGAAAATGTTTGGAATATTTTGAGAATTACCAGAATGTGACACAGAGACAGGACGTGAGCAAATGCTGTTGGAAAAATGGTGTCGATAGCCTTGCTCGACTCAGGGTTGTTACAAACCTTCCTTGTAAAAAGTACAATATCTTCGACGTGCAATAAAGCGAGGTAAGCCTGTATATCATTAGTTTTTCCTACCGACCAATCAGGGTTCGATTCCATTCTTGGCTCACCACTTAAGAGAGGAGAGGATCTTCTAAGAGAACTAGATAAGAATTGAAAGGGACTGGGGCATAGTGATGAAGAAGGGGGTCAAAGAAGATACATGTGTACAGAAAAGATTGCCAGATAAAAAATTAAACAAGCAGTGGACATGGAAGAACAGGGGAAAGGCAGGTTTAATGGCCAATTATAACCTTTTTGAGGAAGAAAAAAAGAGTGGATCAGACGTCAGTTACTTGAAAAATCTTTGTTTCTGTTTGGCTAGGCGGTGAGGGGTAAGAGAAACATGCTCGCTGCCCATCAGTCTGTATGTTCCCTGGTTTGTAACTGCAAGTCACTGCTATTGCCTTTGAGCTCTGGAACTGTTTTATTGCTTTTATAAACTACTAGCTATCTTCTTTTAGGGGGAAATAACAGATGGTCATGCTGGAAGTGAGCTTTTTATCTGAATCTTCAAAACCTTTCTGTACACAATTTATGAGGTTCACTTCTTTGCAAATTCAGTGCTTTCTTGTAGCTTTTCCTTTTGAGATGAGCCACAAGAGCCTCATTTTTGTTGGGCATTGCCTATTAGTGGCAAAACTCCTTTCTTATTTAATCAGCTTCTCCAAAGGAATAAGGCTGAGTCCAGATACGTTCTATTTATAAGGGTGAAAAGATTTTGGTGGTCTGACTAAAAATAACACGTGGAATCTGCCACCTGGGTCTCTCTTCCATATTCATCTTGTATTTTTATGCTTTTTGCTCATGGAGTTCAAGCTCACAGGTCAGCCCCTGTGCGTGTGGAAGAGATTTGACTGGGTCAAGTGTTCGCGGCTGAGGTATGGAGACCACGGCAGTACTGCCGAGAGGCTGACCCCGACCTGGCCAAGTGGTTGCGAGGCAAGGCTGATGTAGCCCCCAATCTTGGTCATTTTGGGTTCAGAATGTATAGAGGATTGTTGCACACATTCTGTGTTGAGTGGGAAAATAAGAGTAAAATAGTATTGCCTGTGAAAAAACCCTAGGAAATGGTGTATTTTTTCATAATTACTAAAAATCTACAAGATAGTTGGATATACACTAGGCTCAGAAAACAACCAACCAAACCAAATCAAAATCAACTTTGCAGAGTTAAGCCTATTCAAAGCTCATTTTGTTCTACAGGCTTATTTCCCAAATCACTTGGAATTAATACTGTTCTGATTTATTATTCAGATCCCTGAGTCGACCAGAGATACTCGTAGCCAGCTTTTGTGCAATCTCTGAATACTGCCTAGGCTTAAGGATGGCAGGATAGTTTAGTGGCTAAGAACGCAGGCTCTGGAGTCAAGGTCTGGGTATCATCATCTGGGGTCTGTCACTTACAGGCTGTGTGACTTTGGGTTAATTACTCAGGTTCTTTAAGCCCTTCAGTTTTTCTCAGCTGCAAAATAGACATAACAAGTATCGCCAGGGTTGTTATGAGGATGAAGTTATACACATAAACATAAGCACATATCCACCCACATAGACTTGACCCTTGGAGGCAGGGGGTGCCAACGCTCCAGGCAATTGAAAATCTGCGTATAACTTTACAGTCTGCCCTCTTTATATGTGATTCTGTGTCCACAGTTTCAACCAACCTCAGAGCAGATAGTACTGTTATTCGTATTTGGTGAAAAAAATCTTTGTATAAGTGGACCCAGGCAGTTCAAACTTGTGTTGTTCAAGGATCAACTGTATATGTGTGTGTGTGTGTGTGTGTGTGTGTGTGTATATATATATATATATATATATATAGCATAACATGTATGTGTGTGTATAAAGTGCTTGCATATAGAGTACATGCACAGTAAATCACAGCTGTGTTGTTGTTCAGTTGCAGACTTTGCTCCTGTGTTGTCTTTGTGAAGGAAGAAATACTGTTTTCAGTGTTGGGTACTGCTTGCTTTAATTATTTTGGCTTAAGAGAGAGGGCTAAGTCTATGGTAAAAAACCCAAAAATCTCTTCTGGAAACTATCCTTCTATTTTGGAGGATCGTGAAGGCTCTGAGAAGTCCTGCATTAAAGAAACCTATTTAAATTCTTATATGTGGAATATTCCCAAAATGATTTGATCACTAAAACCATTTTTTTCCAGTTATACCTATTAACATCCTGTGGATCCACTGCTCTGCAAACCCAGCAAACACACTTTAGGAAATTCTGATCAGCTGATATAGCCATGGTCTTGAACATAGAAATGTGTATCTGAATCCTTGTTCTATACTTTCTGGCTCTGTGTCTGTGGTATAGCACTGAACGTGACTCTCTCCTATCAATTAAAACTCAGCTTGGATGTTATCAGCTCCAGGACCATCAGCCCCCAGATAACTGGGTAAGAAACACTTCCTGTATGTGCTCATGATCAGTGCTGTGAAGAGCCATATTAGAACCTGAGGCAAAAGAAAAAATCAGTTAACCTGATACTGTCATCATTTAAAATGAAGTTCCTCACTTGTCTCACCCTCTTTCTGGCCCTGCTCATAATGCCATCAACATGCATCTCTCATACTATAATAATTTATTTATATATGTCTCCACAAATAGACAGAAAGCTCCTGGTGGGTCAAGACAATGCCTTATTAATCTTTATATCTATGACACTTAGCTCAGTGCTGGCACAAAGTCAGTTTTCAACAATGTGTTTCAGACTAGAATGCTCTTCCCCTAGAGATCCACTCCCTCACTTCCTTTGTGTTTCTGCTTAAATATCATCATCAGAGAGGCCTTTCCTGTAAGGTGGTATCACCCTCACTACCACCTAGGTATGTATCCCTTATGTCATTTAATTTTTCTTCATAGCACTTATCATGATCTGATATCTTTTTGTTTATTTTTTTATTGTGTATCTCTCTTGACTTAAACCTTGGTCTAGCAGCGTCTTGGTCTGTTTTTTCATTTCTGCATCTCCAGTGCCTAGAAAAATAGTACCAGGTACATAACAGATAATAAATATTGGCTGAGTAAGTAAATTACTGAATCAATAAAGGAATGGATGAATGATATCTTTTTCCTTCATTGCCTTTCTGGCAAATGGGAATAATGCAACCTATCTCATCTGCTAATAGCATTAAATAAGAATGTGTGTAAGGTGCCACTTAATGTATTGCTTTGTGCGCTGGTGGTATTTAGTAAATGTTTGCTAGATAAATCTGAATCTAGCTGAAGGTGAATGGAAAATGGTAATTCATGTGAGGGTTTTAGGGGACTAACAATAACTTCTGTGCCAGAGTTTTCTAATACTACAAAGAGAATGCTAGATACCATGGTGTCATTTATTGAGTGGTAATTTTATAAACAGAATATTAACGAAACAAGAGTCACATTCCTTCTTTAAAATAGAGTGTATTTTTAATCAGAGACCGAGATAATGATTTTTCATCTTACGGCTCCTGTTATTGGACAGTATCATGGGACGACCTTAGGTATTGGGGTCCCAGCGTCTGAACTTGAATTCTGGCTCTGCCCTTTAGTGAGGGTGGGTAATTTCAGATAAGTCATTTACCCTCTTGTTGAGCCTTAGCTTCTTCATTTGTAGGAGAACATCATTATAAATAGCTATAGCTCAGATTTGATATAAGAATCACGTGTGCTCATTTTATAAAACAGTGAGTGTTCGTTGCTGCTGCTCTTTTTACTGCTATTACTACGAGTACCACCACTGCTGCTGCCAGTACCACCACTACTTCTACCAAGCAACATCCTCTGGAAATTTCCAAGCCAAGCTATAAGGAAAAAATGCTACCCACTGTTTATTTCTCTCATAAACTTTTAGCAGATCTCAAAGTCTAAAGGGAAGCTGGAACCAGGACCAATTGCAGTAACTGATTGTATACACTGACAGAACCTGGAAGCCGCTCTTGCCACCAGTAAGTCATCCTTCGGGTCCTGTAACGCTGATCTCCACATCCCCTTAGGATTCTCCTGCTACCTGAGGGAGGTTCCAGCACAGTCTGACACATCTTTAGGACTGCGTCCATTAGCAAACAAGGTTGTTGACTTGCACGTGTAGAACTGCAGATGTTGCACGTTGCTGGTTTATTAACGTTCTGTTTCTGTTTCCCATGTGTGTGTTTTTCAGAAGGTAAGCAAGCAGCTTTGCACAAATCAGTCTTTCCTATTGAGCCAAGACCATTTCAAGAAAAAGTCTGGAGGAGTGACCTCCGCACGCCTTGGAAGGGGGAGTCAGTAAGACAGTGCGACCCTGACCACAAAGCAGAATCCAAGGAGCCATTCTTGAAAGTGAATCATGAATTTTTATTCCACAGCTAAAAAGGTATATTTGTTTTTGCTCTGTTTTCCTGAGGACTTGAAAAGAGCTAACAGCTTCTCTTGGGTGCTCTTTCTTACCCACCTCTGCTCTCTTTCTTTTGCTATTCCTTCATTTCTTTTTGGAGAGATCACAGCAAACTGTGTGTGTGTGTGTGTGTGTGTGTGTGTGTGTGTGTGTGTGTGTGTGTGTGTGTGTGTGTGTGTGTGTGTGTGTGTGTGTGTGTGTTCTCAGCAAGCACTAGAAAGAAAAGGTAGCCCCCTTAAAATAGAATTACTGGGAACGTGTCTCCTTAAAAGAAACTGAGATAACAGATTTCATTAAAACTGTGCTTTAATGGAATTGAAGGGAACTCTATCATTAAGATGTGTTTGCAGAAGATAAGTAGAAAGTGATTTTAATTACTGAGTGTTTCTAAATATATCCACCCACTCCTCCCCAGCCAAGTCATGCAGATCTGTAGTTCCAGGAGAAACTGTATCATATTGTTGAAGGGTGACTCTTCAAACTGACCATGATTTGGTAAGGTCTCTGCTTAATTAACCAGAACAGAGACAAAACTAGAATTTTCTACCTGTATAGTAGAATAGAATTTTGAAATATGCTTAGCAGTGTTGCTATAACCTATATGCAGAAATGTAGAATAGGCAATGCTCAGATTTCAGGTTTCGTAATTGAATTCTGTGAGGCGCAGATATACCTCCAAACAGTTTTGGAGATTTTGTTTTCGGGGTATCCTGCTTTCCAGGAAGTCAGGCCCTGGGGTGTAGCCTGCAGTGGTGCAGATGTGACCCAAGAGCTCAGAGCTGGAACAGGAAGAAGATGGTGAGCACCAGATGGGAACCTGCATGTCTTAGCAGATGGGTGGCCTGATAGCAGGATCTTGGCTTATGAAACCTCCCTTTAAAAAAGAGGTCCTCATCACATGAATGTGTGACAGTTGTAAGCACTCTTTCGGAAATAATGGATGATGATTGGGTAAGTTGATTTAGGTAAGTTAATACAGTAGAACCTGGAATGCTTGGCATGAGATTTTGACTTGATACATTTGGCAACTAGGAACGATTGCAGTTTTTCGGGAAGGGGATTGACAAGGCAAAAAGATGCTTAACATTAGAAGAATGCAAAAAGTATTAGGAGGACCAAAAAGACATTTAGGCTTCTAAGGTTAAGGACTGGGTCTTACTCATTTTGAAGCCCCTGGCGCCTACTCGCACGAAGTCTGGCACACAATTAGTACTCAATAGATGTTTGTTGAATGAGAAAAAGAACAATTCTATCTCATGGATATCCACATGGATTCCTGAAGTTTAGGGTGATATGAGGAAGGTTTTTTTTCTGGTGAGAAATTATTACCCCATAACATAGAAACTGAGGGAAAATGTGGAACATCTTGAGAGGTCTCTATGGGTTAGACTTGCTCTAGCCTAAATGTCAGAGGTAATTTTGCTGACTTTTCAACTCCAAGATGTATATGACATACTTAACTCTATTACATAGATGAAAAGTGCTCAAAAAAAACACCCAACAACTAGCATGAACAGACACGGAGGAACGTTAAATGCCTATTGCTAAGTGCGAGGAGCCAGTCTAATTACACTGTATAGTTCCAACTACATGACATTATGGAAAAGGTAACTCTATAGCGGTAGTAAAATCAATCAATCAATCAATCAATCAAGGGTTGGGCGGGGAGGGCAGGAAGGTAAAATAGGTGAAGCACAGAGGATCTTTAGGGCATTGGAATTATTCTGTGTGATACGGCAGTGGTGGATTCATGGTAGTGTGCATTTGTCAAAACCCAGACAACTGTACAAACACAAAGAGTGAACTAGTGTAAGCTATGGACTTCATGTAATAATAGTACGTCGTTTCATCGGGTGTAACAAATGTGTTGCTCTAATGCAAGGTAATAATAGGGGAAGCTGGGTGGGGTGGACGGGAGAACCATCTGCACTTTCTGCTCAGACTTTACATAAACCTAAAACTGCTCTAAACACGGTTCTATCAGTTATTTTTTAAAAACTGTAAATCATCACAACGTAGAGGAATGAGGCATCTCTGAACTTGGGGGGACATTTTTTCTTTCTCAACTGTTAGAACTGGTATACCTCTCTTTCTTTACTAATTAGAAAGGAACTAGGAGGAATTGAGAAGAGAACCATTATTCTCCTCTCTCAGACAGAAATAAAAGGGAATTGTAGCCATCAGTTCCTTTCTGCACGCTCCAAGCTGGGAGATACAGGAGAAAAACGATCCTTCTTTGACTTTTCTCCTGGGTAATTGATGGCTTATGTTCTTGGCAGTTAAAAGCAACAGACATGTGAGTGGGCATATGGAAATCAAAGGGCAGAATGTAGTTGAGTCCAGGCCTCATTCAACATTTTACAAAAGCAGGGTCCGGTATTCAGAAGGAAATGGCAAATCCCATTCCCGTTTTTGATCGTGCCTCCTTCTCCGTCATTTCCCTGGGGTTTGTCCCAGGTTTCCCTCATTTGGGGGCACACATTGCCTCTTCTGGTGTTACCCCAGCCTGCATTATGTTGCCAAATGGTATTTCCAGTTTGTATTTCATTCTTATCCAGCTATTAGAGCGGACCTGGCCTTCTGTTGAATTTTTTTTTTAAACTTTGTCGTAAATTGAGCAGATGGATTTGAATTCCTAATTTTCTTCAAAAATGTGCCAAGTACTTGTTCCTTTGTTCCTCATTTTCCCCTTGACCAATTCCTTGTGGCTTTGCATTTTTCTTCTTTGAAAGCATCTCACTGATGAGTCTTGTGTCTCTGCGTTCTGGGCATCTCATTGGTAGCTAAGTTTTCTAGAATCCACTCCCCTTTGGTTTTGAGATGCTATCCTGGTTTCATACACCTAGGATATATGGGTGTACACATAAATATTACCACTGAAAATCATATTAGAATGCTAAAATATAATTTATACTTCTTGAGATTGCTTAAGAAAAAAAGGACATATTTGTCTAGTGTTTTATTGAATACTATGACCAGTTAATTTGCAAAGTGTTTCAGATAAATTATGTCAGTTTAACCTCATTGAATCCCTTCTGATAGCTCCATTTTACAGAGTAAGGTACTGAGACCATAAGAATGGACTTGCCCAAGGTCAGTTACCCAGTAAGCAGTAGAGCCAGGAGGCAAATTCAAATTTATTTTATGCTATAGTCTACTTTTCTTTTAATTAAAAGAGCATTGGCTTTGTAATATGAAGGGTTTCTATTTGAGTTCTTTTGGGGAGCGGGGATGTTCTTTAAGTTGCTTAAACCTTAGTGTTTCTATCTATAAAGCGGGAATGATGTTCATTTACTTTCAGTATTGCTCTGAGAATTAAAAGAGATAATGAAGTTAAGTTCCTTGCACAGGGCCCGGTATGCAGTTATTTGTGGAGTGTCAATTTTTTTTTTATATTCAAACTGTTGTTTTTATTGCTGATGCTATAATTCATCTTGGGACAGAAAGGTAAACTGTACTAAGTTAAGACAAAAATTACCATATGTTACTAGATCTGTGTCCTTTACTAAACCCTGTGACTGAAACCACCTCTTACATTGTTGTCTGTGAGTCCTCTCCTGACACCTGCCATCCCACTGCCCAGCCCTGTGGCAGAAAGTTCTTTGGAGACCTGATTGTTTTGCTCCCTTTTCTCGGAGGCCATGTTTTTCTGGTCAGGAGCAACCTAATTATGCCAGCCTTTCTTCTTCCATCAGCACAACTGTCTGAAACCTTCCTACCAAACTGATCTATTTTCCATCCTTAGTGAGACTCTTTCTGGATTAAAGGTCAGCGGTCCACACGTCAGCCGCCTGTGCAGATAGCACTGTTACACTGACTTGTCTTGCCTTTTGTCTCCCTCCTGCCTCTCCTGCTACCAGTCCGATATTAAAGCCTTACCTTGGCTGGGTGCTTACTTGCCTCTGCCACCGGTTTTAGGAGTTGAAATGCAGACCCAAGATTATCAAAATAAAACAAACAAAAGTAGTAATGAACAACGCAAGCAAGCAGCCAGTGACCTTTCACTCTGTAACATACGGCATATATGGTGTTTTAAATTCAACACATATTAAAATTCCTTTTCTGTTTTTGCTATAGTGTAGAGGTGCTTTTCTTTTTGTTTTCTTTAAAAAATCTGTTTTCAATCTTGGAAAGTCTTCCTTGTTTCCAGGACGCAGAATCCAGACCAATCTATAACAACTTAATAGTGTGTATGTGGAGGGGGGTTGTTGCTGGTAGTTTCCTATACCTTGGTACTTTATTTGTGTCAAGTTAATGTACATGGAACAAATACCTGAATATCTGTGATGTGTCAAGTGGAACTTGCATGGCACTGGGCATGAATTAGCAAACAGAAAAGCCCCAGGGAGCTGTGGGTGGATAGGCATGAAAAAGGAAACATAAGGATGCTACACTTCAGCTCAATGGGAGGCCAACTTCCAGTCCTGATACAACCAGAAAGCTCTAGTTCCCACTAAAGAGCTAGCACGTGAAGACCACCCTGCCCCCAGCAACCTCTGTGGCCCAAAGAATACAAGGTAGCCTGGTAGAGAATGCTTAGAGAAGGGGATGAGACAGAAAGGCATCTTGCAAATGGTATTGATGGAGAGTAGTCTCCTTAGTGGTATTATTGACTTGAGTTGTTGATTTAAAACCTGAACTTTGATCACTTGCAGACAGAGACATAGTTTCACAGTTACACATCTGAACTCTGATACAATGAAGCAATGTCCTAATGTGCCCTGTAATGTGATGAGAAGAGAGGGAGTGGAAAAGACCATCAGGCATCCAAACTGGATCAGCCACATATCCTTCAGAGGTACAGTGGGCTAATGATTCAACAACTTCTTACTAAGAAGGAGTTGGAAGTTGATACCAGAATCTCACCTTATGGAAATTGAATTTTGTTATATATTAGCTATGTTTAAGCTAACTATCATGAACAAGAAATAAATCCCACAAAACTCCTTTGGGTTTTATGATAGTTGGCTGTTTGGGGGAATGGCTGGTCCAGCCTGACCATTGCAGTCAAGGACCCACAGACAGTGATACCAGATACGCGCAGCTGTTTACGGAGTGTGGTATATCCAAGCGGGCTTCTGTTTCCTGTACCATCTGGCACAATAGCATTGTGAAGAATATGAAAGACCAAATCCCTTCCATGGAAGAGCTTACAGTCTAGGGGAAAGGCAGGATACATTAAAATGTAACAAATATACAAAATTATTTTATTTCTGTTTTATTATCAAAGTAATGCATGTGTATGGTAAAAGCAAGACAAACACTAAAATAACAGAGCAGACTCCATGTATAAACTATTGATAAACATCATATATTATCTATTCCTCCCCATGGTATAGGATTTAGCACACCTCCTCCTTTCTTCTTTTCCAAATTCATAATTGTATTACTGTGTTTATCTTTTCTGTTGATTACTTTTATAACTAATTACAGCTCTATTTTCCTATTCCATCAACTTTTGATGGCATCGTCTTTCTTTCATTCTCTCTTTTAAGCCCCCTTCATCTGTTGCCCAGCTCCACGTCAGAGCCTGAACTTTTACAGGGTAAAGCCTGATAAATTTGACTTTGTGTTCTGTAAGGAGACTTGTCCCCCCCAGGCTTTGTACATAAGGTATTTAAATAACAAGATAAATTTCTTTACAGTGACTTGCAATTGCGAAGTTTCTGTTATTCTAGTTCCTTGACCAGTTCTGAGGCCTGAGAAATCAGTCAAGGTAAAATAAATGTAGAATGGTTCATGGAGGCGTTCGGGCATATTCTGAGTCTCAAAAGATGTGGAAGACTTAGAGGGCAGAGAGCTCGACGGTGTGAAGAGGAAAGAAAACAGGATCTGTACTATGACTCTGGTGTAGTCAGGTGATAGACAACTGACAAGGCTCTCTGAAGAAAATTAGTTCTTGGAGCACAATGGTGGATCAAGTTGGAAAGGTACTTTAGAACCAGGTGGTTGGCTGAGCCTCAGGCTGTCTGCTTCCTCAAAGTTGTAGCCTATACTTTCCGTGCCTCCACTTCCTGCTCTCGCTCTCTCGCTCTCCAACCTCTTTCATTCTGGTGCAAGACCACACAGCTCTGTTCAGATTGTTCTCAGAGACCACCACAAGCTTAGCTAATAGTGAAGTCCTAACCCACATCCTCCTTTATGTCTTTGTTGGGTTTGATACAATTGGCCATCATCGGCTTCTTGTTCCTTCTCACCCCCTTTATCCTGTGGCATTGTATTCTTCATATTCTTCTCCTGCCCCTCTTCCTGTTACTACGTGGTCTCTTTCATTGTGTTTTCTTTGAGGGTCTATGGGGTTTCTGCACTTGACCCTGTCTCCCCCCATCGGCTGTTCTGTTCACTTCTGTCTGCCTCGTGCTTTGATTTGCTTCCCGTGTTCCAGATCCACTTCACGTCACCAGTAGTTTGCTGAACTTCTCAGTCTGAATGATCCATCAGAACTTTCACTCAGCATGTGCAAGACTTACCCTGTTCCCTTCCACACCAGTGCCTCTTCCTGTTTTTTTTTTTCTTTTTGTCTTCATTACTTCTGTCATTATCCTTTAAGTCAGCTGGATTCAAACCCTCATGAGAGCTCTAGATTTCAACCCCCGACTAACCTTTGTACAATATCTAGTCGGTTCATGGCTTCTGTCAATGTTCTATTTCTGCCGTTTTCCTAGCATTTCACGCTGCCTTTACGTTCCCAGTGTTGCAACCCTGGCAGGGCCCCCTCTTGGTCTTAATCTGTATTGAGTCAGAAGTCTCCTAAACATTTTCTAATCTCTCTCCATTTCAATCAGCACTTCACAATAAACCAGGCTAGGATAGGTCAGATCATTTTATCCCTTGCTCAGAACCTTCCGTGGTTCCACATCATTGGCAGAATAAAGGCCACTTGCTTTTATCTAGCTTGGCCACTTCAGATCATTCATATCAACCTTTCCAGCACTGTCTTCCAGTCTTTCCTCTCATGCAACCAACCTATAGTCGAGTGATACTAGATTCCTCAGTTTTCCCTCAACCTGCCATTCTTTGCTCCTCTGCCTGATTCCTGATTTAAACTCTTGACATCTCTCACACAAAACTCAGTTCAATTGCTACCTGTGTCATAAAGCCTTTCCTGTGTATTACCATTCCCCTCCCTACAACCCCACTTCCTGTCCATTGGGATAAGATGACTGTTTCTGTTTCCTCCATAGCAGGTACAGCATTTTGCTTTTTACTACTCAAGTCTTATTCAGGACAAGACAGTGGCTTAATTTAATATCATCTCTCCCCTTTTCTTATATCTGGTAGGAGTTTGTTATCTAAGCTAATTAGAAAGTGGGTATTTTAGTGAGAAAGACATGCCTTTTGAGGTCAGAATACCTAGTCAGAGCATGGTTCATATTAACCATTTTATCTTAAGTGAGTCACTGAACCTCTTGTACTTCTGTAAAATGGAGATAATATTTGTATCTCCAATTCCTTGAGAACCAAGGAGTTAATATCTATGGAAACTGTATGGTTCTATGTTTCTCCTCCTTTTAAAAGAGTTAATAGTTTTATTTTTTTTCTGAAACACTTTCCACCAGCCTGTATTACTATATGATGGACATTACTCACTAATTCTGTTTTACAGACAGGAGGACTATGAGAAAAGGACAAACTGAGACTTACATTTATCTAAATAGATACCTCTCTCTTAAAAGGATTAATATCCCCAAAGAAGGATTTGCCCTGAAAATTCTTGTCAAGCACACTGTAGTACTTAGAGCCACTGAACCAGGCCCAGAAATTCTCCAACTGCCTCAGGGTCCCTTTCAAACCCAGGCAGACTCCTGGCTCTTTTAACCAGGAAGCTGGGACAGGGCTTTTCAGGGTCTGTAGGGAGAAGGATCTAGGGAAAACCTTCAGGCGAGGCGTGCCCCTGGCCACCAGAGGGTGCTCTACAGAGGCGGTGGACCATAGCAATGGAAAGACAGGGAGGAGACTTCGGAGCCCTAGGTTTGAATCTCTACTCAATTTTGACTTTAGCCTGGTTGCCCATCATTTTAGAACATGAGACATTAATAATAGCTGCTTTGCATAATTGTTAGGCTGAAATGAGGTCAGTGAGTGAGAGCGCCAAGCTCTAGGACTGGCATAGTGTTGGTTCTCCATGGGGTCCCTCTTTCTCTTTCTTTCCCCTTCCCCCCTCCACTTGCCCTCCACACTGAGTTTACTCTCTTGGCCTGGGTCAAGAGAGCCGTCCTACAAGGTGACTGTTGGTCAGAGCAGGACCATATCCCTTGCCCTGTTTCAGGGTCCCCCGAATCTCAAGGGGTTGTCACTCTAAATATAGCTTTTGGATGAACAAGGAAATTCAGCTAGTCAGCAGCTCCTGGTGGCTTCACAAAAGCAGTTACTGGCAGGGAGCCCGCAGTTGGAGAGCGTGGAGACAGGAATAGTACTCAAGGCTAGTTCAGGACTCTTTCCTCCAATTTCTGCTGCCACTGCACATGTGGGCACAGTTGGGGATTAACTCTTCCCTTCTTTCTGGAGCATAGCCACAGTCTGCAAACAGGAGCTGAATTTCAGGTCCTTCTAGAAAAGTCATTTTCCTTTGCTTAATAAAGTGGCACATTAAACTCATCTTATGTACAAAACCTTTGTTTACTGTTCTTGAATTAGAAGTATCAACTGCAGGCTTTTCAAGTTGATTACCACGTTGACCTTGTGTATCCACTCAAGTGGGTTTGGTTTATATCACCCCCAAACTGAGACTTAGACCTCTTGAAAAAGCACGGATTCTATTTTAGCAGACACTTGCTCAGTTATTCCTCTGGTTGCTTTTAGGCATGGTTACTGCCTTGTTATGCTTTCCCCAGCCACTTAGCTCTGTTGTAGGTGATATCAGATTTCATTGCATCTGTTTCAGTTCCTAATTCCTTAGTCTGCCCTTGACGGAAAAAGGGAAGTCTCTGTTCCCTCACCCCGCTGGCTAGTGGCAAGTTGATATAGGTCATTGGCTTTCTGTGTCCATGTGACGCTCCAAACAGCCTTGTGAGGCAGGCATTATAACCCTATATCACAGATGAGGAAGTTGAAGTTTACAGAGACTAAGTTACTGTACTTGACCAAGGTCAAATAGCAATAAATTCAAGGCTCCTTTAAAGTCACAGTATAAATCATTTTACAAGTTAAAAATACAAGAAAGTATATTTTACTTAATTGTCACTTCTTAGAAGTAGAATCAGTCAGTCAATCATGTTGATTCAGGACCCATTACTCAAAAGGGTGCCCTAGTCCCTGACCAGGCTCAGTTCTGGATTTACCTCAAGAAAGGCTTCTATTACCCCCTTAAGGCTAGTCTGCTGGCACCTCCCTCCACCCCCCACGATCTCCTCCATATCACCGTGTATTTTAGCACCTCCACACTGTGCTGTAATTGCCTCTTGGTCAGACAGCCCCTTTAGATTGTGAGCAACCTAATGGTGGGGTAGGGATGGGTCCTGTTCATCTGTCTGTCCTAACACTGGACACAAGACCTATAATATAGTAGCTGATCAGCAAATGTTTGTTGGATGGAAACAAAGTGCTCAGAGAGCCAGCCGGGTAAGTCTTAGGATGAATGAATTCCAGATTATTTAAGTACAGACGGGCCAACAGGAATTTAGCACAAAGTATTAGGAAACAGAAATCTCTCCTTTTTTGAAACT